>NC_063215.1:44786209-45089239 GCF_020740725.1 Corvus hawaiiensis | reverse complement strand
TAATGAGAAGGCATGAAAAATGTGTTAGATAATACGTGGTATAGTTCTGCTTCATTGCCGAAGTGTAATCATGTACTGAAAATGGTTTTTTTATGGCCAAGTCTGAGCCGTTTGCTCAGTCTTGGATAATCACCAGTTTATATTCTCTGGAAGTGATAAGGAAACTGGGTATGCGTTACCACAGTCAGGACTCATATTTTAAATGTCATAGGTTGTTCTTCTGAATACAGGTTTAAGTGTTTGTAGCAATCTGTAATGTTAAATACACTGCAGTACATGCATCAACACTAGGATGTGTAACCTTTGCAGTAATCTTTGTAAATCATAATGAAGCCTTAACTGAGGTTAGCTTAGAGGTTGTACAGTAGGGATGTATATTATTATTGCTAGATATTAATACTTGGGTGATAGTGTTCTACATAATTGATAAATTATGGTTGATCTGATGCTCCTTGACACTATGCAATTGCTTTTGTTTTAATCCTTCAGTTGCGGCAAGTTCTGGAACACTTGTCTCAGCAGAGTGAAAGCCAGTATCTTAAAATCCTGACAAGTCTTGCTGAAGTTGCTACAACAAATGGTCACAAATTGCTTAGGTAAGTGTGAGGTCACAAGTTGAAAAACTACCTGGTAGTTAGTGCCACTTAAGAAAGAGTTTTAATAGTCCAGACTATCTGATGCTCAGCACATGCTGGAGTAGATGGATCTCAAATCTGATTTATATGATAATGTCTGTTTAGATTACTGTCTTCACAAAGACTTGAAGAGAAAAAGTTGGTGTCCTTGTATAGCTGCTGACACCTAGAAGCTTGAGTTGCAGAGAAGCGTTTTTTTTTGTATGATTAGTTTGGCTATGTCAGCCCTAGGAAGGGAAGCTTTTTAGACAATATCAAATAGTTCTTTCTTTTTCTTCACCCTTCTCACTTTTTCTTCCCTTCTACATTTTTACTCTTCTACATGTTTCCTTAGTATGGTTGAGGAGAGTTTTGTAACTTCAGACACTTGTCTCATGTTTGCTGGCTCTGGTTGCCTTCCATGGCTACTAATACATATGAGATAAAAAATTTCATCTCCCAGTGTGCTATCTCAGCAGCACAGGCAGCAGTTACTTGGGGAGATGCATGATATAGGCAAGCAAATGGTATGTTTTCCTAGTTTTTGTGGCATCTGTTTGAGGGAGTTTGTGCAGAACACCTTGTCTTTTTTGGAACTCCAGTAACATTTTACTGTTTTCAAAAGCTAAGAGGTTTTGGTGTAACCTTTATGCTTTACTAGAAGCTAAGAAAATCTTTACTGGAAGAATCAAGAGTCTGAAAACATGAGTGAAGTTCCTTACTAACATGTTTTGGATGACGTTTGGAAAAGAGAGGTTTAAGAGTGTTCTGTAATCAGAGAAACCAAACCTGTCAGCATTAGGTTGTAGAGGATTATGACTTGGGGAGCTTCTTTTTGACTGGGTGCAAGGAGCCCATCAGTGAGATGGAAAATAAATAGTGTATTCTTATTCCTAGGTGCCTTTCTTTTCTTCCCTGTCAGTCATGTTACATTTGAATGGAGCTTGTAGCTAGCAGGTCAGAACTCCTGGATGATGGTAGGAAATTCATTACACCATTAATAAGTCTTATTCTGGAGGGTGTTCGCTTTGGTGAATTAGTATAAAGGTCTGAAACCCTTTAAACATTTGGGGTTAAGGTGTGCAGACATTAAAGAAATTTTGTTTCTGCAAAGATAACTTTTTGAAGAATTTTAGCTGTTGCTGAGCTTCAGCGTGTATCAGCTTAACTTGTAACACATTCCTTTTTGTCTCCAGACTTCCTTAGAGCCAGTAGATCTCCCACAAATAAATTGTGATAAAGTGTAAAACCACTGTGCAGGAAAGGGTTTCAAACTTGCTCTGTACAGGGATGTTATTGGAAGTTGTGGTAGCAGGATTACATCATACAAGGTAGCATTTGTTTCTGTTTCAGTATCTTCAGAGGCAAATTAAAGTGATTGTTGTTTAGATTTGATTTATTAGTGTTACTGCTCGTCAGATTTGAGCAGTGCTCCCTCAGTATGCAGAAGCATTAGCTCTGTGCCTGCACTGTCTCTGCGTTTGAGCCGCTGTGTGCTCCTGTACTGCTGTACATGGGTGGGCTAGTGGAGGCTGAAGGCAGATGGAAGGAGATTGAAGGGGTTGCATTACATTGGGTGAGGACTCATTTCTAGGGATGCCAGTACTTGGAGTGTCCTGTGGACTCTTACTGGTCCACTTCTCTTTGGTACTTTGTAGTATGTCACAACAGAAATGACAGAAAAAGAAAACAATTCCAAGACAGCTTCACAGAAACAGTTTCGCAAAAACTGTGTCACTCTTCTCTCCAACTCTGTTTCCTGGCAGAAACAGTGAATTTCTACTTCAAGAAATATTTTTCAGTTGCTTTGTTATAAAGAGAAGGAGGATTAAGGTAGTACTTAATATTGGTGAATACAGAATTGGTGAGTACAGAATATTGGTGAATATTCTGAGCTTGGGCCTCTTTCCTCTCTCTCCTTCTTCCAACAAAAGTATGTAAAATGTACTTTGTACATGAAAACCTCCAGTAATGATGTTCTTGCATGGCTAAACTAATATCATTCCTGTTAGTTTCCTGGCTACTAACCCACAACCCATTGCATTTGGGTTTGTCTGTTGTTTAGTTCAAAAGTGTCTAAAATTGTTTCTTGTAATGCTTTTAACAAGTATCCAGGAGTGCCACTAAGCTTCTGCCTGAAGATTTTGCCTTGAGTATGAGCAAGGACCCTGTTTCAGTTAGAATTATCTTCATCATGTATTTATTTTTTCCAAAAAAATAATTGAAATGTGACATGATTTGGTCTTGCTGGTGCAAGTTAGGCCTAGCTGAGTGTTTACAAACATGCCAGTAGAAGTTTCAGGAAACTTTTACAAGCTCTCTAAGGTTTTTCTGTATATGTGGGTCCTTATCCTGGAGACCAGGAAATCTCACCACGAAAACACCGCTGCTGAGACATGATAAACCTCAGCTGAAATGTTAGGTTTTTTTTTCTTTTTCAATAGTTAAGTTAGCTTCTTGAGTTAGCTTCTTGTATTCATAGATTCTTTTGGTATATAAGCTAACATTTTACAAATGCTAATTTTTAGCTGTGTCCAGAGCTTCTGGTAACAGTTGCAGACTGCCAGTCAGGGCATTTTCTTTACCTGGTTAAAACTTAATGTTCCTATTGTAGCACTGTTTACTCATTCTGTTCCTTTCTTACACTGATTGACTGAAAACTTACCTGGTTAAAGTATAATTGTCACAAGAAAGTCTTACTTTGTATGTTAGTTTGGTAAAATTCTTAGTATATTGCTTTTTAAAGTTAACAAGTCACTGACAGTCATTAAAATGCAGTGCTGAAAACAAATAGGTCATTTGCTGATGACATAGGGTGAATGAGATCATAATAAAGCTACTCTAGCTGTTACAACTGATTATGTTTCTGGTTTGTGAATTAACAGATTCTTAATTGCAACAAAGGTTTACAGCACCCTATAAGATGTCAGTTTTCTGGTGTTTACTGATCTTCTGGCTAGGAATCATGCTTTTAAGTTGCAACTACTTTAGGGATAGAATTAAGTATGTGCTCGTTTCTATAATATTTATAAGTTAGTAGGTTTTCGTAGAAAAAAAGTTAATTTCTTGCAGTTTGTTATGCATTCAAGACAGAAGAATTCTTACTACTTGGGGTTTAAGAAAAAAACCAAGTTGAATTTAGTGGAGAGTGTTTTGCTTGTGCATAAAGTCATGAGTATCTCATATTCTGCACTGTTTTGGTAGAGAGTTCAGTGTTTGCCAGTTCAATTAAGGACACTTAAAACTTTTAGTATATTTGTTGGATAAATAAATAACATCGTGGTTTTGTTTAGTATCTTTTAGATTACATTTTTCTTGAATAGAAATAATGGCATCCTTGCCATCCTGATCCCTTGTCTGGTTAAGGCAGTTATAGGCATTTAGAATAATAGCTGGTGAGGATGGGCTGTGGCAGCATATCTGATCAGTCGGTATGATTTTACCTTTGGATGCTCTCTTTTCTTGGCTGAAAAACATTTTCATCTGGGTATCCCAGTTTGCTTCATGCACTGAGATTCTTACTGTAGTAAGTTGAATTTCCTCCCAGGGGTTCATAAGAAGTGCATTAAAAAAAAGGGAAGTATTTTGAAAGATCTGGAATTTGCTGTTCTTACTTCTAGTTAAAATTACACGTACATGTTAGTAAAATCCTAATGCTTATATTTGACTTCTGGGGCTGGTGCAGGAAATGAAAGTTCAAATTCAATAGGGTTTGAAGTTTAGGGGTTTGTTTCAGCATGTGTATCAGACCCTACCATTAGATTGCTTACTCCTTATTATACTAAATTGTTTCATCTAGGAAAAGAAACTTAAACATTCCATTTTTTTCCCCCAGCTTGTCAAGTAATTATGAAGCTCAAATGAAGAGTCTCTTAAGGATCGTGAGGATATTTTGCCATGTCTTTCGCATTGGCCCATCCTCCCCCAGTAATGGAAATGACATGGGCTACAATGGAAATAAAACTCCAAGAAGTCAGGTGTTCAAGGTCAGAAAAGTATATGATGTTGTTAGGAAGATAGACGTTAAAGAGATGAATTTCACAAAGCATGCATTCATTAATCAGACATCTCATGAACAGGAAGTAAGTTTGGTTGATGTCCCTATCCCTTCTTAAGTTAAACCTACCTCTCTCCTTCTGTATTATTTTTTCCCACTGAACTAATTTACCCACTGATGCACATCTCATGTTATGATTTCTGTTTATTTCTTATTTAATAGATTGTTTATTAGATGTTGAAGGTTTAGTTACCCAGGTGACTTCGGTAAATTTTATTTCTGTTAAGAGTGTAGTAATCTCAAAATGTGGTATATTAATGTAATTTCAAAATAGTAGTTGGAGATTCACTGGGAGTTCTGATCAACAAGCTTTATCCAGCTTCACAAGACAATGAAACAATTGAATTCTTGATCTGTTTGTTGTTTTCACTATGATCATGAAATCTTTTCCCAAGTTGTTCTTGGATTTTATTATTATGTACTTTGAAACACATCAGCTCACTACTACCCTTGCAAGGTTATTGATGTATAGCTGCTTTCAAACACATGCTTTAGGTGGTTGCCATTTAGAAGTTTAATTCCTGAAGGTGTTTGGATTTTTTATGTTTGTTTGTTAAGGAATCCCTCTGTAGAAAGTCATAGATTGCCTTTTTGTAAAGAAGTCCCAGTTTCCTGTGTGCCAGTCTTCACTGAATATACAACTGCCATACTTACCAGAACACCTAATAAATAACAGCTGCAGGGTAGTCTTTCTTCTCCCATCTTACTCCATACTCTTACACAGCACAGCTTATATCAAGAAACTTAGATGCCAGTAATTACTTGAGTATTTTTCTTTACCTTTGCATTTCTTCCACTGTGTTGTGAAAACAGTATTTTGAAATAACTGCAATTATTTGATGATATATGTTCATTAGGTTACTTCTAAGGGCATTTAAGACAGAGCTGTATTGGTAAGATTGTGAAAGATGATACTCTTAATTCCAGTTTATTTAGTGAAGTATCTCAGTTTTTGTTTAAATTTCTACTCTTGGAAAGACGAAAAGCATTAGGCTGTTAAAAAAAAAAACTTCAAGCACAAATGTTTGTTCTTCTGGCAGCAAAATAGTTTTAAGAACAAATTGATTTATATAATGAATATAAAACTAGTGCTTGAGTCTGAAAAATACTGTGTGCAAAATGTAATGCATTGTACAGTGTGCAATGTAATAATTGTCCTTTGGAGTTGTTCACCAAAATAGGGCAAGATTGGCATAATGTGGGTTTAACCAGAATTCTATTTTGAAGAAACATAGTCCTACCCAAATCACAAGAATTATTTTATTAAAGGCAGCACTATCTAACAGTTTTAATGAAAATTGCTCTAAGATTAAATAACAAGCAGATGTTGACACACTTCATACAAGAACTATCTTTAGGGAGGTATTCTGCTACTAACCCCAAAAAGGGAAAAAAAGGGAAGGTTTCCTGCTTTTCAGCTCCACATAATTTCAGAACTCAATATAAAATAAGCAAAAACATTCAATTGCAATTTGCAAAGGAAGTGGTATTTCAGTAGAATCACTTATCTGTGTGCCCAAACTGCTTTGTATAATAAAAGAATTTTTTCTTAATTTACTGTGGATTTAAGTCTTGTGCACTAAACTTATATTAAACAACTGCCACAGTTGTCCCAGAAAATATCAGTGATTCTTACTTATGTGAAAACAACATGTATGTTTTTATTAAATAAGCAAAATGTGTACTACTGTTGCATTTCCTAACAAAACAAAAGTTTCAGGATGATTTAAAAATTATTATTGCAATCACTGTGATTTATTTAGAAGTTTTATGAGTGAGGCAGCCCTGCAGTAGGCCCACTGTTGTGCCCACTGTACTTTAAAGATTGTTTTAAATTTCAAACTCAGAAGTATATGCTGCTGATGAGAACTTACTGTTGTTTGAGAATGGGCACACAGGTCTGGCAATTCTAAGTTAATGTACAGTTGTGGTTGGTTTAGTCTGTTCTTCCCTGAATTTACAGTGACTGGGTAGTGGGAGATTAGATAATAGTGCTGAGTGAATTGGGTGACTTCCAGTTCTCTCTTATTCCTACCTTTCCTTCAGCTTTTTTGTCCTTTCTTTGAAAATGTGCTTGTGATGGTCTCTTTCACCTTTTGGGAGGAGGTAAAAAAGACTGGACTTTTCTTAATGCTTTGTTAAATTTTTCTGTATCGGTGTACTGATTGAACATATTTTGAAAAGTTGTCACTGTGTTGTAGCTGGGAAGGGATTAAAAATGTGAGTATTCTTGATCTGAGGCTACTGAGGAATGTTACTGCTTGACAAGGTCAAGAAAATCACAGGGCTGTCTGTGCTTTAGTGGAATTCCCTGTATGTGATTCAGGCCTATCCAGATGTTTTAAAGTGGAAGCACTAGCTAATGATACACATTCTTGTACTGATCCTGTAAGATACAAAAGAATCGTTGAATTTTGTATCCCAAGCTTGAAACAAGCTGAGAAACTCTGGGTAGTAATCTTGACCAGGTTTACATTCATTACTTTTCCATGCATTGCTCTTCCAATTGCTTTTCAGTGTGATCTCAGGGAAATGTGCTGCAAAATTTCTCTGTAATTGAACAAGGTTGGGAAGTGCTTAAATGTTTTTTCCTTGTTTCAGATACTGTTCTTTTCTAGAATTGAGGTAACTTCTCTGCTGTGACAAAGTCACTTCATGGATTAGTGATCTCCTGCACCCTCTCTCTTAAAAAGCTATCTGGCATCTGGCAAAAGATTTTGCTCCAGTGTTGCAGTTTGAATATGGATTTGGTTACTGGTCTTGCTTTCTAGATGAGTAAAGAGGAAAGCATTGCATAGGTAAATTCTTGCATTTGGGAGGTAAGGTGTGCAGCTGTGAAGGCTTGGTACTCAATCAGACTCCGCTGTATAATTCCAGAGAAACTTTTCCGTGCCGGGAAATATGACTGAAGTTTGAGTGGATGTCTTTGTTTAATATGAGGTTCATGGTAAGAACTGACTGAAGAATGCTGACTAGTAGTTTGAAAAAAGCATTGCTAGTGGTTTGATTGAATATGTCCATATGCCACTTGAAAAGGTCTGGTCATGGATGCCAACATAAAATGCTGACAGTCATGGATATGGAGGTGATGGGAAATATTTAGAAGTGTTTTATATCCTGAAGTTGGACTAGAAAGAAAGAAAATGAAATGTTAAAATTGCTATGCTTGACTAGACTTTTAAATGAGTTTATGATCAGAAGCTGTGAAGAACTAGCTTTGGAAAAACAAATTGGGTGGAAAAGTTCTGCTGAGTCTTTGGGAAGTAAAAGATAAATCACAAGATATTGGGGGAAATGGTGTCTGGCAAGCTAAACATTGAAAAGTTTGGGGGAAGAAAAGTATATTTTAGTACTCTAGTAAATAATGACCTAGTTTCTTGTGAGTTATAGGTTGAGTACAGCTGCATTTTAATTCTTCTGTGTATCCAATTAATCCTATTTTCCATTAGAAAGTTTTTTTACATTATATTTTATAGTAAAGGTCTGCCAGGTGGGTCTTGGAGGGAGGATAACTTGGTCCTGTATGGCAGACAATTATATAGAAAATGCTACCTCTGCTGGAGGTGTTCAGATCACCATCTAGAGAAATGTGTGGTCACTAGGAGCACAAGGATTAAGTGAGTGACATGCAAAATATTGAGCAAAGCCTACCAGTATTAGAGATCAAGTGGACTTTCCCCCACACTCTTTAATGGAAAAAATGGAAGCATAGTGGTAAATTTTTAAATGGTGAATTTCAGCAGTTTTTTTAAATGCACAGCTCTTATGGGAAGTAATTTATTGTGTATTGAGAGCGTGCACTGACAGTGCTCCAGATAGTGTAAACTTCTGGTACAGCATGCTGTAAGCGGCTCTTTATTTTCAAAAGCAACCTGAGAATATGAGAATATAACTTGCAGGGTTTGCTAAGTCTTTGAATGTTTTCATCAGTGAAAAATGTTGATGCAACAGTAATATATGGAAAAAGGAATGCATTTAAAAGTTCACTCTTACTCTTGGAATGCTGTGAAGTACTTGAGTCGATTACCTCCCTGTAGGATTCATATTGCTCTGCTCACTAGGCTGTAGGCTTGTGAAACAAGCCCCTAAACACCATTAAGGGACAACACAGTTAGCCCTTGTGGGTTTTTTTATGCTCATGAGAAAGCCACAGGTCTTATCCCTTTTTCTCCTCTGTAGCAGGCCTGCACCTCAGAGTAAATGTGTAATGATGGAACTGTATCGGATTTCAATTATATTGGTTTTAAGCAGGTGGTAGTGAATAAAGAGTGTCTTTGTTAAATAAAATGTATAGCCTTAAAATTTGATATGTGATTCTGCTGATACTTGTTTCTATTTCATAAAGCTGAACGTTAGTGCCCCTTACTCTGAAACATCTGAGGTACTATCAGAATGAGCTGCATGAGCTCAGATTATGCATAAAGCACATTCTTACTAGACATGTGCATGAAGCTGAATCTCAGTGATGTTGTCTGGGATTTCCTCCATGTCCTTCGTAGAGGAAGCTCCTTTGACCAGGTTCTTCTAAAAGAACTGACGACACTCTCTTACTCCGGAAACTCAACCTGGGTGTTACTGTTTCTCTGCGTGGCTGCAGTGGTCAGGCAGTAGCGTGCTGTGTGACCACTATGAAGCCAAACTCTGTTCTATAGTTCAGTTCTATAGTTCTTCTGTAGTTCTTTATAAATTAGTTTATCTTTCTTCCATCTGCTGCTTGATTATTTTCCTTCTATATGAAATTTTTTCTTTGTGCTGTTTGGCTACAAATGCAGAATTTTTTGGGTGTATTTGCCTCTTATCTCTAACATGACCTCTAACGGATCATTTAAAACTTTAAAATGTGCATGATATTTGTTTGCCTTAAGAGGATTATCACATTATTAATATTATCTAATGTCAGCATGTTCCTTTTTGTCTGTTTTTTCACATGTTTATTGCAGCCACTGGAACTACTCTGGCATTCTCTGGATGAATGGCTTGTTCTGATAGCCACGGAGCTGATGAAAAACAAAAGGGACTCTGCCAACATTACTTCTATTTTATTGAAGCAAAAGGGACCAGATCACCAGGATGCTACTCCCACACCTTCTTTTGCCACTGCAGGAACTGAGGGAAGAAAAGAGTTGTCCACTGATGCTGTCGAGTTAAAAACATACGATGTTGCTGGGAAGCAGGAAGCTTGTGCTGATTGTCAGGATGTTATCTCCATGACAGCAAACAGGCTGAGTGCTGTCATTCAAGCCTTCTATATGTGCTGCTCCTGTCAGATGCCTCAGGGGTAAGGAGAGGATTCGTTCTTCTTACCCAAACTACTACCATTTTAAAAGCATTCTTACTTACTTGGAAGAATGTTGGTGCTGATGACATTGTATTAGTGATAGTCAAGGCTATGCTGTTTATTGCTTTCACTAGTTCAGTTATTTGAATGTTTTTTTTTTTTTTCTGGTTCTGAAGGCACCAAACAGCACTGCAAATTTCCCATAGTGCTGCTGCCTATGAATGTAGCTGCACTGGGGCAGACTTTGTATTGAATGTCTCATGGCTCTTTGTAATCATTTCGTATACTTTTAGGTAGTAGGATTTTGATATTTTGAAACTTAGCTGTATTTGCTGTTTGTTTTTAATGTGAAATTAACCCTGAATTTAATGTGATTATCCAACAGGAAGAGCTATAAACTCAGAAGAAAAAAAGAAAAGCGAATTAACTTAGTGTATGAAAGTGATGGGTGGGGCAAAACTTATTTGATTATATTATATATAGAAAGGGGAGTTCAGTCTCAAAGTAAGGCTCACCTGGAATCTTGTCCCAGGTTGACAAATGTAGTTTTGTGTGGAACATGCAGTTCAACTTAGGTAAACTTAATATCATTGAGGTCTGGTTTAAAAAGGAAATAAGTGTGACCACTGTAACTGAGGTCCTAGTCTGTCCAAGACTGCTGTGGATTGTATTTGTGGCTTTGGCCCTTGTGAATAGAAGATTAGGCAGGTATGATGGTATTACAAGCTCGCTGAGGAATCTAGAAGCAAGGGTCCTACTACATGACAACTTGGTTATTCCTAGTCACCATAGGGGTTATTTCTTTCTTTGCCAAACTGAGTGGAATAAAAGCTTTCAAGTTGGCCAGTAATATTTGTCTGGGGCATAGTTCTCTGGATGTTCTGGAATATGATTGATTATTGATATTTTTGTCTTTTCTATTAGTTTGTTATGAGATCTTAATGCTGTTGAATATTTAGTTTCATGATGACTAGTTAAACAATGTCAGTTTCTATTTGTGTAATACTTTATTAAAAAAAAGTAACAATTTATGTAATTCAGATTTTTTTTGGTTGCACTAATCAAAAACATCTTATGATTTTTGAACAGGATGACGTCACCTCGTTTTATAGAATTTGTTTGTAAACATGATGATGTCCTTAAGTGTTTTGTTAACCGGTAAGCTTCAACAAATATGGACATTGTAATCCACCCCTCTGTTCCTCCCCAGCAATAATTCATTTTTTTCTTCTTACTGAGTTGTATTTTTAGATTGTTGCTGTGATATATGAACAATATGCAATTTAATGGTCTTGCTGAACTCAAGGGAGTGTAGATTAATGATTCAGAGCTCAGACTTAAATGAGCTTTTCTACATATTTAAGTGATCTGTTTGTAAGATTTGTGAACAAAATCTATTTCACAGAGCAACAGAGTAATTTGTTGAATGGATTCTTTCCTTATATTTGTTTCAAGTAAAGCCTTCCCTTTTAAGGTAGATGAAAACTTCCATTCTTCCTCAAATGTGTGACAACGTAAAGGAGTCTAAACCATCTCTGTACAGTTGGCTGTTTCCAGAGTTTTTCTGGGACTGTCAGGTTTATAACTTTACTTCTGTGTGAGGAGCTGCTTCTAATCCTCCCATGTTTAACAGATGAGGTAGTATAAGTTGTTTGGAAACAAGAGTTAGGAAGAAATTATAAAATAGAAGAATCTGTTGAAACTTCTCTATATGGTTAATTGCATTGTTCTTTATGTAGACTTTTTGCATCACGAAGCGTTATTATTAAATCTCTAACAGGCTTCTAACCTATTTTTCTTTCAGAAATCCCAAAATAATTTTTGATCACTTTCATTTTCTTCTGGAGTGTCCTGAACTAATGTCCAGATTTATGCATATCATAAAAGCTCAGGTAAATGTCAGGAGGTGCTTAGTTACAACTTCTGTGAATACAAAAGATGTTTTGTTTAAAAATAGTATTTAAAGAAAATCCATTTGGGGAGGATGTGAGAACTAAACATGGCCTCTAGTGCTTCTGAATCTGTGATGTTGAAAGATGATGTTAAAAAGACATGGCAGCCAGATTTCTGTATAATAATTCTTTAAAATACATGAGTGAGTCCATCTGAGATAACCAATGTTTGATGTCTTACAAGTCCAACTTTCAGTTAAAGAGGGAAATTTCTATTTTTAAATCTATATATGCACATCTAATAGACTGAGCTTTAAAATGCTGTACTTTTCCCCTAAATGACTTAAATTTTGAGACAAACCAGAGGATAAATACATCACTATTACTTGATTTGGTCGTAGTTAGTGGCAGCTCCTTTAATGAAACATTATGTTGTCTTGTCTGTTCCTAAAGCTTTATTTCCTTAGTTGTAAACCATACAGTGCTTTTAAAGATAAATTGTTTTTATTAATCCAGTTTCATTTTTGGGACATGGTGTAGGTGTATTGTTTATTCATTCTTTTGTTGAAATGATGTCATTTTTGTTGTAATGTCCTCACACGGGGCACCACTTGACACTGATCATGCCGTAATCAAATCTCTCCTGATGGGAGAGATCTTTTAAAGTCCTTGCCAGGAGTTCCAGAATCAAACGGGACTCTCAGCCTTTGCTGCTTCTAGATAGTTGTTTATTAAGTCTTATCAGAGAAACAGAGTCACTAGCATGACCCAGACACAGCACAAAGCAGAGAGTACAGGAGAAGGCGGAGTTATCAAGATTAAACGGCCTTTTTAAAGGTAAATCAACCAATGGTTACTAAAAACGTACATTATTTTTACTTTTCTACCAATTATTTAGTAACACAGCCAGGAACTGTGGAATTCTTTGTCCAATCATCCCAAACTACTTTTACTGCAGAATGTGGAGTAGTAGAAGAAGAAGGTTTGGAGAACAACAACAATCCTCCATTTTGATATTTTTTGCTTTTATCTATTTACTACATTAACAAACCCAAAACCTCTAAATTTTTCACCCTGCGACAATCTTACATGGTAGTCTATCGCCTAATTTACACCAGTGTAGTTTCTGATTATTTTCTAATAGTAGGCAGTTTTTTCCAAGGACGGAGGTCAAAAACAGTGTTGTTCAGGGGGGTAAAACCCTTCAAAACAGGCAGAGAAATATTCTCTGCACTCTGGGTTCCCACAGGTGTTTTTGAAACTCATGAGTAATGAGGAGACCCCCAAGAAATGATACCCTGTTTGTTAGATCAACTCATGTTCTGTGCTGTGAATTGCAGGGGATGAGAAAGGCCATACTTGTGTCATACCTGTCTCAAAAGAGCTGCAAAATATCAATATAAACACTGACTCAAGTTAGAACCTTCTCACCTAGGAATTGCTTTGTAAGGTTTCTGGTTCCTTTGGGGTGTTTTATATTGCCAATGAACGTAACTACAGCTAGGGCTGGTTCATATCACTTGTGTTTCTGTGCTCAGCTGTAGTTGATTATCAGTAGTTTTATGGAAGCCAGTGACTTATTTCTTATCCAAGTTCCTTCATGCCCCCCCCGAACTGTAAGAAGTTTTGTGCTGGTTTTCTCTTCTATGGAAAACTTTGATAGCTATTTCTGGGTAGCTGGTGGTCCAGTCTTTCTGCAGACCGAACTTCAGCAAGCACTCAAAGGCATGTCTGGTCCTTTCCTCTTGCCAAAATACTGTATAGCATATTGGGGTAACTCTGCACATGTCAAAAATTAACTGAGAACTATGCATAACCATTTGCTTACAGGAGAGGAATTATTCAGGGGAATGCATGTGTATAATATGGTTTGCACCTTGTTTTGTAGCCATTTAAAGATCGCTGTGAATGGTTCTATGAACATCTGCATGCCGGGCAGCCAGATTCAGACATGGTGCACAGGCCTGTCAATGAAAATGACATACTTCTGGTTCACAGAGGTATTGTGTTCCAAATGGTATTAGTGTATCTTGGAAAGATAATGAATGAAGATGAAAAAATTAATTGGTATTTTGTATTTAGATTCTATTTTTAGGAGTAGCTGTGAAGTTGTGTCTAAAGCAAACTGTGCAAAACTAAAGCAGGGGATTGCTGTGAGATTTCATGGAGAAGAAGGCATGGTGGGTAAAACTGCATGGTTTTCTTTTATAGCATTTTCATGTGGAAATAATAATTCTCATTCACAAGCGTCGTTTTGAACTAAACCCTACTTTAAAATTCCTTTAAAAGAAATATGTGGTTACTCAGCATAACTATGCAGTGAAAGTTTTGTGTACTAATATGTTTCATTCTTTTGACATGCAGGGACAGGGTGTGGTGCGTGAATGGTTTGATATCTTATCCAGTGAAATAGTTAACCCAGATTATGCTTTATTTACCCAGTCAGCTGATGGTATGTCTTTGCCTTTTTTTTTTTTCCTAAATTTAGGGTGTCATTTTTTATAAAAGCATTTTTGTAATCCAAAAAACAAAGGTCACTTAACTGGGTTCAGAATATAAGATTGTTACTTTTGAAAAGCAGGACTGACAGAATTGATCTCATATATAGAGAAATCATCTATTCATTGTACACTTTTATAACAATAGGTGAAATATTTCTCTTGCTTTGAAGTTTCCTTCTCCTCTGTAAGAGGAGAGCAAGTTGTTGGTTTTAATGAGGCCATGCTGTTTCTGCCTGGTAGTCGAAGGACATAACACTGAGAGGAGTATATAAAGTGCTTTCCTTTCTTCCACATCTGCAAGGGAAATGTGGAGGTATTCCTTCATCTCCTTTTAGAAATCCATAAATTCAATCAGCTCATTTTTATTGTAAACCCGGATGTTGATCTCCACAGGCCTCCTTTGTATTTGACTTTTTGTCTTTTGGGTTCTTCATATAAAGCAAGTCTTTATAAATAAAAGATTTCTCATCATCATGAGTGATAAATGTTTTGTTTTCTACCTTACAAAGTCTTGGAAGTGGCAAGGGTCAACAGTACAGGCACAGATTATTTCATGACAGTTAAAAGGAGAGGTTCAGGTGTGCCTGTTTGAAGTAGTCTTCTCCAAGGAGACCAGGACTGGACTGTCTCCTGCCTGCATCTGGCTGGAGACAGATGAAAGGAAGTAGATACATTCTCATCCTTCCTTTGAGCATGTTCACAAGCTGATAGAAGCAAAGCCTGTTAGAGTGAATAAAACGTGTATATAGCAATATAGTAAGATGGAGGACCAAATTAAGCAGTTGATAATTACCCTTTTGTTGATGATAATTATTTCAGAACAGTGCCTTGGAGAGTGGCTAAGCAGTATCATTGTAATAAGATGTCATTACATTCTAAGACATTGCTTTCTGACATCTTTTTTGTGTAAACAAAAAACCCTAAACAGACTTCCAAAACCCCAAGAAAAAAACTCTAGCAGTGTTTTCAGATGCTTAGTGTGTTTGATAAATAAGAACTTAATTTAAAAAAAAATGTAATGGAGCATGATAATATTTTGGTTTTATAGGAACAACTTTCCAGCCAAACAGCAACTCTTCTGTAAATCCAGATCATTTGAACTACTTCCGTTTCGCAGGCCAGATCCTGGGGCTGGCTCTGAATCACAGGCAGCTGGTGAACATCTACTTCACAAGGTCATTCTACAAACATATTCTTGGTATGGTTTTATTAAAATCCCGTTTATTAGTCGTAACAGTTGTCTGAGTAGTAAACCTTTTCCTTTTTTACTTTTGTGTGTATGGTAAAAGTGAAAAAGCCTTGGAAATTAATGTCTTGGTAGTTTTTTATGTACATGAGAGTCACAACAATTCTTTGCATCACAGTTGTGAAATTCATCTCTTCTTCTGTGTAGTGTCATTCTTGAGAAATGATTGTTCTGTAGTTAACTTAAGACAAAGTTGAGAAAGTTTATGAACTCTGGCAAAAATCTGTCAGGCATTCTTGATTATACCTGAATTTTTTCACTTGTGTAATGGTTTTTGAAAAGGTGAAGCCCTGCTGTTGAAAACCTCTCTGTCTACCCGCTCCAACAAATACTACTTATTTCCTGAAATAGGGTTTCAGAGCTAATGCAGGTTCATCCTGTCTCCTTAATGAGAGAAGTTAACTCATATGCTTTTACTGTAGCATTCAAGATGATTGGACAGACGTTTTTATGGAAATGTTACTTTTTTAGTAGAGGAGAATCTCTGTTAGCTGGTGGTATCTGTGGTCTAGGGCTCTTCTCTGCTCTTCTTTATTTGTGCCTCTTGATTGTTGAACAAGATGCCTCTCTTCTACATTGTCATGAAAAAACTTCTCTTGAAAGAAGATGTGATTTCATGTGCATTCTTGTTATTCCTTCAAGTACATAAATTTATTTGCTATTGCATGCAGAATTTCCTTTGTGTTCAATCACTAATCTTCTTTGGAAGTATAAGATAGCTTGATGGTTTTCTGTAATCATTTTGTCTACCTACAGTCTTCCTGTGATGTTTGCTGGGTCCAGGACAGATAAACTCTTAACTTCAAGTTCATTGTTTATCTTCCCTGAAAGTGTTCAGAGAACACTGTTGCAGTTCATTGAAGGTGCAGGCTCAGTCATCTTTGTCAAGATCTTCTTCAAAGAGGAGCCTATTTTACTTCTCTCCCTCAGTACTGCTTTCTGTGGCAGGAGAGGGACTGTGCTGGGCAAGAGCCAGTGGAGCACAGCCAGTCTGCAGCAGCACCATGTTGGCAGTGCTTCATCAGGATTTCCTAGTTGTTGATCTTCACACAGGAAAGTGGTTCTAAAGTAGAAGTATCATTGCATGGCACAGTTTGGTGCTGATTTAAGGCTTGGCCTCTCACATCGCAAGTGAGTAGAAGAATGGTGAATGATTTGGGTTTGAAGGGATCTTAGATACTTTGGGCAGGAGTACCTTCCTCTAAACCAGGTTGCTCAAAGCCCTTTACAGCTTGGTCTTGGAACACTTCCAGGGATGGGGCATCCACAACTTCTCTGGGCAACCTGTTCCAGTGCCTCATCACCCTGGCAGTAAAGAAATTCTTCCTAATACCCAATCTAAATCTATTCTCTTGCAGATTAAAACTATTCCCCTTTGTCCTGTCACTACTTGCCTGTGTAAGAAGTCCCTCTCCACCTCTTTTGTAGACCTTCTTCTGGTACTGGAAGGCTGCTTGAAGGTCTCCCTGGACCTTTCTCTTCTCCAGGCTGAAACAACTCCAACTGTCTTAGCCTTCAGTCTTCATAGGAGAGGTGCTTCAGCCATTTGATCATCACTGTAGCCTTGTCTGGACTTGCTCCAACAGGTCTATGTCCTTCTTATGTTGGGGCCCCAGAGCTGGATGCAGTACTCCAGATGGGGTCTCATGAGTATGAGGTAGAGGGGCAGAATCATCTTCTTTGACCTGCTGGCCACACTGCTTTTCATTGTTAAGAATAACACTCACAGGCTAATTTCCTTGTGATGTATTTACAAAAAAGAAAATCTTACTTTTCTACTCTTCAGTGTCACCCTGAGAACAAGCAAATGTTGTTCTCGTCACCTTTTTCAGAAATAACTACTAATGATTTTGGGTTCCTTACTGGTTTTGACTTCTGATGATATGCTGATTTGTTGGTTTCTGAATTGACAAGATGACCTGTTACTTACTTTTTTCTTTTTTTTTCACTTTGCTAGAATAACTATTGCAAACCAAGCAGCAGTCATTAGTCTCTGTTAATAAGGTCTAACTGATCTTAATAAGGTCTTGCCACGCTGTTTTACAGGCATCCTGGAACTTTCTAGAGGTTTATACACATTCAGCTTGTTTAAGGTCAAAAGGTTCACAATTCTTTATAACTTCTTGTTACTTATCAGAGAACTGGAAAAATTACACCTCCACTTCTCAAAGTAGATGCTTTTTCTGCCTCAGTCACTGTGATTTATTTAAACCTTTCTGAGGCCTTCTCCATCAGCTTTGTGCATCTCCTATCTTCGTGCTTAAGGAATCAGAGTTGCGTAGCAGTGGATGCTCCTGAGGGGGTTTTATTTTTGCTAACTGTTGTTCATGCCAAATACAAGTTACCTGGTTACAGACATAGAAATTCCCTTCAGCTACTTGTCAGGCCTTAAGTAAAGGAGTATGAAATCTCTTGCAGTCTGAGACTGTTTCCATTCCTTTGGTTTCTCACCTTGCACTGAGATCCTTGTTTTCTGCAGTAACAATATAGCCATCTGTTGACGGCACTGCAACCACCAGTTGTGTGCTAAGACCTTCTGTATCTGAGGAACAGTGTGAATCTCTTTCAAAGGAACTCCTCTTTTTAGTCAACAGATAAGAAGTGAAAGTGCCTTAATTTGAAGCTGAAACCTTTATGAACAAATGTTCATACATTTTTTTGAGACTCAGGTGGGTGCATTACCTTTTTCCACTGTGGTGGATTGAGATCTTTCTGCAACAATATCTGGTAGGCAAGGAAAGATCAACTTAAGTGATAACCCAGCTAATACACAACTGATGTGCTTTGTAAGGTGTTAGCTATGTAGTGTGCATGACTTTTTTGCATGTGTGCTGTGAAATCAAGCATTGTGCCATAGGTCTACATGTTTATTAAGGCTGCACTCTATTCCAGATGTAGCACAGGGAGAAATACAGTCAGAAATTAAGAAATTGTATTTCTTTAAGGATCCAATTACTCTTCTGTTTGTAAAAGGAAACTTCCACTTCCAGCTTACAAAGACAAGATAGAGGATAAATTCGTAACTGTTCTATCTACTCTTACATTCCACTCTGTAATAGAAAGTAGTCCTTGAAATGGCATAAACAAAAGTGAGAATTAATTTCTGGGTCAGTGTATTTTGAACTGGAGGCCTTAAAACTTTGAATAATTAATGAGCTTGTCTCAGAGCTTACCTGTAGCTTTCTCTTTTAAGTTCTGTGTTGCACAGAAATATCTGCTTCTCACAATTATGCTAAGATAGATTTCTCTTCAAACTACAGGGGCATTAAGGGTATACGAGAGAAAGATACATAGTATTTTGTGGGATTCAAATTTTGTCCTGATAAATCTGATGAAGTTTTTTTATAACTGCCTGATTGAGTGTGTTTATTGGTAAAATATCTGTCAACCAAATGACTGAGCTTAGTGCTTTGGTCTCACAACATGCTGTCTATGAGTGTACTCTTATCACAACACTCCAGTTAAGTTTCTTCTCTAAAGGAGTCTCTGATTCCTACTTTTCAGTCTTCTTTTCCCACGTTTTGTTTATATCCCTCAGAGACATCATTATTTCCACGTTTCATATTTCAAATGCCCATATGCTTGCTAGTTGGCAAAAGTGAAAGTCCTCTGGAAACTACTAGACAGCTACTAGATTTTTTTGTTTTCAGAGAGATGACAGTGATATTTAATTAGTAAGTTACCTACCCCTCTCTTAAACTGGAGTGTTGCTTGATTTTATTTGAAAAGCAATGCCTTACAGCTTGTGTACACACCATCAGCTCTTCCAGGGAAATACTCTAACATTTTTTACAGTTGGATGTTTTGCAGTGGCTGCTAACCTTTGAATTTTGTGTTACTCTGGGGTACTGCATCCACAATCCATAGTGTGTTAAGGCTTCTACTAATGGGCACTCTTACGGCACTGCACGGTGAAGCAGACAGTACTTACCAGTAACTTGCTTTTCTCTAAACCTACTGCTACCCTCACCCCCCTGCCCCGTTTCCCAGGTAATTGTATCTGTCTTGGTAGAGTTAAAATATCTAACATGACAGAGTTAAAATAATCGAGGTCTGCTTTCTTGGGTAGTGAAGAGGGTAGCTCTCTTGCATAAACTAAGGTCACGTAGTTCTGGGCCCATTTGCTCAAATGTGCTTGAGTGCCATGTCTGGGAAGGGATTTGTAATTAGTCAATTTCTGTACCTGGATAAAAGTCAGACTTCTAGCAACTCTCCTTTTCATGCTTCTAAAGTATTTGCAGGTTCAGTTTGAAATACAAAATTCCTATAATAATTGTTTTTAACTATATAATAGATCTCATTTCAAATACAGTTCAAAAGAAGAACACTGAAGAGTAATAGAGTTTTCTGGGTACAGGGAGGTCGTCTCCTCCTGCAAGTAATGCTCTGGGGGAAAAGATACTGTTACAGAGAAATACAGTGTTTGGGTTTCTAAAAGTTAGGTAGAGAACTTTAAGAGTTTGTAGGAAACATTTAACATTTTATGTTCAGAATGGGTAGATGCTTTTACTGAAATCCATTAGTGAACTAAAACTGTGTTTTTTCCTGCGTGGTATGTAATTTTCTTCACTAGGAGGAAACTTGATTCTGTAGTATTTTAAAAACTGAGTGAGTGCAGTTCTGCTGTAGTTAGTAACAGTACATCCCTTTTTCCCTTTTCCTATTACTGCATTATTCTGGTTTCTCTCTAGAGGGCAGTCTTCTACCACGTATTAAGTTAGAACTCTTTTTGCTTTATCCTATTTATTTGAGCAGTTTTGTCTCTCTGGGTTTTTTTTTTCCTAGGCATACCTGTAAATTATCAGGATGTAGCATCTATTGATCCAGAGTATGCAAAGAACTTGCAGTGGATTTTAGATAATGACATCAGTGATCTGGGTTTAGAGCTGACCTTCTCTGTTGAGACCGATGTGTTTGGAGCAATGGAAGAAGTGCCACTGAAGCCAGGGGGTGCCAGTATACTTGTTACACAGGAAAACAAGGTGAGTATACAGGTTTATTCAGAAGATGGTAGTATAGGAAAAGCCACTAGACTGACTTTCTGAATAACTTGAAGAAGAAATGGTATACCTGTTTTGAAGAAAATACAAAAAAATTACAGTTGCCAGCACTCTTTCCCCTTTTTCTAGCTTTGCATGTTGTAGAAATAGTAGTACTTAAAATCTTTAAAACTGTTCAGGTTTGAGGTTCTTTCTGACAGAACTGTGGAAGGGAAATAGGATCAAGTTCAAATGAAGGATTTATTTTAAAAGTTACAAATATTCCTAAAGTTGTGTCTTGGGTATATATACCAAGAAAGTGGAACAGTAGCAATTGCTAAACATAGAATTATAGGTAATGTTGCCAAGTGTGCTGCTTGCTAGACCAGTCTATAGCACTGGTTTGCTCTAATTAACATGCAGATAATGGACTGAGTAAAAGTCTGCAGGAAACTTTTTCATCCATTTGCAAGTCACTTGGTGTTTATGGAAATAACCTACCTTTTAAATTTACTTTAATAGTAACAGGTTGAAAAGGCCCCGATTTCTTTGCAGCATTAGTTCAAAAAAAGAAATTTGGGAAAACACAGCCAGATTTTGAAAATGGTCTAGAAATTAGGATAAACCCAAGTCTGATTGAATCCTGCAGTTCCTGACTAAACAGGTTTGAGTAACTGCAGGAGTGTCACGGGTAGACGTGCAGTTTTTTGTAGCACTGACTTTTGGTCCTGATGTCTGCTTTGTGTTTTGATTTTCATTTGTGTTGGGCTGGCCGAGCCCGTTCTCTGTCCTCAGTAGGCGTTTGGCTTCAGCAGTGGTGTCGGCAGCTGCTGCACTGGGGAACGGCCGCGTGGTGTCAGCCTTTGTTGCAAGGACTTTGCAGTTTGTGTTGGAGCAATTGGCACTGGATTCTTGAAGCCTTAATCCTCATTTTCATTAAGGCAGAGTGTCATTCCAATAGCAGGAATACGTATTGTTAGCCTGATTCTGCACTGATTCCTGCAATAATTTGTGAATTTTCTTTCATTTGTGAAAGAATACAGATGGTAAAACACGTCTAATTGTGAAGGTAGTGGATGTTTAATTTCCCTATTACCCGCTGGAGAAAGCAAGGATGATGACTGTTCTATCTGGTCAGTCTTAGCTTCCCACTATATAAAAAAAGACCTATTTAACTTAAATTTTAGTTTCATAAGAACTATTTAATACCTCTTATAAATTAGCATAAAATTAGAAGTTTGTCCACATGAGGGTACTACTCATTAGTAGCTTAATTTGCTCTGTTAACTTCAGAGCTGGGGCACATTATAAAAAGGGTGGTTGAAAATGTGTAGAGGAGATGCCTTCATTCTGTCTCATCAAGCCTTCCTCAGCATGGCAGGAGGAGAGGAGAGTTCGTGTAGCTTTAATTTGAAAGGTGGTAAGAAACAGGTGACTCTGGTGGTAGCTTTGAAGCTGTTAATGTTAGTGGATTTTTTGAATTTGAAGTTGTAAAATGTGAAGTCAAAAACCATCTGTAGTATGGCGCTGGTTTATTCACTGGAAAAGTTGTTGACAGTGGCCAAGTTGTTGAAAATTGTAGATGTGTATTTTAGTGGTTTTTGGGGATTTTTCTCAGTTCCTGTAATGTGACATAGTTTTGCAGTATGTTTTAGCTTAGCTGTTCTATCAGTTTAAATAGGAATGTGTCTGTGTTACTTTATAAAAAAAATACTTTTTTTCCTGAAAGTGATATATTTTTTTTTTCTGCCTTAACCCAAGGAATAATAGATCACTGTTTAAAACTGACTGTATTTGTTACACCTCTGAGAGAAGAAAATTCAGCTTCTAAAAGAATTTGCTGTGTATGCACACTAGCAAATTACCTGTTAAAAATAAATTATGAATGAATTTTTATCCCTTAAAAAACCTAAACAACAAAGACATACACAAGAAATCCCCCATGCCAAAACCAAACACGTGCTTGCCCCTCCCTGCACAGAAACCACCACAGTCCCCTTCTCTCATTGAAAACTGAAACAGAGTAAATGCACCAGTAGTAAGAGCTATTTGTAAAATGTTATTTTCTTTGAATGAGGTGATTTTCTTTTTTTACATCAACTGTGTGATAGGTGAATGGTTGTGGGACAACTCGATGATGCAAATATTCATGTCTTGCAATTGCTGTGTCCATGTAGCCCAGCTGAAATACAGTTACAGCTGTGGTTCAACTGCCTTTTGTCATGGTAATGGAGGGACTTCAAAGGGAAAAGTCAGCCTTTGTCCTGAATTTATCTTTGTTCTTTGCTGTGTATCGTTTTGCAGCTTTCTACTTTTTAGGAAAAAAATAAAATTAGGGCTAGTCAAAGTTTGACTATATGTTATATTAAAAAATGGTGCAGATTTCCACAATCCTATGGCTTTCTCTGTCCTCCCAGAACCTGTCTGTGAGCTGGCCATTCTGTTTGGCAGTAAAATACTAGGGTTTTTTTTTTCCAGGCAGCTTTAAAATGGAGCTGCTCTTTGAATCTGAGAATTGTCATAACCACTGATCCTTGTCTCACAGTATATGGGATTGTGAAATCGAGGAAGCACGATCTCTGCTTTATTTACCTCAAAGGAAAATACAGAACAACCCCTCACCCAAACTAGACTTTGTAATTATGTTTATGATGCCCATTTAATGTGTCTTCAATCAAATCTCCCTTCCTTAAAGAAGACTGGATCATAACTTTTTGTACTATGTAGGAATGCATGTGTAGATCTGAAATGATGTAGCTATTTCTGTTTTGTGATGTGCTCCTAAGGCTTCAGAGGGGAATAAAATGCAAATGAAGTGCACAGAAAGCAAAACAAATTGACCAGGTTGTTTACTGACTTGTATTATGTAAATTCTGCGCTACAGGTCTTTCATCATGCGCCAGTGCTGATAGCCAGGATGCTCGGCTGTTCCAGGCTGTTTAAACATTTCTTGTTGCACCTAAAGTACAGCAACTGCTTTTTCTCATAATTAAAGTGTTCGATGTGGTATTTTTGTCATGCAAAAAATAAGTAAATTTTTTTTTTACATAGATTTTTTGAAATAAGATTGTGAATTTTTCTTTCCACAACCCTGTTTTTTTTGGGTAGCCTAATTTGCATAAGAGCAGTTTAAGAGATGTAAAATACGCATTTCTGATCATTGCAGACAACCAGTGTTAACATTATTTTGAATCCTGATACTGCAAAAATTTCTGATTCCTTCTGTATTCACAGAGACTGACTTTTGTCTAGTGCAGTTAATCTCCTTTGGCTCCCCCTCAGTCCTTAGAGAAGGGAGATGTCTTCAGCTCCACTGATAGTAGAAGCAGCCTGGGGAGATTACTAGGCTGAAAGTAGATTTTTGGGAGCAGTGCTGCAGTTGAAGATATTATTAGGTCATGTTCCTCTTCTTCAGACCACTTCACAAATTAATTGTTCTCTCACTCTAATAAAATGGTGATAATGCATTTAAAAGTATATTTCAACTGCAAAGCAGATGACAACCCCTCTGTACATCTGTGAATGTAAGGAGCTGCCTTTGAAAAATATCCTGTTTTGAAATGTTTCGTACTTCATTCTGTTTTTCTGAAAGGAAGGAAAGAAAAAATGCTGGGTTGCTTTTGTGCAGGTTCAGAGCCTAAAAGTTTAGGTTGAAGTTTTCTAAAATTAAAAATCAAAGTAGTATTTTTGTAAGATTATTTTCTTGGAGGAAGCTGATAGTTGAGATGGTTTAATTGGGAGATACATTGCATGATTTTCTTATTAAAAGTCATGATTACAAAGTCAAAGCATTTCTTTAAACTGAGTACCTTAAATAATCTAGGAATAAATTTTGTTTTCAAGTAGAAAACTATTTTCTTGAGTAAAGAAACTTTATTAATTTTGTGTAATTTTGTCAGGGTAGATGAGACATGTTTATAGAGTTTTAATGTAGGCACTTTTCCCTTCTAAAAGGCACTTGTTTCTAAAAGCCTTCTTCCATTAACACCTCGTAGGCTTTTGTGTTCTCAACAAAAGCAAAATTCTAGTGGATTCCTTCTCTGGCTGGCATCTCTTAAAGGGAACAGAGCCCCCAAATCTCTAAAGCATGATAATAGTCTATTCCCTGGCTATGGCAGAAATTGTTTTCTCATGTTTTTATTTTTTAAAAACTAAGGAGATTTTTTCCAGACTTTCTTTAAAAAAATTGAAATTCTTATTAAGACTGATTACTTCTGCAAGCTTTGTTATGTACTCTGTTAGACTTCCAGAGATGGGGGGGAAAGCAAGAAGCTTTTGGGCTCACAAATATTCCTTCAGAAGTTAACCCTTTTTCCTGAGTAATGTTAGTTTGCTTAAATAGAGTATTTTTGCTTACAAACATTGGTGTGTTTATGCCCTTAGCTGAGCTTAATGGTGTTTGTATTAGATGTGGGCATGACAAATTAAGTTTTATTTACTTCCTTTATCTTGGTCTGAGTCCCTGTTTTTTGACTGCTTTATGTAACATTTCAAACAATTCTGTTTTGAAATTGCCTTAGGAAAGAAGGTGGAAGAGCAGAAGGGGCTTATTTTGGGTTGCTTCCATGTGAAAAGGGCAAAGGGACTATTACTACCTTACAGTGGAAGAGATTTGTAATGCATTGAGGACTGCATTTATGTGTGTGTGTTTGTTCCAGCACTGTGTGATTTTGCTGAGGTCTATCTTAATATTGTTTTCTACATTGCAGGCTGAGTATGTCCAGCTTGTGACAGAGCTCAGAATGACAAGAGCCATTCAGCCTCAGATAAATGCCTTTTTACAAGGCTTCCATATGTTCATTCCACCATCTTTGATCCAACTTTTTGATGAATATGAACTGGTAAGCAGAAATGCCTATGTATTTTTAAACACTTTGTTCAGCATACTTAATCAGCAGTGTAAATGATGTAGAAGTAAAGCTCAGTAACCACAAAATAAAGATTTTGTAGCTTTCACATTGGTTTTGCTTCCTGGCCATCTATCAGTGAGGATCTCATTATGTGTATTCCTGCTTTTTCTAATTACCTAGAATTACCATCTTCCTGAAACTTCACATGGCAGTGATAAATGCCTTAAATTGTAATTTCAGTATGGAATCAGCATGTTGTGGCCTTTAAGCCTTGGCATATTTTCCTTGAGGAGGACAGAAGTCCTTTGAAAGTAAGGAGATGCTGTCTATTGCCTTTACTTTTTCTGAGTCACAGAATCAAATTCCAGTAAGTCTTTAGTGGTGGTTTGATCTTCTGTAACCAACACATCTCACATTTTCTCTGAAGTCATGGCAAGACTCAGAGGTTTTCTCTTTTGGGTTCTTTGGCAATAATTTTTCTCTCTTGATAATTCATATGTAAACTAAACAGATCACATGAAGTTACCCAAATTCAAGAATCTCCATGTATTAAAATTTAGTTGTGGGTTCCATAAGGTTGTAGTAAACTGAAAAAACACTGTAAGCTTTCTACTGCTTAAAACATTACTTTTTAATATAGCATAACCTCTTGAAATTAGTGGTTAGTCAGGAGGACTAATCACAATCTATATTCTTCTCCTGAAGGAGCTTTTGTTGTCTGGTATGCCAGAAATTGATGTAAATGACTGGTTAAAAAATACAGAATACACCAGTGGCTATGAGAGAGGAGACCAAGTTATTCAGGTAAAATTATTTATTCGTTTGTTTGTTTTTTAATAATGTAGACTATTTAATTTTAATAAAAAAAAATGTGGGTTTGTTGTTGTCATTATCTGTGTGTGTTTGTGGAAGCTTATTTTGGCTGAAATGTGGAGGTTTTTTTTATACTATATTTCTGCATTAAGTAACTTAATTATGTATGAATTTGATCCAAACATTTCCATAATTTATTAGCAAACTCACATATATTCCATTTATTGTTTTACCAGTATATTTTCAAGTACTACAAGTATTTAATGGAAAATACAAACTAACTTTTTTGTCATTTAGTGGTTCTGGGAAGTGGTGGAAGAACTAACTCAGGAAGAGAGAGTGTTACTATTACAGTTTGTTACTGGCAGGTGAGAGACTCTTCTGTAAAACAAATACATTGTGTAGATACTCTGAAATAAGAGACTTGAGAGACCATAAAAGATCATCTAGAAACTGTTTTGCATACTGGGTGTTCTATACGTTGATCAAAGTAGACAAAGTGTGTGTTAATACTTTTGCTTTCTGTGTTGCCAGCAAAATGATTGATTACATATTTATTGTACTTGACCACTTTGCAAGAGGCCTTTGTTGCTGTCCAGGCAGTTCTTGACAAGGCCATAGTGAATTTAACTGAGCTTTATATTCTTGTTCCTGTTGCATATTTATGTGACTCTTGGCTTTTCCAGTAATCATCTGAGGCTATAATATATGAGATAATGAGGTATCACTTCAGTCAGCATACACAGAATATCCTTCTCCTCAAGCTGAGTTGAATTTAACATTAGTGCCGTGTGTCAAGATAAATAAAGACGTAACCTTATACAACCTGTGTAATGTAACCTGTTTGCTTTATATAGGTTTTCTGTCCTAAATTCTATTTGTTCTCTAGGGAAAGCCACTTTTATTTCCCTTATGGTTTGGGGCCAGTGAGGGAATGTTTTAGCGATAAATGCCCGTGTGAGCTGGGTGAGCTGCTGAGCTTGTGGGTACAGACATTTCACGAAGTGGATCTATGGACCTAAATGTGACACCTGAGCTGTGTGATCCAGTCTTTTTCTGGTAGCAGGCAGAGATCACGCCATCTTCTTAGTTTGATATTCCCTTAATATTCTAGGATCAGTAGAGTAGTTGACTTCTTGTGTATAAGTTTTGTGGTTAAGCAATGATAAAATACAAATTAAGATCATCAAAACTACCTTTTATATTAAGGAATTTCAGAGTCACAGTCACGGATGTATCATCAAATGGCCTGATCTACAACTTCTATTAGTTTCACTTGATTTATTATGAATTTTCTTGGTTTTAGGGATCATGGACAATTTAAGAAGCTAGTTGTATGCATGTTGATCTTTTTGTCCTCTGAAGAAATGATTCCTGCAGTTGTAACTGCACATATGTGGCATGCCAGCTGCTGGTCTTTCGTTTTTAGTGGACTAGTCCATTTCTAAACCTAGACAGCAAATAAGGATCTTTAAGATGTAAGGTCATGTTTCAAATGATTCTTAAAACATTCCAAATTATACTGAAGTGGCATTCACTATTTTCACGGCATTTGGGATAATCTACTGGATTCTAAGGGGCACTTTCTATCAAGTAAACAATTACACTGCCTGATTAATACGTGCGTCAGCATCATTCGTTTTGGTCACAAATCACCATCACCTACTGTCTTGTTCTTACCTATTTTCTTGTTAGTAAGAAAGAAGTTGTTGGTGTGGATTTAAGAACTCCAGGCTGGAATTTAAAAACAATCTGCTTAGGATTTTTTTTTCTGTATCAGCTAGGAGGAACCCTTTGTTTTTTCTTCAGTGTTTGAAATGCAATAGATGTATTTTTCCATACATATTTAACTTTTGAAAGTTACCTCTAACAGTGATATGAAGCTGGCATTTTCGCACATAAATCCCCAGACAGTCCCTACTTTCTTTTAAATGGAAGATTTAGATGCTGACTTTTCTGTGAGCTAAAACACGAGTTAGCCTAGTACAGTAGTTGGGCCGTAGTAGTTGGGTATCTTAAGTAAAATTTTACATTAAAAGTATACCTAATTTCAAACTATGTTTTTTTCTGGCCTTAGTGAACAATTTGTTTCTATGGGTACTGGTTGGCAGTCTGCATTAAAAGTTCTTTTTTTTTTTTTTCTTTCTCTATTTCCCTTTAATCTCTTCTATACTTTCACTTACTTGATTTTTTTTGTGTGTGTGTGAAGTGGAACTGTTCTTTCTTTCCAATCAAAGACTATGAAATTAATCTAGTGAATTAAACAGATAATGACTATGTCTTCAGTGTTTCTCTGACATCTCTAAATATTTCTTAAACTTTGCCTCTTGTCTTCTTCCCCCATTTTTACATCTCTTTCTCCTTTTCTCTTATGAAGTCTTGCTTTGGTAGTTTCAGTAGAAATAACATTGCATTTGTCATTAATACCAATTTTGAGATGTCTTTTAACACTAAAGTAATTGTCGTGAGCAAAGTTTGAACATATTTGGAGGTCTTAGCACACTCAAGAAAAAGCCTAAATGTTCTTGTGGCTCAGGTTGGGGATCTGAAAGTTCACTTATGATCCCATTTACTCTTTCTCAGCTGACAGCTGCTTGAGATGATATTGCCAATTCTACAAGCTTTTCTTATTTTTCCCCCTCTTGGTCTGTTTGGCATTTATAATAGAATTTGGCTAATTTATTGTTAATTCTCCACTGGCAACTTCTGATGGGGTTTTTAGTGAACAGCTGGAAGCTTGATAGATTCTATATGATAAATTCTACTTTATTTATATTCTACAGCTGTAAAGATTGTATACAACTTCTTTGGGGACTGTGGTTTTTGTTGAGCAATAAGCAATATGCTTATATTCTTTTAAGGAAAATTCAGCATAGTTGTTAAATGTGGAAGATATATATGGCTGCTGTTACAGAAGTATAAGAAAACATAAGGAAACAAGCTTAAAATCTCCTCTACAGTGTTTTCATTCCAAGCAAATTTATGCAAAACCTGTCAGTGAAAAAATAGGTAGAAAAGTCATGATTCAGATGTAAACATAGAAATTTCCACAGCTATGAAATTTTATTGTTGCTCTTGTTCACAGCTATTGTGGTATTTTTTGCATCTATTTGGAAGGTTTTCTTTACTATATTGGCAGTGTTTTGCTTGGAGAGAAAACTCATTCTTGGAGGCTTAAGTTGGCAGCAATCTCTTCCTTTTAAATGTTCAAAGCCTTGACCCTACTTTACAATTTTGTCCTGTTGTATGGGAAGTATTATAGTAAGTTACGTTGAAAAAACTTTTAGATAATACTGGACTGAAAGAAATTTTCAGCAGTTAGGTCTCTGTTTCATTGCTGATTTGAATGTGGGATGTTTATTAGAGGGGAAAAAAAAGTCATTGCAGGGGAGGCAGCACTGTATTGGAATGTGAGCCAAAACCGTGGTATAAGACTACTGATGCACAATCTTTACAGCAGTTCTGAATTGTTGCTGTAAGCATAATTCCATTTGTGTCAGAAATAATATGCTACAAACCACTTCTCTCCATAGTGGTTACTTTGTGTAGCAGTGTTAGAACTATATGCTCAACATGGCTGTTAAGCTAGGTAATACAGATTTATGTGTTGGATACTACAGCTAGTTCTAAAAGGTGTGTTTAAAAGGTATTACTGTGAGTTGTGTCCCAGCTCCTTCACATTCAGCAGTAGCAACCATTACGCTTTTGCATTTTTGCTGAGTAGTTTTACTGTGAGTGGAAACATTACTTCTTCTGTTCCACTTATTCCAAAAGCTCCTGTCTTTTACAGTCATTTGATTTGGGGAATATGGGAGCATTGTTGTTAGTATAGCTACCTGTAATCCAGAATTCTAACAGCTGTTACATTTTTTTTGGAAGGTTTATTTTGTTTTATCAGATTCTTTCTTTGCTAGCTACAAAATCACAGAACAGCTGAGATTGAAAGGGACCTCTGGAGATTAAGACTTTCACAGAATATTCTGAGCTGGAAGGGGTGCACAAGGATCATCAAGTCAAACTCTTAAGTGAATGGCCCGTACAGGGATCAACCTTGGCATTATTAGTACCGTGCTCTAACTAGCTGATGTAATCTCAGGTTGTCTAGACCAGCATGGTATTCAGAGCAGGGTAAGCTGCAGCTGGATACTCAAGACCTTGTCCAGATAGGTTTTGACTGTCTCCTGGAATGCTGACCCCTCAACTTCTCTGGGCAACTTGTACCAGTGTTGGACCACCTCACAGTAAAAAAGTGTTTCTTATGTTTAAATGGAAATTTCTTAGACTTCAATTTGTGCCCATTGCCTCCTATCCTGTAACTGGGAACCACTGCTTCATCTTACTTATCCCTTCCTTCAAGTAGTGAAACAGATTGATCAGATTACTCTGAGCTTCCACTTCTCCAGGCTGAACAATCCCAGCTTGCTTTTGTCTTGTGTCAGGTGTTCCACTCCCTTACAATCTTTGTGGCTCTTACTCAGCTTGCTGCATTATGTCCTTGTCCCTCCTACAATGGGGAGCTTGGAGCTGGATACTTCTCCCCAAGTGCAGAGAAAGGATGATCACTCTCTCCCTAATGGTGGCATTGTTCCAAATGCATCCGACTTCCTTTGTCCTTTCATTATAGTGGGGTTTGGGAGGGGGTTGAGGGTTTTTTGGTGCAAGGGCTGTGCTAGGAAGATGTTATCTTGTAGTGTATGTCAGCTAAGTTGTTGTTATGAAAATATTTGAATATCTGAATTTTATTCTATTTGTTAGTTTAGAATGACAGAAAGGGAGTCTGCACAGTGGGCTATTGCCCATTTGCACCTGGAGTAATCTTTGAATAGTATGTTGGTAAAGAAAAAAAATTGAGTGATATGATTAAGTGAGATTGCATTCCTGAAGATGCTAGTGATTTTTTTAGTGTGTTCTGGTTTTGCCATAGATTGTCACTGGTCTATAGTGTGACTGATGTAATGGTTTTATTAGTTACTTGAAATATTCGGTCTGAAGTAGTAAATGTACAGGCATGTCAAGGACACTTCAGTCATTTGTCCCACAGATAGTAGTCAGAGAATAAACTGTTTTGGGATGTAGTATTTCTTAAACATAAATAGACATGTTTGTCTTAACTGAGATAATGCCACAATATAAGAAGGATATAAATCTGTTAGAAAGTGTCCAGAGAGGCCATGAAGATGGTGAAGGGTCTAGAGGGGAAGCCGTATGAGGAGTGGCTGAGGACACTTGGTCTGCTCAGTCTGGAGAAGAGGAGACTGAGGGGGGACCTCGGAGACCTCATTGCAGTCTACAGCTTCCTCAGGAGGGGAAGTGGAGGAGCAGGCTCTGATCTCTTCTCTAGTGACCAGAGACAGGACTCAAATGAATTACTTGAAGCTGTGTCAGGGAGGTTTTAGGTTGGATGTGAGGGAAAGGTTCTTTCCCCAGAAGGCTGGGCACTGGAACAGGCTCCCCGGGGAAGTGGTCAGAGCAGCAGCCTGAGTTCAAGAAGGGTTTTCAATGCTCTCAGGCACAGGGTGTGATCCCTGCAGAGTTAGGAGTCAGATTTCTATCCTTGTGGGTCCTTTCCATCTCAGAATATTCTATGATTCTATGAACATACTGCTACAAAAACTGGTTATAGAAATGAGTCCCTCTTGCAGGCAGAATTGTCTTAAATGTCAGTCAAACAATATGATGCCTAATGTAAGTAGACTAATACGTTATTCAGTCTTGTAATTAAAAGCTTTTAAACAATGAGAATTTTGACATCAGTAAGAAAAAGGGAACTTTAGTAAAAGTAACTGTCAAATTATTCTAAGTAAGAGATATTTTCAGTGTAAAAATTACAATTTGTTGCCTTACAACATTATTGCACTGCTCTAATTTCTGTACGTTTTATCAGTTCCAGGGTGCCTCATGGTGGCTTTGCTCATATAATGGGTGGCAGTGGATTGCAAAATTTTACTATTGCTGCTGTACCATATACTGCAAATCTTTTACCAACATCAAGCACATGGTATGTTAACTATTCTAATTAAAATATCTTAAAACCAGGGCTTTTTCATGTCAGTCACAGTCAAAAGTACAGGTCTTTTGAATATTAAAAGGTCCAAAGGAAATTTAAACAGTTCCTGCAGTATTCACTCTCCAACATGAAAGTGATGGGTTTTGTCCCAAATGATGTTACATTATGTTTGCTCATTGTTTGTGACTTGAGTTTGTGTAATTAAAGGTAGCAAAATTAATAAAGGAATATTAAAGTTAAATTATTGTATTACAACTTACTGAAGTGAAAAAACAATTTCCTGCAATATATTCAAATGCTCAGTGGTACTGTAAGTTAGCACAGGCTTGTTTTCTTCCATAAATGTGATCTCTTCAGGAGTTTTAATCAGAAATCTTTACTGTTGATTTTTTTTGCTGAACTGTGGTGTCCTTTTTTTTTTTTTTCTTTTCAGTATCAACATGCTCAAGTTACCTGAATATCCAAGTAAAGAAATCCTGAAAGACAGGCTTCTTGTGGCATTGCACTGTGGAAGCTATGGTTACACAATGGCGTAATGACGTCTAGAAAACTCATCTGACTGTTAATGTGCAATTTTGAGTGGCAGAAGTAATTTTGAAAACTGTCAATAGAAAAACAGATGCTGCAGCCCACTGGCAGGGCTGGGCTTCAGAATTGGCACAGGATCATCAGCTTTGCCTCCATTATTGTGTTGTCAAGGTAGCTTTGATACTGTCATAACAAACTTCATAGTATGCTGTATTTTCATTTTTTAAAATTACAGATCTGTATGGACATCAGTTTACATGCTTTTTTTTTTTTTTTTACTTCAATCTGAGAAAGTTTGTCAGAATCTCTTTCCACAGTTTACATTTGATTTCCAGCTACTTGGCTGAATAACATTTGCATTTCAGTTTACTTTGCACTCAGAGGGAATACTGCAAATGAAGAGTTGTACTTTATGCCTTGTTGCATGTGAAAGTGCCATTTATTTTTGCAGACCACTACTGAAAGTTCAATTAGAATATTGTACAGTAAGACAGAGCTGATGTATTTTCCATTTCTTTGCATTGTAACAGAAAGAAAATTTTATAACTTTTTAGTATTCTAATGTATATAGTATGTAAAGATTAGACTGTTATGACTGAAAAAAATAGCAGATGGAATTTATCTAGTTTATATTAGAATTTACACTATATTCTACTAAATATTTAAAGTATTTGTGACTTTATAGTCAACTTGCAGTTTAAAATTTGTAAATATTGTTTAAGATCTATATCCATTGTTTGAATGGCTTTACTCTTTCCTTGACATAATTGTATGTTCAAAAGGTATTAATTAAATTTTAATATTTTAACCAGAATCGGAATGTGACAAGTTCGTGTGTTTTTGTGGGCAGATTATTCTTTTTTCTATCAGGATTTTATTAATCTTTCTATAATTTAAGTTGTCATGGAAGCAGTATTTGAGAACTCATTGTCAGTCCATGGATGGACATAAATAGATGCACTAGAAAGGAAATTAAGCTTATGAGGTTAACTGACAAAACTATGATACAATCTCATGTCAAATTTTATATAGAATTAGAATATGATACACTAATAATATCCAAAATTAACAGCAAGAGCTCAGCAGCATTTGGTAAGTAGCTGCACGTTTTGGGGTCTGTGATGCTGTTGCATAACTGTTTGTCTAGGGACCCTGGGGTAGGACTACGTTACTGTTTTGATTCAGGCTAGGAATGGTTTTTTGTGTGTGGTGTGTTTTTTCAATTGAGGGTGTGTTTTTTCTTTGTAAATTAATCTGGTCATCCCTGCTTGTCATGCGTTTGCTTCAGAGAATGCAAACTGGATTCTGTCCAGATGAAACTAATTAGAAAAATTGATCCAAAAATGTACCAAATGCTAATGGATGAACATCAAATTTATGTCTGCAAGGCTTAAATGATCTGAAGAGGTGATCTGAAATTAATTTGGTCATAGGAAACCCACCAAACATGCAAATTTTAAGATTCAGGTCCACAGCAGAAACTATTTCCTACTGATCCCTTCATGTTTTCCTACACTAAGTGCTAATATATGTGTAGCCTAAGTTCACCAGCTGATTCGTCTAGGCTGCTTATTTAGTGCTGTTTTTTTTCAGATTTTATTTATTTTAATCTAAAGCATACATAACCTCTCTGGGGAAGTGAGAGAGAAATCCCTGGGTCATCTGATTCAGTCTTGCCACAGTAATTTTCCTCTGGACTAAGCTTTATGCATGAACTTATTAGCTTCATTTCCTTTTTGGTTCTGTTGGTGCACATGTTGTATAAATGTTGGTTTAAATTCTGAGGCAGAGTCTGTGGCTGCAACATGAGGAGAATACCAGTTCTTAGTTAGTGGAAGGAGCAGACTTCCAGCAGGACAGTCCAGGGAAAGCTGCTTGACTGTTGCTTCAGTCAGTGAGGAGATGCTGTTTCTCTCTGGCAGGCGGCTTAGGCTACTTACATAGGTTAGATGTTTGAAGCTGTGTGGGGTGTTAACATTAAATCTCAGTTACCTTGGATCCTTCAGTTTAGCAAAAGTACTTTGCTTTCCTGCACAGCTGGGCTGTGCTTCGTTCCCTGGTTCTATTGCTTATTTTATTACAAGCTTCTGCAAGGTAGGTCAATAGGAGGACAGTGTTTTGAGCAGTACGAGGTGTTTGTCAGGCATTGGGTATTTGTTTTCTTTATGTAAACTGGGATTTTTACCTTTAAGCTTTTACTGTGAATAATGTTGTTCGTTAACTGCTATGCAATCTGTGATTTTTTTTTTTTTCCATTTCACATGTTTTATTTACAGTAACATACAGCAGTTTCCAGGATGCCAAAACCTTGCATGCTCCTGCAGTGTTCAAAATAAGTCATACTGCAAGGCTGAATGAAGACAAAAAAGAATTGGTTTGGTTTTTTTCCACTTCTATATTATACTATAGGTGACAAGAAGCTGAATTTGGTCTCAAACAGTTCACCTAAAATGCTTGGCAGCTGGTTTTGAAATGTAAAGGAGAGCAGAGTTTTAATTTTCTCAACAGTTTGCTATGACAGATCTCCCTGTTTCAGCCTCACAATGGTAAAGCAGATTATTCTTGCCGCCTCCGTGCCCATGTTACTCGTGTCCCCTATGACGTGTCTTGTAGGATTTCTTGCAACATTTACACTCCTTACCCTCATAATGGATCAGAATGAAATTCCTCTAAAATCCTCCTGTAATAAGAAAACATGATGTAAATATGTAGATAATGGGAAGAGAGCTCTTGATACTGGACTCTTGGTATAACATCAACCTTGTTATTGCTTGTTTTGAACAGGGATTTTTTCTGCTGAAACTGAACAGTGCTGTTGTCTGCAGCTGACCATGGGAAGTTAGCGGGATATAATTACTGCGTTGAAAGAGTGTTTTTAGGACACCTGTGCCCTGTTAGCAACAGGGTATGAAAAGCCTGTTGAGAAACTATAACTTAATATAGCTTATAGTTTAAAATGATTAATTGGTTTATATTTGTTGTCTCCCACTGTGCCAGAACAAGGCGGGGTGAGTGTTTATCTCAGAAAGAACAGAACAGATGTCTTGTCACATCATAGATCATGAATGCTCATTAGCTTTTATTATCTTTATGAAATGTTAGATAGGAAAGTCTATAGTTTTTGATGCTTGAAAATGTGTTGTGCATCTAATGTTGCGAAACCATTAAAACCATAAACTGTGAAATGCAGCTTAATGACTTCTACTGTATGTTCCATAGTCAAATAAGATTGAAAATGGAATGAGAGGAGGAAGGTGGTTGGCCTGAATTTTCCAGAGACTTGGAGACTTTCATGTGTAGAGTAGAAAAAAATATTAGGATCACCTATGCTTTAGAATTTATGGGCAAATCAGTAGTTTGTATATGCAGCTATTATTACTGAGAATTTTTAGCATGTCCATGGAAGAGCATTTGTCTAGTTAAGAAGTAAAATCAGCCAACTACTAAACTGATGCTAAGAACCAAAGCTTTAAATCAACTAGATTAAACCTCCTCAGGGATTCTGGAGTTGTAAAGATAAATGCTTTTCAAGTCAGAACATCTGTTTTTATCTCGACTTACTATAGATAGTCATATAGCTGATAGACTAGAGACTGTGATACATGTTTTATAGACACACTTGTCAATTCAACAGCAGTTTTGCACTCTAAGGACGGTAAGAGAACTAATGTACTTCTGTGGGACTAGATGTTGTTTAGAGGCAGTAGGAATCACCACATAAGGAAGCCCAGTACAAGGTTACTGACTTAGGTTAATTCTAAGGCTAATCTAAGGTTACTGGCTAGTTTCATTTGAAAGTAGCTCTATGCAGTTAGATAGATTGAAGCATTTCTAATTATGTGTGTAAAGCAATATTTCTAGTTTCAGTTTTAAAAATCTGCATGTAAGTTAAACTAATAGAATATATTAATAAAAATTGAATTAAGATAGAATGCACCTTTAATTTGGGTTTAAAAGTGGCATTATTATTGCATGTCTTTCCATATGTGGCATATAATTTAGTGGAGAACATTATTTTTTAAATGCTTACTTAATATGTTTGAAATGCTCCAAATTAGGCTCGAAACACTAAGGAGGGCTGCACTGGTCCATTTAAATATTTCCTCTGAAATCAGTGTCATTTGTGTGTCAATCAATGTTAAAAAGTCTCTCATCAGAAACACTGGTCTCCTTATTTTATTAATTACCTTATATCAATAGATTTTCTCATATATCAGAGCCGTCCCAGTTTTGTACCCAGAGTTTTCCTGCTCTTTTTCTCTGACTATAACATATAACTGTTGGTAGGAATAGCAAATAACATCCCTAAATGTGTATCAGGTTTTTTCCATGGGAAATAGTTTAAAAAAAATGAAATACACTAATATGGTTAGAAACTGGTTAATGCCAGAAGTACAGAAGTTGAGCAGGAGTGCAAACACTATGAAGGAAAGTGTCTCTGAGCTCACTGTTTGTAGCTGTATATGCTTCCTGCTTTAAGTGCTTGTGACATTCTGCACCAAGAGTTCAACTATTCAGTTTCATACAACGCCAAGTGATTCATTAGGATTATTAGGATACTCCTGGGATAGCTTTGCCATACTGATTGCCTCTGACATACCAGTTTGCTTAGATTAAAAAGCAATTGTTGCTGTCTAGTCAAATTTATAACCCCTGGTAAAAGGAAACTGAACCCTAGTGCTGTCCAGTATATAAAAACACCTTTGGTCTACAAATTACATGGATTGGAAAGAAAACTGAATACTTGAAGAGTGATACTAGTTAACATGCACCGGGCGAAGATTTCACAGGTATCTAATAGACATCTTGTGCTGGTAAGTTTATTCTGACATATTTAGGTGAATGTATAAGCACTATTTTAGATTAATTCTTCTAATTGCTGTCTTTATTTCTATAAAGTGATGCAGCTATTGATTGGTATTTGGATGCCTGTGGATGTGCCAACAGTATGGCTTTTTGGTGTATGTCAGCTAGAAGATGGAATTGTACTATGGGGTATCTAAATTTTGTATTAGATTAGGTCTGGAGAGGTGGCCTGGAGACAATTACTGTGCTTTACCCCTGATTTGTGGGACATATTAGTGATGCTCTTAGGTGTAGGACCATAAGCAAGAGAAAAGAGAAAATAAATGGTAGAGGCACACTTCTGAAAGCGAAAAGTATCTTCAGGAAAGAGGTGAGTCGTGTCCTGAGTATAAATGTGGAATAACAGGAGTGTTTTGAGAACAGATATGTCATTGAGCTGGCGGATGGGAAAAGTGCCTGGGCCTCCTGGAGCTGTGATCTTTTTTTCTTCCCTGCCTGGTCTGAAGGCTGCAGTCTGCTGCCACTGAGACTGGGAAGACTGGTTGGGCTCAGCCAGGAGGGTTGCTGGAGAATGGTGGATTTTCTTTTTTCTGTTTGATGCTAGCTCAGAATGAGCCTACTGCTGAATTATCATTTTGGTATACCCCCCTGCCCCCACGCCTTAAGGCAGATTTTTTTGGCAGTGTTTGCTAAAGCAAGTTAAGCTTCTGCTGAAAGGGCACCACTTCAAATTGAATGTGAGAAGGGGCTCCCTTCTGTGCAGGTGAGATGCTCCCCATTGAGCACAGTGGCATGAATAGCTGCTGAAATGTGTCTCCAGTTTAGGAAAACTCCAAATGTAAACTCCATAGGCAGGACATGGAGTTGATAGTCATATCTGTGCTTTTGGTCCTTAGCACCTTGACATAATTTTGAAATGCACCTTACTTATATTGCATGTTTGTTTTGGAAATAGTCTCTGTATGTCTTTGTTTAGGTTGTGATTCTTTGTGGAAGTGTTTTTTTTGTACCGTATTTAGAATCTCCATCTTCAGTATTGACTGGATTGTGGCAATTTAAGAACTGTCTTAGACCAGGCAAACATACTTTCAGTCTTTGCCATTCATTACAATTTCTGTGTATTGTGTGACAATTTCCTGTATCTTCACTGGTAACGCTACCAGAGAAATGGACTGAAATTACAGAAATGTATGAGTGAACAACTGTGATAAACTTTAATGTAGAGCTATGCTTTCTATAAGGTGCATTAATACTTTGGTTAAAACTGTCTAGAAGTCCAGCAGTGTGTAATTACAGCTCATATCAACGTGCACTTTGTGTGTGTGAAGAAAAGGTTTTTCTTACTGTCTTTCACAGAACAAAAAACCCCAAACCTTTGGCCGTGTTTTGTCCTGCTGGCCTGTGAGTTTTGTTTCTGCTTCTTTCTCTGTCTTGTTTCCAGTACCAAGCTTCTCGGTTACTCAGTCTTGACTGGTTTGATGTGAGTTCACCAGGGGCTTTTGCTCTGTCATGTATCTTTGTACTTAACAGACAGCAAAGTTCAATGGACAGGCAGATGACAGGGAGACTGCCGTGGCTCATGTTTGATGTCTGCATCTGCCACTGACCCCCTTTGTAACCTTAGTGAATCCCTTCATGTCTCTCTACGTAGGCCGTGCTATTGCAGTTAGACTGCAAACTTCTGAGGGAAGGAGACAGCCTTTGTGTGTCTCTGTGATGCCGTGCAGAGCAGATGAGTTTGGCAGGGATATGTGGAAGTGTCCAGATGTAGTGTTCGTATTTTTACCCAGAGTTTAGTTCTGTTCCTTGGGGACCGTCCTTGAGTGGGGTCTCAGGAGTGTGCTTGCTCTTCTGTCTCGCCCATCCTGCTGAGCCCTTCTGGCAGCTGGAGCAAACTGGAGCAGATGGCTGTCATAAACTTGTGTTTAGGAAACCTCGCTATCTTGAAAATGCTGTTTAGTCCTCACCAGTCACTAATTTTGAAAATGGTAAGAGAAGGGCTTGGGATCAACCAAACTCTCTCCAAGGCTTGCTTCTGCTTCAGTGTCTTGTCCTCCCCTGTCACCTTGACAATACGCTTGGTAAAGTGTGGGGGAATATGTTCATTCCTGCGGTCTGTCTGGAAAGCAGTCATGTCTGATAACAAGTGAACTGGTGGGGATGCTCCATACAAGTGTGACTCAGGTGCTTGCCCTAGAAGCACCATCTTGTCAGCCTTCGTAGCCTTGATGCTGGAGGCTTTTACACCCAGACACTGATGGTCTGAATGGAGAGGTGCTTCTGATAAGGTGGGAAATCCCCATGGTTTAATGCTGATTCCTTGACTTTCAGATAAATAAGGATCTAAGCGTTGCTTTCCAGTTTCTGACAAAGTTGAAAAGTTGCTTTAAACAGTAGGAGTTATCCTATGGCAAATCTTACTTTCTCCTTGAAGCAGAAGTGAATTTAATTTTCAGAAGCCTTGATGGTGAGCGTCATACTCCTCTTATTTGAGTCTTTTTCTGTATCCATTCAACATCACCTGGCAACTTCTGTCCCAAGACTAACCACCTAAAGTTGAACTCATCCCAAAAGTCCATCTTGTGTCAATCCTACCTTTTTCCTATACGTACAAGCTCTCACTAGTGCAATCTATACTTAGAGTCTGCATTTTTTTGTCTTATGTAGATAGAGACTCTGACTCTAAATCTAATCTGGACCTTCAATATGTATTTGCTATGGATATGATTTTTGGTTTAATAAAATAAAGCCCTGTGCATTTGTATCTTTGTCAGATGAGCAGTTGCGTACATGAAAAGACTTTAGGTCTGTGTTCAAAGTAGGTGGCACTTAAAGAAAAACCCAGCAATTGGGGGAACAAGGAACATGAGTTCCTTGATTTTTCCAGAAATGTGCTGGTCTCTTCATCCAGTGTATTATCCTCCAGCTCTACAGAGATGCTACTTTTTAAAAACATACCTCATTCTCCCTGTGCCTGTGGAATATTAGATCTTTAAATTTCATGCAATTATCCTCCCCTTCAGTCAAATCAAACTTCACAGCATCAGGAAGGCTTCTGAGCAAGTGGAAGGCAGGATAGAAAGCAGTAAACCAGCAAAGAATCTGCAGGGTCTGAAGGTCTCCAATTTTGAAGGTGACACATGTGGTGATTTATGCCAAACATCAACTTCTACCATCCCTAAAGAAAAAAGGAGTGCCAAGTATCTAAAATATTTCCATTGATTTTGCTGCCTTAGGACAGCTACTTGCTCTGATCCTGGACAATAAAGCTGTACTAGTTCAGTATGTCTGAACCTGCTTAAGTAAGGGAACTTAATTATTTTGACATTTTTATCTGATTTCCGTCTGTGTAGAATACCAGGTCTTCCAGCTGCCAAAGGCCAAATGTGGGATAACCTGTTCATTATACTCATGTAACTTGGTGGGTAAGGGGAGGTCTTTATTCAGAAACCTTTGCTGAGATTCCAAAGGCTTTTAACTTTTGGGCAAAAACATAATTTTTATCAATGACTTGTTCAAGAAAATGGTCTCTTGCTTGTATATTGGTATAAGTTACTGGAATGGGAGGATCATACAATATGCCTCTAATGAATAGTATTTAATACAGAGTTAATTAGTTTAATTCCTCTTTCCTCTAATGAATTTAGTATTTGTATGTTAGCCTTTTTCTCGTAGACAGCTGTCTATGGTAGTTTGACCTTTGAATAACATGCTTTGTAATTTCCTCCCATTTTTGACTTCTTTTTATTGCCAAACTGCTAAATTTATGTTGTGAGCAGTGGTTTATCTAAATCTTTACTGAATTCAGGTAACACAAATGAGGACACTTACCTTTAAGGAACCTTTTACTCTCTTTAGATTCTCTTTCTCCATGTATAAGACCATCTTGAAATACAAAAGTTAACATCTGTCCTGCACTATGTATTTTCACATATAGTCTTGAGAAGTTCTTAAAATTCTGAATTTTAGAGGAGCATGTGTTTCTGCTTATGTTGTCCTAAGACCGTATTTCCTCTTTATTGCTGGATCTCAGTTGTGGTAGGAAAAGGCTCTGATCAGCAGTCTCCAGGGAAAACATCAGTGTCTTGATAAGACATTTCTTCTGCTACTTATCACAGGGTACCTAGGGCAAACTGGGGAAGAAGTTTCCACAGAAATGTGGTGTGCAGAGGCTGCTAAATGCATAATTTCTTTGTTTCAGAGCTGGGACTGCAAACATCACTCAAATGTGTCAGTAAAACAGCTTTACTTAAAACAGGATAAAATTAATGTCTTGAGGGAGAAGCCTGATGGGCAAACAAAGGGACTGTAAGAACTGTCGAGGCCCCTTTGGATGCATCGACAAGAACAGACTCCTTTCATTTCTAATTGTTTGCAGAAACTGCAGGAGGGCTGCTGCAATCCTCACCTGAGGCTTGCCAGCTCTGGGATGTGCTCCCTCTTTCCAGCCTCGGTGGCTGCAGCTGCCCTTCTCCCTCTGTTGCTTTTTCTTTTCTCTCTCCTCCTTCCTCCCTCTCTCATCTTTCCCTGCTTTTCTATTGACAGAATTATCTTTCCATTTGTTACAAAGAAAACAGGTCAAAAAGAAAGAGCTCTGTTTTGTGGAAACATTTTAGTTATATTTTTTGCTCTGCATCAAATCTTATTTACTTCATGCCACCAAAGGAACCAGTAGTCTGAGATGGGCTCCACCATAGCCCCCTCAGCTGGCTTCTATTGCTTGTTTTGTGTGTGTATGAGACTGCTCTCCCTGCACATACACCAAGCAAATGCCTGTATCAGCCTTGAAAAATGTTTAAAATTAATTCTCTTTTAGCTTCCACAGCTATTTCCAGTTTTCATGAACAGCTCTTGATTATTAGGACAGGTGTTTTAAAGGTTGGCACATATTAGAAAATGCAGCCAGGAAGATCCTGGTGATGTCGAAGGAGACTCCAAGACCCTTGTCATAGGATTGAAAACAGCAAAGTTTAATACTCTGAACAGTTAATAAAGTACAGCTAAAATTAAACTCGAAGCAGCAGTCACTTATAATGCTTCTTGCTCCAATCTTGCTGTGGTCTTAGTAGTATTCAGTCATTACACCATGTTTCCCAGCTGAACTTAAAAGGTAACACCATCCGTCCCACCCCACAGCCTCTCCCAAAGAAAAAGCTTTGTGGTAAGTATTTTGACTTTCATTTTGTGAGAAAAATCTAATTACTACAGAGAGAGAATAAATCCATAGCAAGCACAGGTGGTTTTTTTGGTTTGGTGTTCTTGTGGTTTTATTTTTTTAACATAAATTGCATGTAAGTGCAATTGAATTGCCTTAAATCCATCTTACCTCAAAGCTGGTAAGTCAAGGTGATTCCTTGTACTACCTGGATTTGGGTTTGACTGCAAAGCTGATATGAATTGAGTGGTGGTCATGTGGCTTTGAACACTCTGCCTAATACAACTCCTAATATGTCGAAGTGTAACAGTTCTCTGTATTTACTGCAGGCATTAAAAAAATTTAATGCAGGCAGTATTTCTGATCTAAGCACTGACCAGTGCTGTTTGTTGCACTCGGTGAGATGGTAATGGTCAGCAGTAGGTAAGATTCAAATAAGCCTGTGGGGCAAGTCTATCTAAACCTTATGGAGGCTGTGGGATTGTTCTTGGAAAGCAAAGGCCATAAACTTTATCGATGCTGCAGTTACATTCTGCTGCCTCCTACCACTACCCACCCTGCAGCTCTATTGCTGACCATAAAATTAATTTATTTTGTCACCTGTGGTTATTAATTTTAACTTAAGCATAGTAAATTTAATGCAGAGATATTTACTTACTGTAAATTTGTCTCCCGTGAAACAAAGGGGCACTAACTTATGGAAAGGGTATCTGTTTCTGTTAAAAATAATGGAAACTGTGGGTTAGGACATCTTGTAGAGTAAGTGTATATACTAAGAATCAATAAGCATTTTATTAGCGCCTGGAGATTGTTTGACTATGAAAAATTTTTTAAAGAAAAATCCAATTGCTATAAAAAGATAAAAAAGTTAACCATCTGCTTCACTTTAATTTAAAATCTTGTGTTTAGTTTCTTTGTAGGTAACCAATTTCTGTTATTTTGCTGTGATGTTGGGGCTTGGAAGAAAGTGGCTTTAAATTATGGCTTTTATTTATTCAAACGTATTGTTGGCATCGTAGGTTTTACAGTTCCTATTAGAAGTCTGAAAAATATTTCTTGCTACACTGAAAGAGAACAAAATTCAATTTAGAAATATAATTTCCTACCACTAAGACACTCTATAACTTGGGAGAGATTAATAGAGCCTTATGACAGAGCCGTGATTTAAAACAGGAGATTAACACTGCTTTATCGGCCCATACCACAAGTGAATTAGCTCAAGAAATCTGTTTGAAGTTGCTGAGTTGTCTGTTAGAAAAAGGTCTCTGGATATTTATTTGATCACTGCTGAGTACTTGCTGTAGGTTTGTGTCTCTGACAGCACAGGAACAAAATTCACACCAGCCATGCTTATTTTACAGTAGAATGTTTTATATTATTCCTTGTTATCCCACAGGAAGCTGGAATGCTTTGGAGGTCAGCTATTGGTTCAGGGGAATAGTTTCTAACAAACTAAGTTAAAATTATCAAACAGAATTATAGTGATGTTCTGATTTCATTGATACTGAAAACAAAATTAAAAAAAAGCTTAAGCAGTGTTTTAATTGGAATGGTTCTTTCCCTACACTTGTTGTAAATTGTATTTTTATCAGCAAAAGAAGCCTCATTTCCTGTCCTACATATAGAAGTGTTTATCTTTGTAGCACATTAAAGGTGTTCAGAAGCTGGGCCTGACAGGTTGATAGATACAGAGATGTACATAACTAACAGGGAACTGGGAGCTGATGTGCCAGGGCTGCAGCTGTCCGCTGGTCCAGGCTGGCATTCCAGCTCTGCTTCTGGAATAAATTATATTGGCGCCAAATGAGAACAACAACAAAAAAAAGTCTGAGGCACTCCATCCACTTCTGTCATTTGGCAGCTGTGCTCTGTATCTGAAGATACAGACATGGAATTAACTGGTAGTTCTTAAGATCCTGTATTCTTTATTTGGAGTAAAGGAGAAATCGCATCAGGTGCATAAATAAATATAATGTATGTGTCTGTGTGTATGCACAAGATATGCATGTGTGCACACAAATGCTTTTTCCTCCAAAACCTTTCAATTCTCTTGGAAAAATACCTGAAGCAACTGTGCTTGTAAGTTCAGCTAGTCAAAAATGAAGTCTGTATGATTTTGTGTAACTTTTAGTTTTTATTTATCCTACATTTGTAGCATCCAGAGTTTTATTTATAAAGCTCTTTCTTCTAATCATTTTTTCTATGCTGACTATGCAAATGAGTCTGCAGAATTTTCCTTCTACCATATAGATTGGATGATTGTCACAATGATATGATTTTAACCCCAAGCTTGTGTTTGTTGCCCACAATAAGGTAATAAAGGTACATTCTCAAATGCTGCACTGCAGAGGTAAATGCAAATTGTAGCATTTTGTATGCACTAGGTATGCAATTGACAAATGCTTAAAAAGTGCCTTTTCTGGGTATCTCAAACAGCATCCTGTTTCTTTGGTATGGATAAGAATTAATAAGGCTGGTAAGGTGCATACATTTTGCTGGTGTGAATATCTGCATTTCATAAAGCCAAAAGAGTGTACCTGTGGTGTCCAGACTGAAGTGTGGATGGGAGAGCAGCATTTATGTGCAAACAGCTCAAAGGCTGTTTGTTAGAGTCATCTTAGGGAAGAGGGAAGGGGAAAGTCCTCTCTGCTTCCAGGCAGGAGCAGCAGGCTTTGCCCCATGCCTGCAGCATGGGCATGAAGTTTTGCTCATCACAGTGAAGTACCAAACCAATATCATAACCTGAAGCTTGGGGGTCAGGACAGCAAGTTGGTTAAAAGGGGCTGACTCAGCAATAGAAGAGAACTAAAAAGGGCTCTAAAAGGTTTGCTGAGTGTGAGCAAATGATCAGAGACATAAGACCTGAACAGTAAAGGACAGGTACCTGAGAAAATATTGTCCTTATTTGTTTTCACTTTAGGATTTCTCCAGACTTTTTGATTCACTTCAACAAAGGCTTGAATTACCTTCATAAGCTTGGTTGAAGCAGGCCACAGTCTCTGAATGCTGCAAGCAGCAGGTGACAGCTCTGTCCATCTTGACAAGTTTTCCACATCTGTTTCGCTTGATGAGCTCACACACAGCCACAAAGCTCACACGCAGCCAGGTTTACCCCCATGTAAAGGGCAAAGAGACAAAGCCCTATTACCTCGGGAAAGCTACAGTCAGTGGAGGTGTTACCTTGTGAACTTCTGAGGTTTCCTCTGTGCTCAGTTTCGAGGGGCTTCCCTTCCTCTGTGTGCCATCAAGGAAACCGGTCGCCATCTGGTCCAAAGTGTTTGTGAAGCTCATTGCTGCAATAAATGCCATTCTATAGGAATACAAACAGGCTGTTGCTCTACTGCATTACTGAAGTATTCACACCAGTATGCCAAAAACTTGGAATTTATTAATGTGAGTAAAATTAAAATGCATATTTTCCAGCAGAAATTGCCTTGGCAGAACACTGTCTGTGATGCTATTGGGGACACCTCTGACTTGCCAGGGTGTCCACTGAGCCATTTGTTTGCTTGTAGGCAGAATCAAGAAACTGCCTTTTTCTTTACAAATGTGTTTTAATAGTTAGCTGACACTCTGTATTAAAATCTTACAACGTACATATAACTTAAATTTACTTGGCTTCAACTGCTGTTGGAAACTTGACCATTCAATTAAATATTCCTTCTGTAAGGTGTGCTTTCCATGGCCATGGCACTTGGACACTGGCCAAAATCCTCCTTGCCTCTCATTAATTCTTGAGACTTTTAAATAATTTGAACTCTGTGCTCAGTGTTGGGGAATACCCTTCAATATTGGGGAGGAGTATCAGTTTCCAAGTTTCCAATTGTACATCCCTTCTCTCTTCCTATCTGTCCCATAAGTCTCCTCAGATGTTTTTTCACCCTTTGCAGTTTATCTGGGTTTGGGGTTTTTTTTTGTTTTTTGTTTTCAGACTGTGGACATGGGAATTATAGCTAGTGTCTGAATTTATGCAATCTATATATAGGAAGCTTTTAACTTACTATTCCAATTTTTAAATAGCCAAGAACTGTGATAGCATTGATATGAATATAGATAAACAGAAATTCCAATGAGAAGTATGGAAGAAGGAGAATTTGTTTACTTATTTTCTCTAAAGCCAGACTCTCAATCAAGTGTTTGTGCAGGTACATACACAGCTTGGGAAAAAATTAGAAGGAATTTGAAGTCCACATGCAGCTGCAGACCTATGTCACTGGAATTGCAGATGTGCTGAGGCAGTTTGCATGAGTGGATCTAGTGAAGGGCTCTGCATCCAGTGATAGACTGGGAGAGTGATGCTTGACTGACAGGAAAGCTGGACTGAGTTAGGAACAACTGAAGCTGACAGGGCAAACACCAGACTGTGGAATCACATGGGCTGCATCCAAGGGTGCCAAGCATTGGCTGATAAAATTTCAAAATCCCTCTCTATCATCTTGGAAATGTGATGGCAGTCAGGGAACAGGACAAAGACCAATCCTTTTTAATGCCATTTTAGTGAAAGGTAAGGAGGAGAATCTGGGGAACTGTTGACCTATCAGTTCTCTGGAAGGTTATGGAGCTTGTCTTTCTGGAAGCCATATCCAAGCACACGGAGGATGGGAAGGTGTCTGGGAACAGCCAGCATGGATGTGCCATGGGCAAATTGTGCCTGACGAGTCTGCCATGTTCATGCAGCGGTGAGTAGATGAAGGGATTGCAATGGGGGGTGTTTATGCTTTAATACTGTTCTGTGAGGTGCATAGGGAAAAAATGGCAGAGAAAAAAGGCTAGCTGCAACAAGGGAAATTCCGAGTAGATATTAGAAAATTTTTTCTACCACAAGGGTGGTCAAACACTGTAACAGCCTGCCCAGAGAGGTTTTGGTGTCTCTGTTCTTGCAGATATTCAGGGCTAGAACATGGCTATGAACTAATAGATCTAGTTGATCTACTTTGAAAAGGAGGTCAAACTACTTGACATGCTGAGGTCCTTTCCATGCATACCTGGGATTTGAGAAAGACCTAATCTCTGGTTTGCCTATGTGATGGTAACATCTTGAATGCGGATCTCCCACTTTCCAAGTGACTGTCCTAATTAGTGGAAAGGATGACATTTTCTTAACGAGAAACATTGGAAAAACCTAGGTTTGTTTTCATACTAGCAAGTTCTGGAGGAGGTCGAAATGACAGTTCTTGGGAGTTACCTTTTCCTATGCCCTGTTTCATCTAAAACCAGTTTACTCTTGAACAGATAAAACAGATAAAACCAGTTAACAGCACTACATAATTTATTCTTTGTTAATATATTTTTCGTACTGTAGTGGGAACAAATCTTTTTTGGGAGATTTTCTTTTACAGCCTTTTGTTTCAGACATATTTGATATTAGCCAGAAAAGCAATTTTCATGACAGAAAACAAGAAACAAATAGGGCTTGCTTTGTGATTAAAGAGCCTGTGATTTTGCTATTCATATTGTAAACTGCATGAAAGCACCTCTGATAGAACAAGAAAATCTTCAAGGTTAAGTGTGACAAGAAGGCGTCATTTTGTTTAAGCCATTCTGTTTTCATTTGTCTTGGAGAATATGTTTTCAATAAGAGGCTGAGGTCTGCTGGTTCTTGCAGAGGTTCTGGCGTGTTGCTGTGGTCATCTGGACATAAAAAATTCTGCTTTTCCCCTCAGCTGTTTGAAAATATGTTCCAGTGTGGTGACAGTCACCACCCTCTTCCCTCTGTGTCCCTCCTACCCCAAGACAAGATATTCCTCTGGCAAGAGCAGTCTCTTCCAGTGCAAAGGACTAAGAGAAGGTCTTTGAGCAGGATTGAGTGGGTGACTGCATTGCTCCCTCTCTTGTGGTACTGGCCAGGCTCCTGCAGTGCCTCCCAGTCTGGCAGCAGGGAAAAACATCAGATTGTTGCTCCTCCTGCTGGAATGCACTTTGTTCCTAAAGCCTAGAGAGATGTTATAAACTCCAGGTTGTTGAAATTTTGCTTGGGGAATATTTTACAGGTGATTTCAAGTGTGTTTCTGCAGCCTTCCACTGTCCGTCTGGGATTTGGAAGGGCCTGGAACACCTCCAGAAATGAAGGGAAGACCATCTTCTCCTGACTTCCTGAGCAGCAGAATAGGTTTGTGTGACTGGGACCAGAGACACTGTCCCTGCACACCCAACCAGTTGTCAGAGACTTAATGCTGCTCACAGCCACAAATTTTAAAAGGTGACAAAAAAAAAAAAAAAAAAAAAAAAAAAAAAAAAAAAAAAAAAGTGGAAGAGCTTCAGAACTAGGTTAAGGTGTCTCATCTTTTGAGATACTAACTTAAAAGGTTGAGATAGAGATGAGATTTTTGTCACTCACCCTCTGTTTTTTTAATGTAAAAACTGAATGGCAGGTGCCAAGGTTTGTTTGTGAGGTCCCCTAGAACAGGGGCTGCCTACATGAAGCCGAGTGCTTGAGGAATTTAGAGGCTTCTGAAACAGGATTCCTCAATATGGAGTCATTCACTCAAATGGGGATATTCAAAACTGGGAATGAAGCTTTTAATTTTGGGGGCCAATTAATTTCTTTAGAGGTGGTGATCTGTACCTTCAGGCAAAAGTTCAGGGATCAAAAACTGCATCGTCTTATTGTAAAAAAGGGGCTGTTGTTCAGCACAAGCAGCAGGTTTATGTGAGTCATATTTCAACTATTTTTTTTGTCATTTTGTTCTTAGATCTCTGAGCCGTCTCTAAGAGTAAAAAAGTTATTGCTAGAGAAATTGAAAACTGGTAGTTGATAAATAGGGCTACATCAGTCTGCAAAGAACAGTTGATGAATGTTACCATTGTATGTGAAATGTTTCTTTTTTCCCCCTCTTTAATAGCAACACTTTAAACTACATTGTCCCACACAGGGGACTGCTAAGTAAACCAGAACTGACACATGATAAATGTAAAGCTGTGGTTACAGCTCCAGAAATCGATGAATTGCATGTTTCACATGTGGAAGGGCAGTCGTGCTGTTGCTGCTTCCAGAGTGATAAATGTAATTCAATCTATGAGAGGTAAAACATGAGTGTAACTTGCTAATGCAAGTGCTTGCCTCCAAGAGGAAAGAAAAGTTTGTGAGGAACTGTACTGCTCTGCTGTGAAACCTCCTGCAAAATAATTAGTTCTAAACTTTGCAAGGAATGTAACAGAGAACTGTGTTAGTGTATAAGTCAATAACCCAGAAAATGTTTCTCTAACAAATGTAGTTTAGTACTTCTGAGTATTGTTAATCCATCTCAGGCACAGGAGCACCCAACAAAATGTCACTTTGAGAGATACTGGAACAGGAAAGATAATAATGCTGTAGATGAAGGCCATTATTTATGGCACTATGAATGCAACGATGGACCTCTAAGAATGACCCCCTACAACTCAGCAAGCTGGAAAGCTGTTCTGTCTTCTAAGCTGTTCTGTAGCAAGTGATTAAATAAATTCTAGAATAAAGGGGAAAATAAAAGGTTGATCTAGATTTCAGGGACTGGAGACGAAGGTGACATGCTCCAGTTCTTTCTGGGGACCCTGACTTTGACATGTGCCCAGTGGGCTGCTAATCATGAATGGTTTCTGATAAAGAACGTAGAAGAGCTTCCTGCAAAAGCTGCTTGATTTTAGTTTTAATTCCATTTTGAATTCATATTTAATAAAGGATTTTTTTTTCAGAGCGATTAAAGGAAATTCAGGCAGTGTCACAGTTCACTGAGCTTGTGCCAGGACACTGCAATGTTTCTGTAAGGATCAAAATGATAATGTTTCATGTTAATACGCTGTTAAACAAGTGAACCCCAGCTGTCAGGTCTGCCAGAGCAAGACCTTATTGGGAGGTTGTTGTCAACAGGCCAGGAGACCATTATTGAATGGGCATGCAGGAGCTGATAAATTCCTTATGTAGTTCTGACATATGGAAGGTTTAATAACAGCAATGTCTTAAAGCATATTGAAGTGCTCTAGGAAAAGTCTAGCCCTCCTGTCCCATGAGAAGGAACTTGGGAAGTTTGTTTCAACCATTGCTTTTCTCACAAGTTAAGATAATGACATGAGAGATATCCATTTTGAACAGAAGAAAGGCAGAGGTGTTTAATTTGGAAACACAACCCTTCTGGCTTTTGCATTTTAGCTGAAATGCCTTCCTACCCACAGAGCTTTTTCCTAGACCTCAGTTTTACACAGGGCAGGTGCACAGACAAATGCCTGCTTGGCATCATGTGGGCTCCTCTTTACATTTCTAAAATTTACTGCAAATTTAACATTGTTTTGATAGACTGAAAAGCAGATGTAAGACAAAAAAGACCACATAACTGAACAGATAAAGTGCAGCAGACTTGCTGTCGTTTTTTTTTCTTCTTCTTCATTTCTGTTTAACACACTCCACCTTAATGCTTTGTATGGAAAATCTTCCACTGCCCTTTGGCACTGAACTTCACACCCTACTGGTGTCAACAGCATGCAATGCTGATTTCATGCTGCTCATCAAGACACGTTGTCTATGCAAATAAGATGGAGATGATTATTGCAAGTACTCGTACCACAGAAGTGCTTGGAGATCCAGATGGAAGAGGTGAGTGGAGATCAAAAGAAAGTGCTGCCCAGTGTTACTGATTGCTAATGGTGTAAAGCAAGAGCATTATCTGTATAGCTCCAAATGTCTAGTAACTTTCAGGCAATAATTAAATACAGGGCACCTAGCTGGCAGTATATTTTTAAGCTTCTTGAATGGGAGGCAGGGTTGGATGCAAATGAACAAGCAAAGGCTCATCTGGTCCCTGTCATGGAATAGAAAAATTAGAAAGATGCATTTGTGATAAACAAGATTGAAATACCTTGGGAGAGTGCATGGGTATTTAATATCTTAACATGGATGTATTTGTTTTTTGTCAGAATAAATTGCTAAAACCAGTCATGAGATACTGAAGCAAGGAAATATGAGGAAGAGCTCTGGATTACGGTGCAAGTAAATTCACAATCCCCAAAACTTTCTCTAAAAATGCTGTTCAGAAGTAAACATCATCAAATATGGTGTCACTTAATAGTGGGTGAGAGATTCCAAACAGATATTCTTATCAAGAAATGAATTATGAATTCTTCCCCACGTTCTAATAGATTGTTTTAAGAGGTGTTTTATTTAGAAGTTGATGTCTTTTACCTCTGTTTGTTTTCTTTTTTTAAAATATTTTATAACAGCATGGAACATTTCAGTATATAATACCCAGGCTTACTCACAATAAATCTCTTCTCTACACTTGCTATTTTCCCAGATGTTTATGTGCTTTTCTGTCAGTCTGACCTGTCTCTGGGGGATGACAGTGATACCCCCACACCTTTTCCTGCCAGCCCAGTTTCTGCTTGTTTCACCTCTCAGACAATTTCACAACAGACACAGGGTATGCCTGGTGCCTCTCTAGCCCCAGTGTGGTTTAAAGGTAGATATGCTGTCTTAAAAAATTAAACCACAGTCCAGGTGAGTGTTAATATGGTGAGTGTTAATATGGTTAACCCAGGTATGTTAACAGTAGTTAAGGAACCAAATGCTTCCTTACGTTAAGCTTCATTCTCTTGTTTTTAAGAGCTGACCCCAAACCCTTATCAACTCAGTGAAAGAGAGCAGTAACAGTTCCCCCAAGCTAGGAGAACTTTAAATCTTTTTTCTCTGCATTTTCTTTTCAGAATGACTGAAGCGTTGCTCATGCACTGTACCAGGTACCTTCCCTTCCTTCCTCCCTCTCTCCCTCCCCAAGGCAAGTTGAGGTGAGCACACTGGATGAAAAAACCACCTGTGTAGTTATGCCTCCCTTTTCTTCTGCTGGTACTAGACCCCTTGCTTGCAGTTCTTCTTCCTCTAGCACAGCAGTAACTAGACTTCAAGACCTTTATCTGACAGGTTTTTTTGTTTCTATCTCTTTACAGACATGCTGTCAAGCTTTTTGAAAAATGTTGGTAGGCTGTAGAGAGCTTAAAGCAAAATGTGGGGGAGCACTTCACGTGGCATTGTCTTCTGAACACCACTAGACATGCTGTTTGAAAACAGGTATTCAGGTAAAGTGTCCAGGTCTCTGTTTATCCCTCAATCATATTTTATCTGTTCCAACTGGGGAAAATATTCAATGAATCTGAAAACCCAGCTTGCGGGATTTCAGAAGAAGAAAACTGAAACACTTGTTGAAAGATCCTGGGTCTAAGAACCTCTTGTACTTTACCCAGTAAGACATTATTGATGGGACTTGCTTAAAATCTGCCTTCTTCCCCCCTGCAGCCCCCAGAACTTGTGGCATGGGGTTCAATGTTTTGCCAAGCAGGGACCACTGAGACTTTCTGGCAGAAAGAGCATGATTGTCCTGAGTGACTGAGGTGCAAGTATTTCTGTTGCTTGTTTGTTTAGGCTTTTTTTGTTTGTCAAAATTCATTTGAGAAGGTTTTACTCTGAGGTTTTTTATTTTGTCAGATAGGTGAAATGAAATCTTGGTAGAGTGTGAAAGCTGCTGTGCTTTAATTGGGCCAGGATAACAGTGGAGGCACAAAGTTCCCTCCTAGTAACCAGGACAGACCCATGGGTACCACTAGGAATGCGTCTGATAGTGGTTACCCACGACTTTCATGTGGCCAGCCCTTGACTCCTGAGCCGTGTGCAGCCTGTCACTACAAGACCCCATTGCTAGATGATGTTTGGCTGAATGTGGCTTGGATCTGGCTGGATATTTTCCTGAGTGCCATCCTGCCCAGAGCTCTGGGGTCTGAGAAGTTGTTATCCCATACCCTTTCTTGTGACTTTCCCACTACTCCCACCTTGCCTTTCTGACATAAAAAATGTTTTTAATGGCTCTTGGTCATAGGGTTTTGTACACTGCTTACAAGGTCAGGAAGGCTGGTTGTCTAACTGGATAGGGAGAAAGAGAAATAATGTTCGTATATGATACCATCACGAAGCAGTTGGTGTCTACATTAATTATGCTGACAATTAATCAAAAGTCACATCTGTATCTGGTACAGTTCTATTTTTATATCGGAGTCTGCCCTGGGTCTGTACAAGAGCTCTTAGAAACTGTTGTAAGAGATGAAAGAGCTGAAAAATTCCCAAATGTCACCTAAATAATAGGCTGCAGGGGCAGAGAGGTGGGAATGGAAGCTCCTCTGTTCATGTTTGAGGCTAAATGTTCAGCATATCAGCTTTGCAGCATCAGTGAAGTGATGGGGATCTGTTTCTCTGACCTCTTTCAAGACAGCATTTTGCTTTCTGTATCTGACATCATTCCTGGCTCACCTTCTGAGGACCTTTCTAGTTCAATCTACAAAGCTTTTTGCAACTCGCTGTTCCTCAGTGAAAAGCCATTTGGAAAGGCAATGAATTGTGAAGGGGTCTGATAAAGAGTTGGCAGAGGAAAGATGCTCCAGTGCTTGGGAGACTAGTCTGGGATTTGGATGATCATGTTGGCTTTTCTTTGCTTTTTCTTTTTTTTTTTTTTTCTCTCCATCAGACTTCCTAAAGAAGCTCGGGCATGTCATTTAGCCTCACTTTGCAGTTCATGAAAGTGTTGTGGGTATCGCCTCTGAGGTGATTGGTCATCACAGCAGGATGGTATCAAAAGAAAGATTAGAGTCTATTCTATTGGTTTTTCTTCTAACTTTTTGCTAAATACCCTGCCAAGTTGTGTTCCTTTCATACCTCTTCCTGAAATATATTAAAACAGGATCAACTTTTACAGGAGAAGGCCTCCTCCTGTACTCATGTCTGGGGTGCAGCTGTAGATTGGATCTGGAAGAGTCCTTTGGACATTTTCCTTTCTGCTGCATTCATGTTAGCTTCACATGGCAAGGTTTCACCAAGGACATGATTGTGTTAATCCTTGCAGTCTGATGGAACAGACCAATTATTTCTATTTATTAATCTCCAATGTCTTCAAAGAGCATTTGAATCTGTGGAAAATGATAATAATAAAGAAATGATGCTTGACAACTGACTCCCCTCAGTGCTATAGGTGGTGAATGGTACAATCAGATATCATGCATGACAACTTGAAGAGGTCAGTTGTTGACAGAGAGCATTTGGTGTACCACATGTAATTGCAGAAGTACTGTTTGTCTTCCTGCTGATTCATAACTATCATTTTCTGTGCCATTTCAATGTAACTTTTCTCATCCTGATTTCACTTCATGATCCAGAAAGGCATTTGCTATTAGCACAGGTAAGAGGATCTTCCATAGCACTTATCTGCTGAAAGTCACCCTGAAACAAAACACACCTGAAAGCAAATATGCCTTCAGGCAGCATTTAGCACAGGCAGCCAGGCTCCCTTGAGGTGAAGAGCAGAATCTGCAGCAGATTCATGCAATCCACAGTAGTGCACAAAATAAGGCATCTCTTTCCCTCTAAGTTTCTGAGGGGGATCTCCCTGCTTTCTTTGCTTCCCAAGATGCAAACACTTCTTCCAGGATACACTTAGCAAAACTGAGAGCTTCATAACAGCATCTGGCAAGCAGCCATTTGTTGAAGTCCTGAGGTCTCTCTGCCTTGGCCTGTCCCTGCTGGATTCAGAGAGACTCTGACAGAGAGGTGTCACCTCTTTGCTACTACTCCTTTTCCTCTTATCTGAACTTTTTTTCCTGCACTCCTGAAACACAGTGAAACTTGAGGACAACTGGCCAAATTATCTGGGGGCAGGTAACCTGTTTGTACAAACTGTCTTGTGGCATCACGTGGTGAGGATCCAGAGGATGTGATCATCAAAACAAAAAGTTTGTGATGTAAGAAACCAACAGTGTAGGCTGTGCATAATATCTTTCAGCTGAGCTCATGGTAAAGGTTACCTCACCTGTTTGTCAGGGTATGGGGAATTGTGTGCAAGCTTTTGCTCTTGCTTCTTCTTCAGGAACAAACCATCTCTGGTGTTATGCTAGCTAATTCACATGGCGTGGCTTGGAACACGATGACAGTGTTTGGACAGGTTTCTCCACTTACAGACTAGCAGGGACAGTGGCCTCCAGCAAGAGAGAAGGGCAATCAGCAGATATGATGGTTGCCCTTTTTCCTGGCATAGCTGAGCCTGAAAGAAGATAACTATTTGAGGCTAGTAAGAATTAACTTTAGTCTGTGTTTTTTAACATAGTGCTGGTGCTAGAGAGCAACTCAGGGCATGAAAAGCAGTGGAGTATTTCCACTGCCCCACAATGTGTGGGCATGTTTAGTCAGGAGCCATTCTGGCCCTGTCTCAGCCTCACACCCACTCGTCTCTGGCCCTGACAGGCAGGCAGCTCTGCACTGGTGTCCTTGTTACGTAGCAAAGCCAGAAGGTGGCCCTCAAGGCAGACAGCTTTAGAATGACACTCGACAACCATGAGTCAAACTGAGGCTGATCACAGACTTGACACTGAGAGACCAGACAAAAGTAATGGGTTCACAGCAAAACTGCTCAGAGTTTTTTTGGTGATGCTAACGGATTACCCCTTTTTTGTCCTGTGAGATTTTAGCACCAACATCTCTAAATCTGCCCCTCATCCTAAATGAAAGTTGGTCACTTTCTCCTTAGAGATACTGGTGAGCACACTCTGGGCTTGATACTCAAATGCTCTCAGTGCGGAAGGAAGACAACTGGACCAAGGATCCTGGATGTTTGTTTCATTAAGGCAGCAGTCTCAGGCTTTCTTGAAAAACCCATTTGCTATCTAGAAAACTAAACCCTTGTTAATATGTGCTAGAATAACTTTCTGGTTTAGATGCTGCAGCTTCACATTGGTGATATAACTAAGGCTGGTTTTCCTCTACCCTACTGAGCTCCCAACAAACTCCACTCTCTAGGGTGGAAATGAATCAACAAAATAAGAGCTTTAACTGTTGGATGGGAGAACTGTTCACCTGCAAGATTCATCCACCTCTGCTCATTGAAGCACGGTAACTCCAAATATAATCACGAGGAAAAAACCCTGAGACTAGTTTGTAGCTCACCCAAGTTAATTAAAACAAAACCATAATTAATTGTGTATCCTTTTAATTTGGCAAGCTCTCAAAAAGCTGTCTTGCTAAGACATGTTTTTTATCACTTTACTTGTCTGATGAAGATGGCCATTTTCACAAAAGCATTCAGAGAAATAGATTAGTACCTAATAGCACCAAAGCACTTGAAATCTTCTGGTTCAGATGTCAATCTTATTAGTGCCTGAGCCTTTTCAAGTCGCACAAAAGCTATTTATTTACAGACTGACACATAATAGCTTACTTTATTCCTTCTCCCTCCCTTAGAAAGAGATACTGTTTACTCAAAATCAGCTCTCTTCTTTGGTATAAATATTAAAGAACACTTTCGTTCTTCAAAGCACTACAGACATTCTTTTAAGCATTGACTGCTGTTATTAGCTATTACTCTAAGCTTAAATGGTATTGAATTAAAATAATTTCTTAATGATAATCTGCTTCTCACAGGACTTAATGGTTTTTAAATTGGATTTTGGCAAATACGAGACTAGGCAAGGATGCAAGCCTGGATCTTTTCCAGAGGCCATTTAAATCAATGAAGTCATCAGGTCCTGCAAACGCATCATGCCACAGCATGACAATTAACATTTACTGGAATGTTTGCAGAATATTACAAAGTCTATCAAATATGGATTAAATGTACCTGAGACACAGCCAGTTTTCTGACAAATAGAAAATGAAAGCTTTTTTTTTCTTTTAGATTTACTCTACCGATCTAACTTGCTGCAAACTGTAGAAAATGCCAGCAGGCAGTTCAACAAGTTTCTTTAAAATGGACTTTTCTATACAGGTGGGTTTTGTTTGATAAATGCTAGAAGCTGTAAAGAACTCCAGTGACTACCATGCCCCTCTCCTCTGTATGAGTGGAAGATGGTACACACCTTCCTGTTCATACTACTGTCCACCCCTGAGTGGTGTGTAAACTGTTACATCTTGTCAAGGAGTGTTTTTAATGTTTATTTTATGAGTTTTGTCATTTCTAATGACTTCATATTTCTTTTGACACTTCTCAAGATTTTGAAGTTCAAATGAATAAGGTGCCTTCAGATGTCTAGGCCTCAAATCAAAGTGTGGTCTCAACTACCAGCAGCTGGTATTTGTTTCTCCTGCAGATATATGACTGTTATGTCAATGGGTACATACCTTAGTTGTACTAAGCTGAAGATGTTTTGGATAATCTTAAAAATAAATGGAACCAAACCAATCAACTCATTCAAGTCCCATGTCCTTTGTTTTCAAATTCTGAATCAACGAAAAGAATTCAGCACATTGCTGGGAAAACAACTCTAAGGGTAGTTTGATGACAGGGTACGAAGACATCAGAAAGGACTTCCACTTGATGTTCTGAGGTGCTAAGGAGAAGGGAGTTGCTCTTGAAGACAGTTTTGAGCTCACTAGTTTTATAGATAAATTTTAGATCCACCCTTGCTCTTCTCTTTTGCTGTATGCACCAGGCAGTCCTTGACACAGAAAACAGTGAATTTTGCATGAATAACATGTGATTTCAGAAAATGATGATGTTTATGTGGAGGGTGAGATTTGCTACTCCCCTTCTCTGTAGTGCTCTGAAGCAGCCATATTTTGTGGGGAAACATGAAAACCTTGTCCCAGAAGAAAGTAACTGCCCTCTGCAGGAGCTGATAATTAGAGACAACTAAGCTGTACTGCAGAATCTGAGCAGGAAATACCTGAGTATATCATACTTGGTTTTTTTTGTGGACCCTCGAGCTATAGAGTGAGAGTTTCTAGGACTTTTGGTTCCTTTGTCTTGGAACAAAATGCGCCCTCTGAAATGGCAATTGCAGTGGCAGGAGATGCATTGTGTGGTTGTTCCTGGGATGTACTGCTGTTCTGTAAGCAAAGGCAGGGTTCCTGTTGGATCCAGAGAAGGAGGGAGGACTGCCACCCAAAAAAGCTGTAAATAGCCTAATTCCCCATGGGCATTGTGAAGGAGACTGTTTTAGAAAGATTCCTTCTTTATCTTCCTTTCTCACTCTGTTTTTTCAGACCAAGTTAATTATATTTGCATATAAAGTCAGTGTTTACTTCTGTGACAAGACCATAGGGAGCGATGGTTTTGGCTGAAAGGATGCTGTATTTGTGGGGGAAGAAGGGTGGGATAATTGGGCAGAGCTGATGTTCCCCTTTCCCTTGCTCCCTGATGCTATATTAAAGCTTGTTGTTGTGTGTTCCTGTATCCTCTGTAACTTCTCACAGAGATTTCTTGGCTGCTTCAAGGCTAACTTTGTCCGTGCTTTATTGGTTACTGCCATTTTGTAACCTTCCTCTACCTCAGATAATTACATTCTGTCTATTGAAGATCTCTATTGCTGGATCAATAGAAGTTTATTCTTCATTTCCTTTATAATAGCTATTGTATAGTGCTGCAAAGTGGCTGTTGTAGCCAGCTGTAATTCGTCAGTGAATGAGCAATCCTGCAGTCTGAAAAGCATCCAAAGATCTTACGGGATGAAAAGTGATATAATCATTATTGGTAGCTCAATTGCTCCTTTGACATCTCCTATAAGTATTAGTTGAGAACTGGAGGGTTATCTGGGCCCAAATGTTGTTCCAATCAATTATCTGTGCATTTTCCCCATCCCATTTGATGATTGCTTCTGTTGCTAACCGCTGGTATCCTATGGTGTCCCTTGATTGAACTTCAGTCTGCAGACTTTTGTCTGTAGTTCCCTGCTGCTTCCCAGTACTCTAGTGCCCCTGTGCAGAACTGGGCCCTTGAGGTTAGGATTGCGGGTTTCCTATCTCTCTCAAACAGCTGCTGTATTATTGCAGTGGCATCTAGACATAGAGCAAGCTGGCTTCCAACAAGCCTGATGGCAGCATCTGGTGTGTAAAGTTACGTGCCTGGTGACAAAGAACTGTTGAAGCAATCTAATGATTTAGGCCTGATGATATCAGTTCTGCCTTTTGTTCCTGAAATAGGAGACCTTCTCAGGATCTTGGGTTACAGATCACAGAGTGCTTTGTAGTTAAGAATGCTTGGGTCAAATAACAGAAAAGAAAGCTCTTTTATTGTTGCATGGCTTTGTGAAGCCAAGTATGTGCTTGATTTTCTAGTAGCATTGAGTTGGCACCTGTGATGGTTCTGTCTCCTTAAAGGGTTTGGCAGATTGAGAGACAGTAATCACATCTTGAGCAGAGAATGATGCCTGAGCCACTGCAAAAAGCAGGTGGAAATGTTTCTGGGCTGTAACACTGGTGTTTAATACCTGACTTCTAATGTCTGAAAAGACTGCTCATATTTTGGGTAGTAAGTGTAGCTGGGTCCTGTGATTTTAATGCTTTTAAACACCACCTCAAAATTGCACATCCCTTGGTGGAAGCCAGTGTGACATTCTAGCTAACAGAAAATGAGGACTGACATGACAGGTAGCTTGCAGTGGTGATGTTCCAAAGAAAAGCATAAAGGGATATATTGTTTTGCTTCAAGTTTTGTGAGGGATATGAAATAAATTAATTTTTACTTAGGAAGTAAGCAAGTGTCATATTGTGAGGAGAGGTAAGAAAAGAGCAAAACCAAAATTTGGAAGCTTAAGTGAGGCACATTCTCCACAGTCATTAAAAGACCTGAACTTGTCTTGTGCATTTTTGTGTGAACGAGCAAAGAACCCACCAGTCTTTAAAAGAGCGTGGAAAATTGATGGAAAGCATGTTTATAAAGTGATCTTCTTATTCTATCTGCATCACCACAAAACCTTTTGGCATAGCCTTTTTATAACTCCTGTCTACATATGCATCTCAAGCAAACTATTTGCTTTTGAGTATGATAGTGAGGTCTATTGAAAATATTAAATAATAAATTATGCAACTTTCTCATTCTCTTTCAGTGAAATGCTTAATAGACAAAATTCAAACACAGAGTTAATTCACCTGTAAAGTACTTGAGCATCTGAATTACGCTTTTAATCTGCAGCAGCTGAGTTATGTCCCACTCCTACTATATATCCAGAGGGAAGGCTGGACAGGTAGAATCTACTTCTTTTACAGATTGTAGGGATAACTTACGCAGACAGCTATCAGCCTGTTCTTACTATGTGGAGAGAATTTATTGGAAGGGCTCAGGATATGCTTTTCCTGTCACTTGTGGGTTATTAGCTCGTCCTTCCCCCTCAAGAACTGATCCATTTGAGTTCAGCCCTGAGCTGACTACAAGTGCTGCCTTCTGAAGAAATGGGCTTGCAATGAGAGGGGAGGGTTGTGCTTACTTGTGCTCCTGACCAGAAGGGATGCTCAAGTGAGTTTGCTTATTTTTCATTTCTGCTGTTGACTAACACATGAAGAGAGTTGGCAGAATATGTGCCAATTTATATAAGCATGAAGACTGTCATGGTCTGATGTTTGTAAGGCTTGAACTTGCAAACTTTTCTCTGAATACTCAAGAGAGTACTTAGCTGGAATGTAAGCTGGCAACTCAGCCTCCTGAGGACAACAGGTATCTGCCCAAACTGTTGGATATTCTGATCTAAATAACCATGAGCTGAGTGTCAGTTAAGCACATTGTTAATCTTACAGGGTGAATAACAGTACTTCTCTTTTCCTTGGGGCAGCCAGAGAGATAAAAAGCTTGCTGCTTGATCCGATGCCCACATCAGCTACCATGACTCTCAGGGTAAGCAGGTGTCTCCCTTGACCTCCGCTTCCCATGCCGACCACTTGCTCTCTGACAGACAGAAGCCAGAAGCTCGAGATATAACCAACTACCAGGTACTTTTGTCTACAAATTTTCTCCAGTGCCTCCAAACTCCTGAGGAAAAGTATGAGGGGTGGTAATCAGAAAGGGATTCACTCTGTAAATATCAACACACCATGAAGGTCATTATGTCTGTTAGCAGCTCAAAACTAGTTGGGGGAACAATCCTCTAAACAGACTTTTGTAAACCCCCCCCATGTCTGGATTCCAGCCATACAGGGAACAGAAACCCAAATGGATTAAGATCAGAGAAAAAACCTCCTCATTTCATAGCATGTTAACCAATTTGTTTAATACCTTAATACCTGAAAAGTCACTTGAGATTGTCAGATGAAAGACAATATGGAAAAAAGGCATTAATTCACATTCTGTAGTGTGTAAGAGAGTTACACAGTTAAATCTTACTTGGAAAAATGGCTTCACTGAAATTTCTCCATTTTATTGTTCAGCTGGTGCAGCATCCAGGTTTTGTGTTGGATCCATGCAATTCTGTGTAGTATTTATCTTCACTTATATTTACTAAAGATGATCTGCATAATTACCAGTTGCTTTCCTAGTTAAACTTAACCTCAGATTGGGCTGGGTGATTTTGATAAGACAAATTACATCTTGTCCTCAGGACAAGTGAACAAGATATTAATAGAGAAATACAAAGCTGGAAAAAAAAATTGTACCTAATGGAGCAGCGTAAAAGGGGTGCTTTTTATGGTCTTTGAGAAATATTTTCAGCTTGAAATAATTTATTTCCACAGCTCACAGAAGCTACATGAATAACTAATATTCTCTGATAGAGGCTCTATTCCATTAAGAAGTCAACTTTGCAGTAAAGGCAAAGAAGAATAAAAAATGTTGCAAAGACAAGGTAAAGCTATTAGCAAATCCCATTCCAAAGTTGTTTCCTACTTGTAAACCATTTCTATCAAGGGAGCAATTTCCTGTGTGCTGCCATTAGTGGATAATATTTTCCTTCAAATAATGGGCTGTGGATGGTGACTAACCACAAATTGTAATATTCCCTCTTTTAAAAGCCTGCACAGCATACTTTAATGTTCTGCCATGGTGCATTAGAACATAGACTATTTCCAATGTGAAAACTCATTTGTTTAGAAAAATCTCTCTTCTTCTCTCATTACCTCTCTCAAAACAGCTGAATGAGAGTTGAGGTTCTCGTAAAGTTCCAGTTGTCCTGGATTTCAAATGTATGTTCTATAGTTAGCAAGCCTTGGAAGAACACTTTACATGCAGCTTAAGAAAAAAGACAATAAAGCGTGATGAACAAGGCAACAGGATGTGTGCACATGCCATGAGATTTGTTACTGCTCACGTTGCTGGGCTGTGCAGACACGCACACAAGATAAACTGGGCTAGGATTAACCAGGTGCAGGATAACAGCGTTCTGTTATCTGTCCCTGACAAATTACAGGCTGCTGGCTGGAATTGCCACTTGTAGATAGTAGTCATTTAGCAGTAAACTGCTCTTGTTTTTTTCCACTAAAAGCCTGAAACAAGGGCATGTTTATATAAGTACATTGAAATATGAAATGCTTTGAGTACATGTAAAGGAAATGCAAACCTTCCTAGCCTTTCATTTCCTATCAAACATTTACTGCATTGCAGGTCTCTCCAGCTCAGTAACAATGTCAGTGTAGCATACCTCATACACACCGTGCTTTATAGTGCCACGGCAATGTATATTTGAGGCCTTCTTTAAACCTGTATTCTGCTTTTATAGAACTGATTTTGATTAAAGAGAATACAGAAGCATTTTTTTATGTTTTGAAGTGTGACAATTTATGAGGGAAAGTAAACGCTTTACGCTTGAGTGTTATTGCAGGATTCATTGCTCTGGAGGAAATGTCCCGGCTCACAACTGATCTTGTGAGGTGGTACAAGCGCAGCCGCAAATACTGAATTTCCTGGATTAGTTTTAAATTATTCTGTTTTCAAATAATTTTATTTTTATATTTTGAAAACTGAAACTGCAAAACCAAGGCTACTGTTTTGCACTTCGTTGCCACGATACTTTCTTTTCTAGAATTGTCTTAAATGAAACCACCTAAAATCTCATGTCCTACCATTAGGGCATATATTAGAGGATAATTTTACTCTCCATCAAGTGAGAAAAACAAAACCTTTACAGCTGTAGGAGACAGGTAGTGAGACTACTACATCTAAAAAGCATTTACATATACATGTAAAGAGGAAATGTAACCAAATGACAGAAAATGAATTTCACTTTTTAAAAGCAGTGTAAGTTATTGGTTTAATGGATTATCAGAAAGCTGCACCTTTGTTAACATCCTTTTCCCTATTTCCTTGCTTATCACAGAACAGACTGGGGAAGTTTAACAGTGAATTGTTTGAAATTCATAATGAAATAGCTGGCTCAGCAGTTACCAACATGTTGGTTTATGAGCCACCTTAAAAAGAAAATTGTGTCACTTCCATTTTTCCACCTCCTTGTTCAATTGTTTTAGGCCTCAATAAGCTAAATATTTTCTAGAATATATAGCAAAATAATGCCAAGGAAAATCTAAAATATTAGATTACTCTCATTTAAAAATATGTCAGGTTTTTCAGGCAATGTGTTGAAAAGAAACACAATGAAACAGTCAATTTTTTTTCTCTTTTTATAATTTGCAAGAAACAATAAGGCCATAAACAGTGTCTTGACCCATTTTTGGTTTGCGACATTTTGGGTTGCTTCAGTGATCTAATTTCTGAGTTTGTCTAATTTAAGTGTGTAGTTCCTACTTGTCTTGTTTGGATCTTCCACACATGTGGGGCAAAGTCTATATTGCAGTGTTACAGAACGCAACCCTAGTAAAGTACTGACTTTTTGCCATGGCTCTTGAAATAGCTGAAAGGCTGTTTCACTGCATGTTTTATGGTGTGACACAGCCTCAGTTTCCCCTTTCATCTCAGTGCTTGGGGTATCTTTCAAATACATGGAGGTTAAATACAAAGGGGTACTCTCTGTTGTGAGGTGGCACAAACCATAGTTAATTATGTTAATGAAATTATCTACCAAGGAGTTAATACAACTTTGGGAACTGCTGGCTCAGTCTACTTATGTCTGCCTGGACCGAGGAGTACATGGGCTGCTGCCCAGGGAGAGCAGCAGACGGACTGGGTTGTGGCAGTGGCAGGGCGATGACACTGACAGGCAAAAAACCCGTGCACTCAGCCCACTGCAGAGTTTGGGTTCTGCCTGCTTCTGCCGAGCTGAGGCATGAGATCTGCAGTGCAGCACTGTACACTTACTTACCCGTTTAAGAGTGAGGCACTAAAGGAGACCAGCAGTTCGTTCTGGCCTTGAACAGCTGACCAGCAGGTCTCCTGTGCTACCCTTCTGACTTACCAGCAGGATGCTGGTAAAGTAAAAGATGCTACTGCTGGTGATTTCCTTTTCTGAATACAGAAGGCATCAAGTGGGTTATAAAATGATGCAAGATGTGTCCAACAGCCAATGTAGGAATATGTTTTTTAGGTCCTTTGGTAGCAGAGTCTTCTTCCTTTTTGCTGCAAACTAGATTTTTAAGACTTTTACACCTGTTTGTTTCAAGAGTTAGGGGTGTGGGCTCAGGCAATAATGAAGGAAAGCAGAGGTGGGCTGTTCTTTGCTTTGAGACACCTACAGCCCCCTCTGGAATGTCTTGGGTACTGGTGTGCGGCAGATTTTACTTCTCAGCAAAATTGAATTGACTTTATTACTGCTACCTGTAACACTACAGTAGGCTCAGAACACATGCAGAAAACTGCCTTATGTGGGTGTGGGGACAGTTTTTTAGCAGCTGTATTTCTAAGGGATCGGCCACCATGTTCTTTACTTCTCAGAAGCTGTTACCTTTTGGATGCAGTGCCAGCTTTGCTAGCATGCCATTTTACTGTTGTCTGTTCCTGGTGACGTGGTATTGGCTCCTTTGGTCATGCCTTGTAACCCCTTGAGTCATAACTACAAAACCCAGAATTGTTCCCTGATACCACATATCACAGGCAAAATTCTCTATTCCTCCTATATTCCGCTCCAGCAACTTTATTGCAAGTGGAATACATTGAGTTTTTGCTATATTTAAAAAAGGTAGATGCCCAAGAGATGAGACCTGAGAAAAACATATTTTGCCTTTCAAATAAATGATTCTAGGATTAAAATCTGGAATAGTTCATTTTCCCCTTGGTTTCAATCATTTCTGTTTTTCAAGTACACTTCCTAGCTCTTAAAAGTGTAAATTTTAGTGTTTTTATGGGTCTGTAAATCAAAAACTGCAGAACACATTTTAACCTCTTAAAAAAAAAAAAAAATCCACAACTGGACTAAGGACTTTATATGCCAAGCTACAGCATCATGCACATACGGAGATGAGTTAAACTCTTTGAAAAAGGGAGGAGGTTTATAATGAGAATGCATTTTGGAGTGGAAGTGTGAGAGGGCACCACTACAATAAATCTAGAGAAGAGAGATGAAATGAGATCTTATGATGCTTTCATGCAGTTTGGAAAAAAGTAGTTTTGCATCTGAGTTCAGTTGATTCTGCCCAGGAGAGGCTATTAAAAGTGTACTTTTCAAACGCTTGTGTTTCTCCATGTCCTTCTTTTATTTTTTTTTCTTTCGGTGCAAAGAAAGTCACGAAGTCCATGCCCCAAAGGCAGAACTAAGCTCAGGAGATGCTAAAGATGAGATATTAGCTCCTCCAACAATCCCCACTTTGCTCTGACACGTCAGCTCCCCTTGGGGCTGCTGAGACACAGCTGGCCCTGAGCCAGGCACATTTTACAGGTGCTGGGTGGTTTGGAGGTGAAGGCTTTTCTCTGCTCTTTGTGAGCTGCCCCCTCAAGGCATCAAAGGGATAAAGGAAGCAGCTCTGTACCACTGTGTTGGGAGCATCTAGGCAAAGTGCTAGCGTGGTTTATGGAGACTTTTGCCCTCTACAAATGCCCAGGTGGCAATTACGCCAGGTTTTGGGCTCTGTTGTGCCAGCAGAAGAGTGTAAAGTGGCCTTGCTGAGACAAAATGACCCACTCTTGAGAGGTCCTGATTAGGAGCAGGGATGTTTTCAGAGGTCCTAATAAAGAGTGGAGTCCTGCTGAATCCGGAGGAGTTTGGCATCTCCTGCAAGTCAGAGTCTAATTTTGTGGTAAATAGATTTTTTAACCTTTGTGGCAGTCTGAAAGTGTTCAATTTAAGCTTTTATACACTGGACTCACCAAAATAGAAGGGTTAGAACAGAATGAGAAGCAATGTGCCCTGGAAAGTGCAATTATGAGGAAATCCATCTGAAAACAGCTGTCTACAGGAATAGACCAGAGGAGGCATTTTTAATACATCACCAGGAAATGAGGAAGCTGCACCTGTGGCTCAGCAGTTTGAAGCCTGATCACACCAGCACCTGTGTCACTGTCATTTTAGTCACTCATTACTCTTCTACATGAAAAGAATTAACCTGACCATCAGGAGACACAAGGAACAGCAACAAATCATTCTTTAGCCCTACTTGCTAAGGGAGATGGTGGCCAAGGTTGATTTGTTGCCCAACAGAGCAGGAAAATGTGGACCAAAAATGTCATTGAAAAAGAGTGCCTAAAGCCCCTTCCATTTTCATTTTTATTGCAGGTTCAGTACGTCCTAATTAAGTGTGAGAAGGTGGAGAATATCTGCCTGAAGCTTTTGAATTGACTGCTCCTGCTGGGCAGTAGGAATTTAGGGTTAGGGTGTTTAGAGCCCCAAATGATCCCAGAGCCGTAGTAACTTACTTCTGCAGGAATAGAGAGTGTAGGTGATGTTCTGGGAGAAGGGCAGGTAGAGCCTCTTTTCATGAAGGATGAAATGGATGGAAGAACTGCTGAAGGCCAGTCAACTTGAATTCAGCTGTAGGAAAATACAGGAGTAGATGATCTACATACAAGTGCCTACTGGAAAAAACCCAAATCAAACCAAAAAAACTCTTGAAGTTTTTGAGGCTTCTGAGTCTGTCTTTACAGAATTCTTGGAAGCACAGTGGGAATTATGCAAGGAAGAGGCAAAACACCTTAGAAGGGTCATCAGGCAATATTTCACTGTTAGAATGGAAGAGTGTCTGCAGGCATCTGCTCTTCTTCAGGTACAAGTCAATGCTGCTTTTAATGTCTTACTTCAGGGATAAAAAATATCCTATTAAATTTCAAGTCAGAAAAAAATGAGGAGAGGAGAGCAGCCACATGAAGGACAGGTTAAGTGGTGTTGACAACATGCAGAAACAGTCCAAACACAAAAAAAGAAAATAGCAAAGATGGGACTCCACACTCAGTGCAGTTGTTTACTGCTGCCAAAGCCAGGATTAAGAACAACTAATTGGAAACCAGTCCTGTGAAAAAAAATCTAAGGCTGTTGTGGCTCACAAGCTGAATATTCTTTAGGCAGGATAGGGAACTGTAAAACAAAAAATAAAGCAGGCAAACTTTATTCACTCTTCTGCTCTTCGCTAGAAAGACCTCAGCAAAACTAATGGTCTTATTTTGAGTGCATCCATGAGATTTCTTGCCAAATGATTGTATGGGTAGTAAAAGTTTACACAAGTTTAAAAGACAACATGACAAATTAAATGTTATCTGTTTCCTGTTCAGAAAATAGTGCTTTATTTAGGGTATTGAAAAAATCTTCAGAGAATATTGCTTATGTGTCAGATCAGAGCTGAACCCTCAGCAGGTCTGAGCTAAATGACTTTTCAGGCTGCCACACTATGTCCACTCTTCTGTTCTGCTGTATTCTTAGAGCCAGCAATGGGGTTGAGGGATGGGATTGGAAATTATACCAGAAGATGTTAATGGCTGCCAGGAGCTACCCAGCCAGTTCTGGACGTCCTGTGCTGAGAGATGGCTGGGAAAACTGCCTTGAGTAATTACTGGAGTAATAGGTTTCCTCTGTATATAACTCTTGTATCATGTCCACACCAGAACTTTGCTAGTGTAAGTTCCTCTCTCCTTCTGTCCAACCTGCTTCCTCCTTGCCATATTCCAGGCTCTGCTGACACCCTCTCTGAATGTTGCCATACTGCAGTAAGACTGCTTTTAATTTTGTTACTGCATACAGTTCTGAGGTAATATGGTAACCCAGGTACACATCCAATGTAGAACTTGGATTTATGCTTTAAAAATCTATGCCTGACCTGAACAATAGATTACAGTGATTGTGAAGGAGATGCTGTCCTTTCCCAGGTAGGTTCTCATAAAGTTTTGTCTGACAGGCTGAAAAGTAATAAAAGGAAGAGGAATAATAAAATAGGACATCATGGTAACAAAGGAGCACAACAATTGAGAAGATTCAGGCTTCAGACAAAAGCCAAGGGCAAAAATCTATCTTACTCTATGAGGTTAGTGCTGCTTTTTTGGTTCTAATCCTTTTGCTTTGGTGCATTTCACTCCTGTCCTTTGCAGGGTGTGGAAGCTGAACATTATACTCCGGTGGTTTAATAAAGCCTATCATCTTGTTTATTTCAATCATTTCCTCGTTGGGCTGAAAGCTTTAGGGATTTCTTCTACAATAATTCCCCAGATCTCATTCTTGTCCATTACAGTGCAGCTGATTGCCTGTAAGCAGATAGTTCCTCCTTTTCATTCTTTGCTTTCAGTCTCATAATTCTGTGCTTATCTGCACCGAACTTCGTTTGCATTTATTAGCTGTGTTGGTATTTAAAATATCTACTCTAAGACCTTCTTTATCTCTGCATTGTTTCTTATTATTTGCTGTCTCTCCCAATGTAACTTTAAATGCAAACCCAAAATGTTTGTTCCAAATGGTTGTCAAAATTCTTCACATAAGCTGCTGAGTGTGGACCGGTTCCTATTTCCCAACTACCAGATTCTTTCTAGCCAGGAAATTACTTCTTCCAATTGCACTTTTCCTGTGAATCTCCTTATAGTTCCAGCTAGTTCCATCCCTCACTCCTCCTTTCCTTCCTGTCTGAGGTACACAGCTTTCCAGAGTTCTTGACAGGGCATGGCTGCCTCTTGTTCCTACTGACACAAGTGGACATGTCATTGTCCCCCCATGTTGGGATGAGCATATTGCCTTAGCGTTCCACACTCCAACACTGCCACAGGAGGATAAATGGAGAAAATGAAACCCACCCCGATGGTGCTGGGATTTTCACACAGTGCCATCACTGCTCCTGATGTTGTCACTGGTATCAGAGGTAATTTTGTTAGTGGCTGAAGGCACCCACAGGTTGCAGGCTGCAGCTGCCTGAGGATAGGCTGGTTATAGTCAAAGCACAGAACCTGGTTCCAGTTTTTAGTTCTGGCATAGATTTCTTCCTCAGTGTCAGGCAACAAATCTCTCTGCCTTAGTTTCCCCTTGCATGAAATGGCAACTATAATGCCTGTTAGCAGAAATTCTCTTTTTTGTTTTTTACTTTTGTTGGCCTTTTATTCACAGTTGAAGAGATGCATTGTTCCCAAATAGAGCAGCACTAAGAAGCTGCAAGTCCCAGGATGGCCATGGGAGACTGGAGGGCTGCAGTACACACCAGTATAAATACAGCAGCAGTCACCTGCAGGGTATGACAGACACGTAAGGACAAAATATCTGAAAGGGTATCAGGTTCAGACCCCTTGTAAAGGAGTTGATGTTAATCATGATACCAAAATTCAAGTATTTATGGAGTCATCAAATAGTGCTTGCCTGCAGCCATAACTTCAGCATCTCTTCTCCCCACTCCCATCAGAAATTCCTTATTGTTTAGAGCTCGCCAGTACTGTTGAACGTGACAGTCTTCCTAAAAAGTGGTGTCAGAGGCCAGAGCCACAGGGGATACAGAGTTTCTGCACTAATATCCGGACCTCATGGAACTGCATATGGGTCCAGCACTTCAGGCAATGGTTATCACCATTTCCTTTCATCTGAGCCAATTAGTTGGAACTGAAACTGTATTTTTAAGGTCTTACTGAAAGTCCAGAAAAGTCAAAAGACCATTTCTATTGGCACTAGAAGACTGCAACAGTCTCAAGGGCATAGCACTGAGGAATCTAAAACCGTTCTCCAAGTTTCTTCAATGTTTTAAAACTTGAAGGTGTTTTGCCATGCTGACTATTTAAGGCAGGGTGCTACAGTGATGGGGAAGTACATGGGAAATATTCTGCAGTCTGTGGAAAGCTAAAATGAAGCAGCCTACTGTCCCTGACATCCCCATACAAAGCTCTAAAAGCATAGGAAACCATAAAATACTATTTTTGTTGCTGTTAACTGTAATGTCTGTTTCTTGTGGCTCACACAGAAGGTACACCCTCTTCCCTCACTCCCCCGCCCCAAATTAAGCTCTCATAGTCTTTCTCCTTTTGTTTTTAATTGCAGAAGAAAATTATGGTCCATCCCAAATATAGATATGGAAAGTCTGAGAATTTTGGTTTGGAAAAGCAATTAGATACACATTCCAGAAACAGTGCCACAATTTCCTTTGCAAACATTTCAAAAGCTACTTTCTGAAACTCTGAATTGTTTTGATAACATCAGGTCTTTTGAACCTTTATCTTTGGATAGGCAAGGAACACGTAAACGTTGATGTGGGCTAAAGCATATTGTGAGTAAGTTGGAGAGATCAAATTGAAACTGTCAACTAAAATTATTAAAAAATACCTTAATTTTGTCTATATATAATTTCCTAATACCACTTCTCTTGTACTTTCTTTGCCAGTGTGAACATTTCCTTGTTACTTGCTCATTTTTCAGGGTGAATAGGATTTTACCTCTTAATGAAAATTCTGCTATTATGGAGGCCTAAAATTTGGTGATTCTTGCAGCCTTTTCTTATTTTGGTACCTTGTAGTTTATGGCTAGGTTGGCTAGGTTGGTTTGATTGGCTGACTGGTTTGATTCTGTGTTTCTGTTTGGTACTTTTTGTTCCCCTGTCCCTTCCCCCCAGCCCCATCCCCCCTTTTTCTGTGGTATGAGTTACTGTTTGCTAGCAACATTCTGTGACTTATGATGCATTAAGAAGAGCATCTGATAACTTTTTAGGATGTAAATGACTGTTAAATGATTTGCAAATATTTCATGGAACTGGTCTTGAAAGAAAAAGATGGCACCTCCTAATTCTGCTATCAAACAGGTCGTTACTAATTTTTTTAGGCTAGGCTGACCAAGTCTTCTTTCATTTTTTCACTTAATGCAATCTGGATAATAAGAATAATTGGGGTAATAAAAAATAAAAACTCTCGCATAATTATAATGCTAATGGTGTTTCTTATGAAGTTTTTTGCCAACAACTTTCCTTTTTTTTTTTTTTTAAAATTATAATAAATCTGTTTATTAAGCTATTCCACTATTTTCTCATGGAGGGTAATTTATTGAACACATAATTCAATATGTGAAAAGCATTTATTTGCATATTATTAATATTCAATATGCTAATGCATTTAGTATATTTAACATTTTGCACAGTCCTTTTATTCTTCTGGTAAGAAGTCCACAACCTTCTTAGTGTTATAATTATGTTTACTTCATTAGTATTCCAGTTATAGTTGTGTATTCAGTGTTAGCTTAAGTTATTGATGAATGTGTCTACACACAAACACGTCTTCATGAAGATATAAATTAACTGTCAAGTGAAGAATTTGGGAAAGACTTCTGAGGAAGGCTAGCACTTCATTTTGTGCACTATTCTCCTTAGCATCCAGATTGTGTCATAGCAGAAAGCCTTTTTTGTCCCAGGCTTACACCACATTCTTTTATCTTGCAGACATGCTTGTGCTGCAGCCTTGGACCTGTGCACTCTCTCCTTGACTGCTTGCAAGGCCCAGGCTCGTCCTGCACCAAAGACTTGCCAGAGGTTCATCCTTCCTGCATCAAATCATGATAAGAAGAAAAAGAAGTGTTTGGAAAAAACAAGTTAAACAGAAAAACATTCTTACAATACTCATGAAGCACACTAAAAAGTGATATCAAGTGTAGAAAGGACTCCATAAATTACCAACTTCAAGATTTGTAACTTTTTATAGTTTATCTTGGTACATGTTTTATCTTCTCTCAGTTCTGCAATTAAGTATCAGCACTATATTCGTGTCAGGTCCTGGCAATGAAAACTGCATGACAGTTTGTACAAATTCTGGTAATTGACTTTCTAAGACACATCAACTTTTATGCAAGAAAATCCTTTAAATCTATTCCATATCATAGTATTTAATAATTGTCCATCTATTGCCTCAATTACAATTTGGTGAAGCCAGTCACATTTCTTGGCAGTTTAAGTTAGAATGTAAAGAAAATTGAATTCTTTTTGTTACTGAAACTTGTTTTATTCTAGATATATGGAACTAAATGCAATTCTTTGTCCTAATTAACTTTGAAATCTTCACTGAGCTTAATCGGTGGAGTATTTGAATTTATGTCAGGGAGACCTGAGGTCTGTGAAACTATTTTGGGTACCTCTGGTCTGTTTTAAATGAGCTCATAGGGAGTCTGCAATGGATGAAGAACTATTATTTCAATGTGCAAACTGAAGCAGCCCTGTATGCTCTGAGTTTGCTTGAGGCTAGATTAATTCAGATGAAAGGGGATGATATTTCTAGGATTTCAATAAGACTAATGGAGCTTTGAGTTGCTGCTCATCTTTTCCTGTGAAATTTGGGAGCTGCACAGAACATTATGACTATCTGATTGCGCAGCTGGAATACTGTAGATGCAGAATTTCCTGACATATTTTATCTTCCAGTCCAGTAACTTCTGCTGCATTTGGAGTATGGGTGGCTCTAGCAAAGTTTTCATAAGCTATTCAAAACTCCATTTCGAAATCTGAATTTAGGAATCTAATTTTAAACCCTCTCTGAATGATGACCATCTCACAAGAGGCATTAAAACATCTTATCTATTTCCTGGTGATAATCGAGTACTTCAGCACCTGTTTAATGATGGCAGGAAGCAAGTGCACCCCTAGGTGATTTGTGCATTCCAGGGACACAAGTAGAGCAAGTGACAGCAGCAGAGCAAGATTGGGGACTTTTAATTACAATCCACTTGACTGAAGGGTTCCACAAGGACACCTTGTTTTTGCGAAGCAGACAAAAGTGACGGGGTAGGGCTACTCACCCTGAGAGGGAGGAAATACATTTGCTCGGCTTCTGTAATGAGGCTCAGCTCTCATGAGTCAGATGCTGGTTTGTCTCAGGGCCTTCCACTCACCATCAGTTAGTCAGCAGAAGTTCCAAAGTTTTCTGTCTCTTACAAAGAAGTGGAGAGCTGCACTGAAGTGCAGGGTCCAGTTAATGATGCCCTTTCCTTCTCTCCTGGGTCATGAACATTTAAAGGATACCCTCTTCTGTTTTGTTTTGTTTTTTGTTTTCTTTTTTTGTTTGTTTTTTTTTCTTGTTTTATTTTGTTTTGTTTTGTTTTTTTAATACAAGCTTCATTTATTTAGGTTGTCACTATTTTGCTCTTGTGACAGTGACAGCATTATTTGCTGTATGTTCTTTCAATGTGACTAAGACGCATGCAAGTGTGGAAACTTCTCACAACTGGAAGATAATGGGCAAAACCTTAAACTTTTATGAGTAAGACATTTCCTTGAAGATCCGAGCAGAGGAAGCTTTAAACTCTTAATCATGGTTACAAGAGATTCTGGTTGAAAGGAAAATATCCCTTCTTTGACAAAACAGAGACAGAATCATGAAAGAGACACCTCATTTTAAATAAAGCTTTATTCATTAGATATGGCTCATGAATTCTATTTGGATGATCTAGGAATCATATAAACACAGCATGAAATATGTATTAAATGTGTTGTATAAATTTGCAGTGTGTCTTCATAGTGGTGCAATAAATGACAACGAGACTAATGCGCCTAAGACACCCAATAGCAATTAAGTCAGCCTTCAGACCTTTTACAAGGGGTCAACCTGCTTTGGGATGGGATGAGTCAACTGAAGGCCTGGATTTGGGATTTATTCCTAACTTTGCCCTGGAACAGAAGATGAGGTGCAGATGGTTCTGTTAATCTGTTCCTGCTTCTGAGCAGCTCTCAGTAGAGCCCTGCTGTCCAAGCAGGACCCAGCACAGCCCAGGCCTTGGTGAGTCAAGTAACTTCAAGCATAAGAAAAGAATCAGGGTTTTTTTTCCTCCTCTTCCTTCTATTTAAATGAAACCTCCATATTTATGTCCTGTACTTTTTCTAAGACAATCCCTCTCTCTCAACATCCTCAGCATCTGAATTTTCAGTCTGGGAATTGTAAAATTTAAAATTATTACTCAAATTCAGGAAGTTTGCCAACTTCTTTACTTTCTTCTATAACCCTAAGGGGAAAAGGTTCTGTTGAAAAAACCTATCTGCTCTCTTCCTGTAACCTATTTGTTAATCATGTTTTGGTGACTGACTTTTGGGCACAATCCCAGGAATTCTTAAGGCAGTCTTTAATAACCACTAATATGTCTGCATACAAAAACAGATGATTATTATTCATGGGTGAGATTACGCAGAATTAAACTTTCCAAAACTGCAACGAACATTCAGCTAGACATGAAAGTAAGCTGAATTTCCATTTGGTTTGCTTCTTGCTGAGCCTTCAAATTATAAAGTGAAGTAAAGCCAAAAGATTAATACAATGAAAACAAAGATTGGGAAATTAAATGACACGATGCAATTTTCTGCCTCATTGGGCTGGCACCAATAATATGCAAAGGAAAGCCTGCTTAGTGTTGGTTAGCTGCTGTAAAAATGTGGCACAATCAGTCGCCTTCTCCAGGGAAGGTATTTTCTTGAATCATATCGCCATTGACTCTTCCAATTACCAGAGACCCCATGAACAGCTTGAGGCCTATTTCTTTTTCTGTTCTGCTTTTTCATATTACTCCTATTACAGTTTACACAGGTACATGATTTCTCATTATCTCTAATATTTTAGAGACAGATAAGAAGAACATTGAAAAGACAGAAGGGAAACCCTCCAGCCTGCTGCCACTTACATAATTAAATATTAATATTTCAGAAAATATTACTTTAGGGAAGCCATAATGGACTGTGTGTTAATCATCTCTTTCAGTGTACTTTTAATCTATTACATATTCAGTCTGCAGTTAGAGTATTATAGGAAATATGTCATTGCTTATAACTGTCCAGGGAGAGGCATCATCCTCTAGTCTTTGCATTAGTTAGATGTTAAAACTATATCCTCGTTATTTTAAAGATTTAAGTAACATTTGAGTATTCTGTTACAGACCTATGAGCCCAAGGACTGTTTATTCCCAACAGGTTTAGTTTGCTTTACCACGAAGTTTGCAACACTTGTGACCTTGGGAGGAAGGTTTTATTGTCTATGAATACTCTGGTGCTCCTTGGAACCCCATCGGTGGCTTCGTGTCATCCTGGGGTGTGTCCAAGCTGTGGGGCAATGGTTGACTTTTCTTACATTGCAACATCTAAGGAATAAACTCTCAACTGGTGTTCAGGAGGACTAGTGTAGGTCCCAGTTTTAATACTGATGTGGTTCATGACCCAAAGTAAATAAGTTATGTCTTTGTTTAACTTTCTGTTTTCGTTTTGTTTGGTAACTTTAAACTCCAAACCTTGAAGAGAAGGACATGCCTCACAACTGGGTGGTTGGTACAGCACCTCCGGGTCAAATCCCTTTCTGCAGCAGCCCCGGATTTGTCACTTCTGTGTGGAATAAAAGAAACACTTTAAATTTTTTGTAGTGCTTATACCTGCTGGGACAGAATGAGGCATGCATGAATTAACATTAACTTGGTATTCTCTTAATTACTACTTGAATCTTGATGTACTGAATGCTCTTACTCTCCACTCCTGTGTTATTTTATATTTAATTTTCTATTAATCTGATCATTACATGTGAGAGTGTGGCATTTGTCTGGGGATATCAACAGGTTTTGCAAAGCTGATCTGATCAGATAACAGAAGACCCATCAGCTGCAGGTGGGAAATATGTAACCTGAGGAAACTGTGCAGGTGCCTTAGCAAGAGTGACAATTTCCGTCTGAGCAGCCAGGTTGATGGGTTTTGTAGATTCTTTGTGGGGTGCTGCTATTTACTGCAGATGATGTAGTATTCTATATTACAGTAGACATATCTATATCCATCTATATCTATATCTATTACAGAAGAAATAGTCTCACCCTCCTGTTACTGCACCTTTTTTCCTGGATGTGATATTATGTCATTGACGTTTCCTGTGATGGGTTTACAAGCCTGACATTTCATAATGAAATTTCCACTATTTTTTGTCCACACTCTGTTTTATCCGGTAATTTGCACCTGTGGGTGTTACACCTTCTCTTAGAGAGGGTGCTTCTTGCCCTTTTAGCATCAGTACTAACAAAACTCCACAAATTTATTTGATTATTGTACTGTATAGAAGCATGGATTTCAACCCCTTTTCATTTGTCTTGAGTAATGTCTACTCAGTTACTCAAATGTGTGTTTTCAGCCATTCTTTTGGACTGCAGGTGATACAAACTGCTTGTTGTGTGTATGAAATACTGTTCTTTGCAAATTTTCAGAATACCTTGGGTATGTATTGCAAGCTGCTCTTACAAATTAGCTTGCTGTAAATACTATGCATGGTGAATATTCCTGTGGCCTGACTCACAGCAGTGCTGTATAATGTGTTTCTAAGTTGAGCTACTTTGACAAAACGACTGCAGTAATCAAGTATCAGCAGGCAGTGTTTCTGCCTATGTTCATATAAATCACACCCCAATTGCTGCCAAGCTTCTATTAGGTGCATCATGAACTATCAGTGCTTCCTCCTTGCTGTTTTTTTCCCCTGATACTTTACATAAATAAAACAGTCTAGGAGAATTTATGTTACCTGTGACATCTTTCTGGAAAGTTCTTGCGCACTTCTTTGCCTTTTGTACAGTGCCTCATCTTAATGTCCCTCACCGACTTCCTTCCGAATGACTGGAGGAAATATTCTCTAGAATCCCTTGGGTTTTTTTCTCTAAACCACTTTGGACTTGTTCATATCCCACATTCAGAGCCTGATTTTTCTTTACTCCAAATATCTCGGATGCCTGACGTTCAGGCCTTGATGACTGTACTAAAAAGAATCACTGGTATCTACACACTGTGCTTCCCTATTTCTGTTGGCAGATCATAAGCGTGAGTGAACATCTGTCCCTTCTCTTTCATAGGCCATCATCCTGCTGCATGACAAGACAGCTGCTACAGGATTTTTTTCTATTACTTTGACTTCTAATTTGAGTCACTAGAGTGTGATTGTCACCCTCTGTATTTCGGATGCTTTTGTCCATCTCCTTCACTACTAGTTGGTCTATTCTATTCTATTCTATTCTATTTATCTTTGTGTAAATACTAACAGGGAGTTCACAGCCTCAGCATGGTTGAGTTCTTTCATGGACGATGGTGCCTTAAATTCTTGCATGTTTTCTCCTCAGAGGATTAGATCGGATCATTTCCCCTCTTCTAATCTCATTCCCTTTTCTAAGATATAAAGTGCTTCTAATGTATAGGAATGCTTCCCTCCTGACGCAGTAATGGAAGTAGGGATCCCTCAGCTTCCCCCGGCAGATGAGAGTAGACTGTACCTGTTCCTCTGCACTGAATCCAGCCTTTATGGAATTCTTGCAAGTTACATCTGGGAGGGTAGCTGTGGTACAATTTTCCCCGTTTTAGCTGTGTGTGGGTCCCAAAAGCTTTTGCACTTTCAAATCGGCCCAGCATGTGTTTGTTTTTTTATTACTTGTAGCAATCAAGCTAACCTATTCTGAGGATTCCTCCACCTTTCCAATTACACTTAATTATGCTGCATGCTGGAGCTGCTCTCCCACTTTGGCCATAATGCTCCTGACATGCATTGCTCTGCATGCACCACTGCACTGCATTCAGTGATAGTTTGAGTTCTTCATTGTCTTTCCAAATGTCCCATGCCCTCCAACATGTCAGTAAATCTCTTAATTTCCTCTGCCTTGAACTGGTCTTTCTGTGGATTCCACTATGTATTGCCAAGGTTATTGATTTTTGAAGCTTTCAGTCCCACTGCTAAATGGTTGGTTGTTTTTTATTTTTAATTTTTATTTTTTCTTTTGTTCTAGTCTGAATGAAATCTAGACATTTGACAGTTTCCCTTTAGCACTCTATTCCCAGGCTATGTGTCGCAAATACCTCCTGTATCCTGCTGTTGCCATTCACACTCACAGAGTGCTCAGGTCTAGAGCTTAGCTTGTCTCTTTTTTTATTCTCTTTCTGGGATATAATTTACAAATGCCTTTCTGGTAGTTTTGAAGGGTTTTTTTGAGGCTTTCCTGCATCCATTAAGATGCTTGTTTACCTGTAGCTCCTCATTATCTCTTTTCTTACTCTGTTTCATGGCTTTGTAGCCACTTGGCTTTGAAGGCAAGAGAGGTCATGCATGGACTGGTTTTGACGCACTTTGTCTCTCCCCAGGCTGCCATCAGTGTTGCAGGCAGGTGATATTGCCCCTTAAATGAAAAGTCCGTCAGCTTTCCACAGAAAGGATAACTACAGCCCACTTTTTCTGTAGGCAGAGGCCTTTCTGTACTTCCCCTTCCTCAAACTGACCTAAGCGAGTGCTGCTCTTATACTTGTCTCAAGAGCATATTGACTCGTGCTAGGTTTCCTTTGAGGAGATGTTTCTTTATTACTAACCTTTTATTCACTTAGCAGCAGAGGCTGCTGCTGGCTAGCAATTCCCTGTGGTTCTTTTTCTGCCAGACCTTGTGTTCCTCTAAGGAAAACTACCTGTTTGTGCTGTGGGCACTGCCATCACTGTCCCAGAGACAGGGGCCTGCCACCAGCCGAGCAAACCAGCCCCAGGAACAGAGCAAATGTGGGCATTTTCAGTTCCTGTGCCTCATGCAGATAAAATTTTAAGTGTTACTCAGACTTCATAAAATCCCTCTGTGAGTTTATTAGTTGGGTGGACATGAGGATCTGTAGCTATGTATGCCCAAGTAGCCTGAATGCTTAGAAGACTGAGTTTTTTCTTGTGATGTTTGTCTCAGGGTTTCCTGGATAGCAAAAGACTGAGATGGAGAATGTTTGCTCTCCTACCCTAACTGTAAATACATTTTCCCAGCCTAGAAAATCTTCACATCTACCTTATGACTCCTTACAACTGCTCTTGGCTACTCTTGCACTTCAGAACCTCTGAGATTTGGTTCCTTGAGTAAACAGATAATTTTTAAAACAGTTTTTACAGTGGGTGGGTACAGCAAAGACAGGAGTTTTTATGTTTAAATCTCTGGCTTTCTAGCCACTGCAACCTTGATCAGTAACAAATACAAAATCACTTTTCTCCATAAATTGACAAATAATTAAGTGATAAATTAATTTAGTTGCACCAATTAAAATGGTGGCCTGAAATTTATTATGGGTTCAATGGCAAGGCACTGTGACTGCTTTATGTCACTTTCTTACAGCTGTAATAAGTAACTATTTTGGCATGTGTTTTTCATTAGTAACTACAATAAAGGCTTTATAGAGGCACAATATAAACTGACCACTAAAAGTGACTCACAGCCAATTCTGTGACGTGGATAGAGTTCAGCTTTACAAGGACTAGCCTTTGTTAACTTAATAAATAGAAAGTTTCTGGACTAAAAGCAGACTAGATAGGCTCCCCTGTGGTGCACAGGGAGGCAGAACTGCTGACAACTGAGCATCAAAAGAATCAAGCGAAGAGGTGTCTGAGCTCCCACAGATACAGTACTGAAAATCTTCCTTTCTCCAGCATGGCTAGGCAAGCACCCAAACCTTGACTGGAAAGAAATGATTCGCTTCACCTTTCAGATGAGAGGTCACAAGGCTGTTTCAGCAGTTAGGGGACTTAATTAGTTCTTAAAGTGACTGATTTGTTCTCACTCTTGGTTCTCCTTCCCCTACATCCAAGATCCCAGTGATGAGATCCCAAATTTACTTACGAGCAGAAATGTGAAAAGTTGCATTAGACCTGAATTCCCTATGGCTGTGCTGTGGTGTGGATCTTCCCCTGCTTACTCACCCAAGTCAGAGGGCACAATGTTTCGAACTTGATCTTTGATATCTGAACACACTTACAGGATGTGTCTTCCCCAAAGGGCTTGAGACTACTGGGCAAGAGATTTTGGTGAGTTCAGTGATAGTGTAATAGAAATATCTGTGCCCTGGAAATTGTACAGTCAGCATGTGACAATTGTGGTGAAGATCTAAATTTTAGAATAGGTCACCTGAAACTTCAGTGACGTCACCCAGGTGCAGCTGTAGGCTTAACTTGTCTCTCCCCTGTGTGTTTCCCAGGCAAATATATGCCTGCTGGCATTTCAGACCCCTAGAGTCTCTGTGTCTTGGTGTGCCCGTAGTGCAGCTGGTTGACTGCCACTCAGGTGTGCAGGCTCCAATTGCCTGTTGAGAGGAGTGAGAACTGTTTCAGCTTCCTGCAATCAGACTTTATTATAAGGGTAGAGCAAGTGTGTCTGATTAAGAAGTGCTGGCACTAGCTAGCACAACTGAGTTCTTGTCTAAAATCAGCTAGGAGCTGCTGCTATTTATCCTCCTGTGTGGTTTCTCTTACATGTCTTCTGTTTTCTTGGTCTCACTCTCTTCCTTAAAACAATAATCTGGTACTTTTTCCTGAACCATAACTGGTTGCATTCTATTATTGGCAAATGTCATTACTACTCATAGAGGCAATTGTTACTTAACTTAATAACCCCAGTGGTACCTGAAAGATTTACATGAATTTCCTGGCAGCTATTCATTACACCCTCACCTACTTTAACAGTTACAAAGAACTTGCATAAAAACCAATTCTTCTTACTTTTAATGCTATATTCTCAGTTCCCTGTGGGAAGTATGGGTCAGTAATTTTCCAAAGTGTTAGAAATACTAATAACTGGAGATCTGTGTTGCTCCTTATACAGTGTCCTGCAGAATGCCACTAGAAGTAAATAAATTAATACATGATACAAGATGTTTCTATAAAATAGGTTTGGTTTTGGTTTAGTGCTTATCCTAACATAGTTTGCTTTGTCTTTAGCAGATGGTCAGTGCTTGTTAGCAACCATTCCAGCTATACATGTTTAGTTTAGCATTTCAAATGTCTGAACTCACTCTTTTAGTATGATATCATCACAATTTTTACAAGTTTCCTTGCTGGGGTGAAGGTGGAAAAAACCTCCCACAGGGAGATATATATATATGTATGTATATACACACACACACACATATATATATATATATTCATATATATATATATATACAGGAGGTACCTGCAACTGAATCCAGTTAGGACTGGATAATAATTTTCCCTGATTAATTCTGTCAGTTGAAGCATCATCACATCTCAAGAGCTGGTGCTGATGCCTTGCAGTGAGTGTGAGTGTGTTGAAGCTGCACATCTTCAGTGGCGGCATTTGACTGCTATGCAGTTCTGAATCCCCAGCTGAAGGGCCTGATTGGGCTTTTCTGATGTTAAAGCAGGATTCAATGTGAAAACAACAGTGAAGAGCATAAAGAAGTTTCTGATTGCAGGATAGGAGGATTGAGGGTTTTCAAAATTATCTTCACTGTAGCTGGAAAGCAATAAAGAAATAATTTAGGTGGTCATGTCCATTTAGAGTATAGACATTTCTTTATCTTCAAGAACCAAGGCAGTGTCAATTTATATGCAAACATATTCTGCAATTACTGTGAATGTAAATATGCTATGGGGCTTTTGAAAAATGGTGACCCTGGCTCATATATATTCTCCCTTTTCATGGGACAACTGTAATAATTCCTTTTTTAACATAAAATCCTGTATCATTCTTTTTGCCCAAAGCTTTAAAGAAAAAAAAAAAAAGGTGAAAACATAATGAACAGGGCAACCTTGTCCTGAATCCTAATGGCTTTCTGATGAGGTAAACAATGACTCTTAATTAGAAGCTAAAATTTTTAATTAAGATGATTCTTCAGTAATTATCTCAGTTGTCTGCTTCACTGGATTTTAATGAAAAAGATTGATTAGGTATAAAACCAGTAGCATAATTAAACATTCAGGGTCTACACTGGTTATTGAGGTGAAAGTAACGTGATTAACTTCAAAGTGCGTTTTTCAACAAATGGTCTGAGACAGTGAAGCCCATTTCAGGTGTCATGCTGCCCTATTACAGCTCCCTCCTTCTTTCCCTACCTACCCGTGTTCCACAAAGTGAATATGCAGAACATCATTTTTGGGTAATAGTTATGTTGTGTGACAGATCATAATGGCATGCTTTTAGCTCAAGCTGTCACAGTGGTTATGAATTCCATATGACAAGGGTTTTTAGTTAATGGACTGGAACTTGTCACACAAGACTTCAGACCCAAGAGTAGATTTGTTTTTTGTTCTTATGAGAGGTGTGAAATAATTAGTTCAGCTGTTTTGTTTTTACATGCGCTCAGAACACCCCGTAGGACCTGACTGGAGAGAAATGCCTTTCTGGGGTTGATGTGACTACAAGGACAGTGCCAATCACCAATCTCATTTCTGCTTCCTTTGCTATCCCTGAGCAACCATTCACTTTATGAACAGTGCCTCCGAGAACATGAATAAAAGCTTATCAAAGTGCAAAATCTGTTCTGAAAGATAAATGGCTGCTGTGCTTCTGATTGTGATTTTATAGCCTTACTACAACAGGAGAAACTGTGTTCAGCATCCTGCTAGCTAATCATGGTTAAACCTTGTACCTCAGTGGTTTTTTGGAAGCTGTTGCTTTTACAGCTGGAAATAAAGATGTCTGTACTGAGGAACTGACCTTAAGAAAATTTTGAAATGAGACTTACAAACTTTCATATGTAGTTGTAATCTCAGTGAGAGAACAGCAACTATAGACATACATGTAAGGAAGCTGGTTGCTTGCTTTCCTTTTTGCTTTACAAGAGAGAATTCAAAAGTCCTATCTGGAGTTCAGGGAGTCTCCTAAAGCCTTTGTTATGGATCCATCTATCTGGAATCATCCAACAGTGTGAAGGTTCTTGCCAGTCGCCAGAAGGAGGAAATGTGGTAGAAGTGCCAAAAAAGGCACTTCTCTGTGTACAACCATTCCAATGAAAGACTGCCTTGCATTGGTTCATATTCAGGTTTATTTTCCCAGCGGGAAGGCAAAAGATGTTTTCCTATGATTGCACTGGTGCATCAGAGAGCAAGACTTTGAACCACAGGATTAGTTCTCCTGTTTTTTCACTACATCAGCCCACATCAATTACTGTTAGACTTAATTCTTTTCTCAAGGTCCTCAGCTAAAGAAGAAGCCAGCAAACTACATTTCACACTTTCCCCATTAATTGTTGGAATATTTCCCTCAGTGCTAAACAGTCATAGTTAATCATTAGCCACATTAGCAAAAGGGGTAACACTTCTCTTGCTGTTGATTGCCCAGACCATCAGAGTTAATGTGAAAGGATAATGATGGAAGAGCTTGTGGTTTTTATGAGTTCTTGTGCATAGTCTTCCATGACATACAGGAATACTCCCCAGTTACATGGTTCTAAATAGATGGGCACAAAAGGAATTCTGCTGTGTCCTCGGTTTTCCCCACCTTTGAGAAAGCACTTTTAAGAGATCTTTAAAAAAAAATTGTATTCTTTGTCTCTGTGGAATCCTGAGTGGAGAAGACCTGGAAAAATGCTTATCTATCTTACCCATATAGAGAGAAAAGGGAATTCCTGCAAGGACAGAAAAGGGAATTCCTGCAAGGACAATTCTTTGTCTTAATCAGCAGAAAATCTAATGAACAAATAAACACACTTCTATGGTTTTCCTTGTTGTAATGGAACTATTTATAAGAAATCAGATATGCTGGTATAAGTACTCTCTGCTTGGGGAGTGTTGCATTTGAACATACTATTTCTACTTCATGTTTCCTTCATGTTTGGAAAGTCAGTAGCTCTTCTCTGTTTACTTGACAAACCTGGGAACACACAGACATAGGAAAACCTGCGCGTTGCTTGTGGAAAACACTATATACCAGGTGTCACTGCCAGTGTTCACAGCAAAAAAAAAAACCTCAGTGGAGTTATTTCTTTGACAAACAGCCCTGCTTGTTAAAGGAAGTTGCTTCCATAGACCCTGACACCACTCAGAGCTTGTTAAGGGGAGATGCTTCCATAGACTCTGGCACCTCTCAGAGCAGTTGGAGGTAGCAGATTGTGCCATGCATTGTTGGTGGGTGACATTCCCTTTGGACTGTGTTTGGAGCATAGCCTGACTGCTGTAGTTTCTTTCTCCTGTGTAATCCAACTGGCACAATCCCCAGATATTTTGGTTCATTTTCTCAAAGATACTGTTTTACTTCTTACTTGTGGTGACAATATAACAAATGAGTAGAAGTCCAGATTTTTTCATGAGTGTTTCTACCCCTTGGAGAGCTGAGCTAATCAAATAAAAGACTGGAAAGAAAACAATCCAGTGTTTGGTCATGTAGCTGCTTGAATTTTCTGTTGAAGAGTGTGCTGTGTGCTTGAAAAAACCCAAGGTATACAGTTTTGTGTATACCAGATTAATCGAGACCTGAAATCTCTTGCTGCCCAGCTTCCCGGAATGCATTTGTCACAGCAGTCTTTTGAAATCAATTGAAATGTATCTTTTCCTCCTGCTAACTGACATGATAGATTGGTAATAATCAAACACCATTTGTGCAATGTCAGTCTAGCTTTTCTGTCATGAATGATTGAATATCCTTTAAATACCATTGTGGCATTGCTCCTGAATTGAAACCTAATGAGAAAACTTTATAAATGGACTAAAGTCATGTTTCCAACTCCCAGTGGGGCACTCAGGGCAGACACACCTTGCTTTATCTCTGTGCTTAGCAGGGACTGTTTAATAGGCTGCTCTTGCAAACTGTCAAGCCAAATACAGAGTGTACATGCAGTATTTTAATTAATGTTTAATGATTCTTTTCTGATCAGGCTTAAAATCCTCTCTATGCAAGTGATTATAGGTAATTCTGTAGCTGTAACAAGATCATTTAATAATAAGGCTGATAAAAGCAATTACTTAAATATCAGTAGCTTAATATCAGTAATGGCTATCTTCTTCTTGTTCAGGCTTTGTGCAAATGTGTTAACACAGTGTAATCTTGATACTAATTTTCATGACACTGCAATGGAGCATAAACACAAGTCAAATGGAGATTTCCCAAGGGAGAGGGATTTTCAAAATGTGGTTCCTCATAGTGCTTGACTCCAGCTGATGGTAAGAAAGAGGTAGCACATGAATATTTGTAGTTGACATTGTCACTGTAATTTTTAGTAAGTAGCAATTTTTCTTGCTCAGTCTGGTCAAATCAGCATAAGGCTCTGTTGTATGCTTAGCCATGGTTTCTGGCTCACAGGGAGAATAGTTTATTTGTGAAACTCTCTGCTCTGAGGCTTGTCCAGGGCTACATCTGTGTATGCAATAGGGAGCACCTTCAATAATTTTGATGGACAAATTACTGTAATGTTTTTCTCTGAAACCACATAAGTTAGTCTACTTACAATCTATTTGTACTTGGGTAAGCACTCTGCTCATTTATAAAAAAGTTCTATAATTTTGCTAGACAAGTGGAAAAATCACCTTCTCTCTTTGGGAGATTTGAAGCCAAATCACATGCACTTAAGCTCTTTGTGCCAGGATCAATGCCTTGTGCTAATGCTACAGAATTTGATCTTGCTATGTAGATGTAACTGAGAGGTAACTACTTTTCTTCCACTAACAAAAATATTAATCTTCAAATAATGACAACTGACTTGAAGTACTGTGATATTCAGGAACATGGAAATGGCAAAATGATGTTGTGCTGATTTGGGCTGGGATAGAGTAGCTGTTATGGAGCCGTGTTCTGTGCTGAAAATGGTGTTAATAACAAGGCTGTTTTCATTATTGCACAGAGTCAAGGCCTTTTCTGCTTCTTATCCCATCAGAGAGAGGACTGAGGGTACATAGGATGTTGGTCAAGTGACAGCTGACCCCAACAGATCAGAGGAACATTCCTCTGAACACAATTACAGCATTGTGTTCAGCAATAAAATCTCTAGAAGTTTGTCAGGTCTGCTCTTGTTTGGGTACTGTCTGGGCTTGGCTGGTCATAAGTGATTGGGGTTTTCCCCATCATGTTTCTTTTTCTTTTCTTTCTTTTCCTTATTAAACTGTCTTTATCTCAGCCCACGAGTTTTTTAACTTTTGCTCTTTTGGTTTTCTCTCCCATCTCACCATGGAGGAGTCAATGAGGCTTAGCTGTCTACTGGGGTCAAATCGTATCAGCTGCAAACAAAAAAGTCACCAAATCCCTTTAAAATTTTTTTCTTGCTTGTTCCACTAATCCTGGCTCTTCACTGGTGATTCTGGGGCTGAATAAGAGCTTACTTGTTTATGGTGGTGGGGTGGCTCCGACTACTCTTTCTCCTGAAGAGAACTCAGGCAACCAGCTGTCGTGGTCAGCAACCCAAGCTCAGCATGTAACTTCAGTCATGGTGAGAACCCATGATTCCCTTGTTTTGTCTTCTGCATGTTTTCCCCTGATTGGTTAATGTTTCCCCCTTCCTGTTTTATGTATGAAGTTATGTATATTCCTTTTCCTTCTTTAATATATATTAGTTCTAGAATGTTCTTGTTCCTCGATGCTCCATTGGCTCCTTCCCTGAGTTCCTCCTATGTGTTGTTCCCATTGGTTCCCTTCCTGTCAATCCCACCTGCTGAGATCCCTTTCCCCACCTATTCTGTACCCAGTATAAGATCCCTGGACCCTCCCACCAATTGACCTCTTCGTCCGTGTTGTTTCACGGGAATAAACCTGTGTGGAACACACACGGAGAGTCCTCTCTCTTTACTTCTTTGCCTTCGCCTGCGTGCCTGCCTGACAGCGACAGGAAGGTACAGCCCCTTTTGGGTGAGGAGCTCTACCCCTTTTTCATTGTGTGCTGGGCACTGAGTGCCACCTTCCAGAGGGGTTTCAGCGTTGACCTCCGGGCTTCTTTGTGTCAGCATGCGAGGGGTAAAACCCCTTCTGCCAGCTCCCAGTGGCTGAAAACCCCCCACTTACTTTACCTGGCGTGGGTGTTTCTGAGAACTGAAGTCCATCTGAGTCAATAACCAGGAGACAGATCTCAATTACAAATGTAACGAAGGGTGAGGATAGGAGGGGAAGTAGCGCCTTCTTTATTTGCAAAATAAAGCAGAACTGGAGAGGACACAGAGTGCATACGCCTTACACCAGGAGACCATGCAGTGAAAGTGTGATAGGGAGCAGGAGTGGGAATGATGGTTGAGGTTCTCTGTGCACAGGGAGCAGAGCTCCACTCTGAGGCTTGGCATCCATCCCATACAGCTGGTGAATGAAGGAATCATGCCTTTCTGCCAGGTTTGGCTCATGCAGGGGTAACAGTGCTGCTTTTGGAGGCAGAGTAGTCAATCTTCACACTGGTTCAGAGGTCCATGGCAGATTGAGAGAAGGTGGCATGGAGCTCAGCTCTGCTTCCACTGACTTGAAGTAGAGAAGGTGAAATGAACTTCAGTCAGGCTTTCACCTGTGCAACATAATGCTCTCCTTTTACAAGGAGAACAGTCAGATGTTTTGCCTCCTTTTACCCAGATATATTTTGACATAAATGTAACCATAGCAACTATGACTGGAAAAATTGAGATTTAGGAGTTTTTAAATTGCCTTCAGCATAAGTTTAACAGTGAAACTTGAAAGCAGACAGTATAGCTCAGGGAGAAGTAGATGAGAAAAATGAAAGGAAATTTTATTGCTAAACTTACTCAAGCCAAAAAAAGTTCTAATAAGTGAAAGAATAGCTTACCTCCCTTAAACAGACATTTTTACATCTCATTAACATTTCAGCTTTACCTCCAGGCAAACTATCACATTTTTGTGATAAAAATGGTATCTACTGTCATTTACTCATAGTAACTATTTTTAAATACAAGTTCTTAATACATGCTGAGTTACATGTACAACATGAGCTCAGCTGAGCTTTGTTCAACTGAGTGTTGACTGCGTGGCTTATGGATTTAAACAAAGGCTCCTTCAGTTATATTGTTTACCCTGCTTTGAACCCCACTGCCTGTGCCTGAACAAGTCTCTGAGTCAACATTTACAAAGCAACATACAAATGGGATCCTCTGTTTTTCGTACCTGACCTAGAGCCTGGGAGAGATGTACAAAACGATGAACACCCACGGGAGCAGTAGATGCGGACAGGCTTCTACACATGAGAAAATGGGAGATGGGTGCTGTTAAGATTAAGGACCCCCAATCACCTGCAGTTTCTTGCTTTTGTAAATATAAAGGCAAGGCACCTTAAATCACTTGGGTGGTTTTAGGAATTCAGGCTCTACAAAATGAAGCAATTTTATTGCACACGTAGTAGTCATATAATGCTTCCTGGAAAGGAAGTGATAGGAAACAAAAGAACTATGTCTTTCTTTATCAAAAGCTTGACAAGACCTTCAAGATAATGAGTAGACAAATTAAACTTGGAAAAACATCGAATGTATGCAATGCATTCCCACTCCTTATTTAGAAGACTTTTTTTTCCAGGAGAATAAATGAATCTTCATCTGTCTTCACAGAGGATTTTTGCACATAAAAATTAACAATGTAGCTGCTTAGGACTTCCATCTGTCAGAAACCTGGCTTTAAAAAAAATTAATCAGTGCAGAGGAATGACACATGCATATGCACATTGGAGATGAAATGCTTTCTAACGGCTTTGTTAGTTTCAAGTGCAAGCTCACTGCTTTAGCCAGAGCATCATCCAGGTCCTCAGAAATACAGGTCTGGGTCCTGATGTTGGGAGGAGGAGGATCACACATCAATGTAATGGTTACCAGGCAATGAGAGAGACCTCTTTGTCTTGATACCTACTGTACCCTTTAGGGATCTTGGGATGCTGGATGCTGAAATCAGACTGAAATCTGCTCACCTCTGCTGCATGGCTGAGGGGCTGGAGTGGCCCAGGAGAAGGAAAGGGTTATGATAATGGCTACGGTGTAAGGGTAGAAAACAGGCATCGTTTGTAGGAAGAGATAATACTTTAACTAACTGATACTAGTAAAAAGTAAGCAGAGAAAAGTAACTCCTTTATTCAAATGTAAATCAGGCTTTTAGAAAATAGAAGGCTCAGAAGTGAATCCCTGGCTATCTAGAATAGAGAGAGTCTTAAAGGGAGCTCACAGTTCTCAGCTGATTTCATCGTCCATCCTCCAGTGTCAAGGCTTGGCAGAAAAGAGTGGATTTTTGGTAAAGGAGTCCAGTCTTTGCCCTCTCTGGATGAGGAATTTACATGTTAGTGTCAAGAAGGAGATGTTAATTTAAACTTAATCAGCCATGATTTTGACAGTTGTTTAAAGTTTTTTAATCAAATAAAATTATACTAATAAATCAAAAATTTGTAATCAGATATTAAATATATTAATTTTAGTATTTTGTGGTGGTTGTAGTTGTAAAGTAAAATTAGATTTGTGAATAGCATATCCTAAAATTCTTTGTAATGTGATACAAGTATTTTTAAATGGTATTTTTGATTCTTAGATGGCTAAAGCTAAAGGCTATTTCTTTCACTGCACTGAGAACTGGAGTGTAGAGTACTGCATCCAGTTCTGGAGCCATCAACACAGCAAAGACATGACCTGATGGAGGTCCAGAGGATGGACATGAAGATGATCAGAGGTCTGGAGCACCCCTCCTATGAAGACAGGCTGATAGAGTTGGCATTGTTCAGTCTGGAGAAGAGATGGCACAAGAAGAGACCTTAGGTCAACCTTCCAGTACATAAAGGGGGCCTACAAGAAAGATGGGGACAAAGACTTTAGCAGGGCCTTTTGTCATAGGACAAATGGTTTTATACTAAAAGAGAATAGATTCAGACTAGATATAAGAAAGGAAATTTTTACAGTGAGAATGGTGGAACTCTGGGCTAGTTTGCCCAGAGAAGCTCAAGATGCCCCAACTCTGGGAATATTTAAGGTCAGGTTGGATGGGGCTTTGTGAAACCTGATCTAGTTGAAAATGTCCCCGCTCATTGGAGGGAGTTGGACTAGATAACCTTCAAAGGTCCCTGCCAACCCAAACCATTCTATGATTCTATTCTGTACAGATCCAGAGCAGAAATTGTGACCAGTAGTTAGATTTCAAGTACAAGAATCATTTTAACTATAGCAAAGCACTCAAACATGAAACATTAGTTTCCTTACTTTGCCTGTTGTATTGGTCTTGCCCAAGGGCACAGGGGAACCATGGGGTTAGAATGCACTATTTAGTTTGGTACCAACGTCATTCTCAAGGAAGTTAAAGATGGCACAGATGGAATAGTGCAGTGCTGGGGTTGCTGTAGCTGAGCAGCAGCTGTTCAAATTTTGGAGCATAAAATCTTATAGATCTGGAAAGCAACCAGTATGCTCCCAAAGGAAATGGGAAACCTCCTGAGTTACATGGTATATTTCAGGATGGAGGGGAAGATGGTAAATCTTTGATGTGTTGTACCTCATCTGTGGTACTCAAGCACTTTGTTTTGATAGCTTTAAAAATGGATCTTGAAACAGAATTCTAGACACCTGCCTTTGATTGTTGCCTTTTAACATTTATTTTTTCACTCTGTTGATAGATTGGTTAAAATTTTGTCATATTTTGGCTTCCTTGCACTTTTTCGTTGTCACTCAAGATAACACCGGGCAGCAGTGGACCTACAGTAGTCCTGTCCCACTTCTGTGCTGACCACAGCCCTTTGGCAGCTTCTTGCTCCTGTCTGCCCTTATGGGGCTTTGCTGCTGTTCCCCGTGGGCAGCAGGGGACAGCAAAAAGAGAAGGTTCAGCAAGAACTGAGGGGACACAGTCTGATTGCATGTCAAAAGCAGGTCATGTGCTGTTTGCTTAGCATACTCAATCTTGCATTGGGTACTTTTGAAAAAAATATTCTCTGTTGTATAGGAGGACATCTATGTTACTGAATAGGACTTTTAACTCATTTCAGGGGTTATACAGATGTCTGAACTGTCTAAGAAATGCTTAGTACCTGAAAAAATATGCCAATAATAAATATGTTAGTTGATTTTTGGAGAGAACTGAGTTATAAATATCAAAGCAACAAATGATAACATGATTTCATAAGGTTAAATCCTCTTCCCATTAGTGACTGATATTTTGATGTGATTCATTGTCTCTTTCTTCGCAGAGTATCTGTGCTGATATATTTTAAATAATATACCTTGGGAGTGAAAAATAATACCAGATAGGAAATCAATAAGAACATTTATTCTTATTGTTCATGTCAGCTATTGTTTAGGGGACATTAAAATGACTGTAGTGCTTATACAACAGCACTTGCTCTCAGACCATTTCCAGTAGTGTCAGATTTTCATGAGTGATGCTTACTAATATTTTCTTACTTCGTTCCTCAGGAGAATGAATGAGAAAGCGTAAGCATTGATTCCTAATTTGGGTAACTGAGTGAATAGGCTGAAGTGGGATGAGTGTTGCCAGAACTGATTATTCCAAGGTCTAATTCCAAAAAGCTTTATTTCTTAAAAGAAAAAGTTCCTAAAGTATCAATTTGTCAAAGCCACAAAATGTTCCTGGCTTTCCTCTAAGATGATCCAGTTAGCTGAAGTTTCTAAATGTGGATCTCTTGCTTTGTAGACTTCCATCAGGCTGTGCTAGCCAAGCAGCAATTCCCAAGGAATATTCTTGCTTCTGAAACGTCCAGTGAAGTAGTGACATTGTGAAGGCAAATGTGCAAAGCATCATGCCAGTGACTCATGATGTCATTGCTGGCTGAATGATGAAAGGTGCCAACCTGACGACCTGTCCAAAAAGCTAAGACTGTTTGTGTTTCTTGTGCTGATCAAGTGCACATGCCAGAAAGAACTTTTAGCTCTGCTATTGGCTAATTCCCTGGAGATGCTGAGTGGTGGAGGCACTTACCATGCCAGACCTTGATGTGGATGGTCCCCAAGTCACTTTTATTCTAAGAAGGCCCTTGGAGAGAGGATTTTATGCCAAGTAGTCTGTCACTGGCAGCACATTTGCATGTGGAACCAATGACTGAACCATAAAAAGTAACGTGAAGAATAGCTGCCACTGTGTGATATAAAACTCCCTGAGCAGAACAGAAGGAGATAAATGAAGCCAAGAAAAGTGTCTTTGGAAAGAAAACAGCAAGAATGTTGCAGCTCAGGTAGAAAAAGCAAGGTCTGAGGTATGTGCAGGTGTTACCAGACTCAAAGATCTAGATACTGTAAAAGGTGACAGCAGCAAAGATGCTGCGATCCTTTTGAATGTAAAGAAACTGAATCTGCATGTATTTCTTACACGTGGGGCCTCCAGGTTCCAAAGACTCCCCAGGTATCTGGCCGAAAGACTCAAGAAATCTTCTAAATGCAGACTACAAGACTTCATATCACAGCACAGTTATATACTATTTAAATAAATTGCCTCTGTCAGAGGGCAGACTGTCTGTTTCAGTGATGGCTTCACTGGCCTGATTTCTCGCTTTGTCAACCATGCTAGTGGAGCTGCAATTTCTTTTGAATAATGTTTCTTGAAAGTTGGGTATTAGTGTAAAATTACAACAAATCTTATAGCTGGACAGCAAAGTTTTACTATGTTTAGAATTACATTTATTTTTGTGTTATTTACTCCTATAATTAATATCCATTGAGAAATCTTGCATCTGAGAATTTCATAAGACTCTTATTGTGGCTAGTTTATAGACTGAATGTGTTTGATTAGAGAGCTGTGAAGCTTCTCAATATTTCTGAGATATATGAATGCATAAAAAATATTGAGCCTGAAATCCAAATGATGGTGAATTTTGACAGTGAGCAGATTTTTCAAAACCCCTGCACGATTTGCCTGGCTAAAGTTACCTCTTTCCATCAGGTGTAAGTGTGTAGATAATCGGGACTTCCACTGCTTACTCATTTAGGTTCAAATCATGACACTGACAGCTGTGGAGGTCTGTGTTGCAGCCTTGTGCTCAGGTCGTGTTTTCCTTCAGTTCCCCGGATATTTAAGAATCACCTCCAGTTCCTTGTTGCTGATGTGTAGTTAGAAGTTACAACACTCGAAGAATTAATTGATTGCTTCCCGGATAATCATTCCTTGTACTTACACAGCTGCACACAACTTGCATACTGTAGCTTCAGAGGAGTGGTGGTGTCCTGGAGTTTTGTAAAAATATAGTGAATGAGCACCCCAAAATACTCATTAGGATGGAAAAAGTCAGCTTAAAAGTCCAAGGTTTATTCTCTAGAAATCTCAAAAGTTAGCAAATGAGTACAATTGCAGCATTCTTGGAGATACTTTTGATATTGCTGTGGGATGAAAGACAAACATTATGTCAGGAAAACTCCAGTGGTCCTCGCTAGTAAAAACATCCACCAAAATTTGTCTTCTCTTGGTCACATAAACTTTTTTTTTTTTTTAAGAATATGTTAAATTTCCAGAGGATTTGGCAGTGGTTAATTTGGTTGGCCTCCGTTTTTTGTGCTTTTTTAAAAAAACAATTGATTCTTTTGGCATGTGGCACTTTTTCTGGGATGATTTCAAACTCCAAAACTCTTTGTTTAATGTTTTCCATTTCACAGTTGACACAAACCTGCACTGCTTTGTTCTGCTCCCTCAGTGACCATAATCACAGAGCAGCCGTACCATAATTTCTGAAATACTGACAAAGTTTATCTTGGGATAGAGAATTTCTGAATGGGAAAATAGAAACCTGGTGATACACTCTGGGTAAGAACTCGTTCTCGAAAAAATAGCTTTTTTTCTTTTGTTTCCCAGCTGTCAGTGCTTGGAGGACTGGAAGAGACAGAAACCCAATTGTGTAAATGCAATACCCCATGCCTGAATTCATATTTATGGTCATACTGGAATTAAGAGATTTTGCAAGATCATTAAAATCCTGCTCAGCTCCTTCTGATGAGGAACTCAGAATAATACTACTAGACTGACAGACCACCCACAAGTGGCATGAAGGTTGCTGCTCATGTCAGCCTCCCTCTCTTCAGGCTATTCGAAGGCAAAATCCCATTCTCTGCAAGTGAAGAGCTGCACTTTCTTGAATCTCCAGCCTTCGCATTTGTTATAAACTCTGCATGGTAAATGTTTGCTTGTGATCTAAACCACAGGAAGTTTTCCATTGTTTCAGCTGAAACAAAAGTCATGTTTGTCTTGTGCAGCTGGGATGCTCCAAAATTCAAAGTCAATCTGTTTACCTGAATTTCAACCTATAAAATGGTTATAAACATTTTGGAAGTGCTAATGTATGAAAGCTTACAGGTTTTGGACAGGTAATTTTAATGGTAGTTAAAAGACTGGAGATTAGAAATATGTGTATTGCCAAAGCCCAATCTTTGTATCAGTGGAATGCAGGAAAATGACAAAAATATTCTGCAGTTTATGACAGTATAATCAATTTGACATGATTGTGTATGTTTCATGGTGTTTTTTTCCCCAATCCTAACACAATGGACTAAATACAACCTTAGATGAAGACATGATAAAGTCAACTCAAAAGTTGTCTCTTACCTGGGCATTGAGAAAAATCAAGGCTTAATGAGTTGCTGAGAACAGAAAGAATTTTTTTTTTGTCTCTCAAGCTCTACAGTAACTTCACTACTCAGGCCAATAAAGGGGGAGGTTTTTTTTCAAAATTCCATTGACTCTGGTTGCGCTCTAAGATGATCTTGCTTGAGCAGGGAGGTTTGACCAGATGCACCATTGTGGTCCCTTCCAGCCCAAACCATTTTGTGATTCTGTTACTCTGATCTACCCAAGCAGGAGTATACATCTCCATCCAACATATTTCTCAGTTTACTTATAACAGTGGTTTGGGTGAATGATGGCAGAGTTGTTAATTAGAGACCAGCAGAATTAGCAGAAGTGTTTGAAAGATGCCAGCAGCACTGCTCCCTGCAGCAGGGTGCAAAGGATTTACCCTGCAAGGGGCTGTGGCTGGATACCTCTGTGAAACCATCTGTATTGCCCCCAGGGCCTGTGCTCTGACAGGGTCCCAGGGGAAAAAATGGAAAACCCACACCTGCAATGGTCCTTTTTTTCAGGTACTTTTGAGTAAAATAACCCACCTAATCAGGGTTTCTCAGACTGAAGCTGTACAACTTGATATTCCCTCCCATGAATTATCCAACTGTGATGGAATAAAAATGGTGTGTACAATATAATTAGCCTAATTACAATTTGCAGAGCACAGCCCAGGCCAAGAGGCAGAGCCCAGGTCAAGAGATGCAACTCTAATCTGAGAGGAGCCAGTGGATTTACAAAATACCTTTCTCCTTTCAGTGACCAAAGTCCAGCTCTTCAAACATGTTTTTCTCTCCATATTAAGGCATTTTCTGACAGGAAGAAGACACGGCACTGTGATGTGAGGGTGGAAAAATACAAATACGGGAAGGTGTTTGGAGGAGATCAGACAGAATAATTTTTATTAAAACTGATGTTTGTTTGGACGAAACAGTGAAGCCACTATGAATGAACATTTTCCCAGACACCAGTCTCCTAATAAACTATGAAAAGATACTGAAATTCATCTATTCATCTTTTATTAATAGCTTCATAACCAGACATAGTGACTCTCCCTCCCTTCCTTTGTGAAGAATATTAACTGATGGTAGTTTTGACGCTTTCCATCTTTGTTCTTTATAGTCCATTTAGAAAGAAAGACTTTAAAATGTGATCAATTGTAGTGGCTTACATAGACAGGTATTCAAGGGCACATGGAAAATAAGATTTTATGCCCTGATACATATACATCATGTAGTTTTCTGAAGACTTGGAACATCTAGAAGGAAATAGAGTTCATTAGATAGAAACGTCTTTAGGTCACTATCAATAGTCTATCTTCTTTTTATTCATAATTAACTGGTATTTCCCTCTTTTGCTTGCCTGCCAAGACGAATTGGATCAGCTATCTGTTTTTCTGTTATTTAAATTATTTTGTTATTCACCAATGAGGTGTTTGGCAGGGTGGGTAAGCAGAAGAATAATGAAATGAGTTGAGAAAGTTTAATAAACATAAATAAAACTTGAAAAACATGGCTTAAGGTTTGTGAGCCTTGGATGACTCTTTGATTACTTCCATTTTTCACTCCTGTGTGTAAGCATGCACTGCAGCAAATAGAGTAGGAGAGGCACTGAGCAGGATAAAATTTGCCATAAATAAAAAGGGAAAACCAGAAAGAAGTAGAATTGGACTTGACCACTTGAGTGAAGAAACACTTTTTGTTGTAACTCATATTTGGCAAATGCATCTGTTGAAAAAACAGGCTGAACTATATCCTCCTACATTTGAAAGCTTGCTGGTTTTTGAAGCTGAATAAAATGGTCCAGATCAGTTTCTCATGGATGCTCCTTCCCATGGGAGACTTGTTGCTCCTCCACACAGAAGCTGTGGCTGTGGAAGGGTCTCTGGCTCCTGGATCTCACAGACATGCACTAGTTATATTTTGCTGAGGTTTGGTTTAGAATGAAAAAGTTACCCCTAAATTGGAGATCCACTGCATTATTCTATAAAGATAGCATTTGTGAGAGGGGAGCACACTCTGAGGCCACACAAAGCAAAATAATGCTAGCAATGAGGAAGAAAGTCAGAGAAAATCAGTACACTTGTCAGGAAATCCTAGCCAGAGGGACCTGCTGCTGGATGCTACTGGATTAAGGAGCCTCCTTTTTCTCAGCGCAATGCTTCTGGGAAACCTGTACTACAACATCTCCTACTCCTACTGGAAACATCTGTTTTGTGTGTATTAGCTTAAAGGTAGAAATATGAGTGTCTCTCAGTGGTGGCTGGAATTCTGTTTCATAATTTCATATGTTCTCTTGAGAAAGCAGAATCCCTCTTTTAAAATTCCTATTATTTATAATGATGGTTAAACCTCCAAATCTCAGGACAGGAGGGTTGTTATATAGTCTTTTTGCTTGCCACCTCTGGTCTGCATTTCAGACATGTGCTAATGCTTCCACTTCGTGCCAGAAGAAAAGTAAAAAGAGTAAGTATTTGTTGGTCCTGATGCCTGATGTTTTCCAGGTTGATGTATCCCTGTCCCTTCCCTCCAACAAAGTAATTGCCCAAGGGCCAGTAAGTTTTTTTTCCATGCTTTTGTTGTTGATTATATTTGCATTCCTGAAACTTTGCATGCTTTTTTTTTCTTTGTTTTTTCTTTTTCTTTTTTCCTTCTTTCAGAAGACTGGCCTATCTTTTGTTTCTGCAGTTTTGCCCCACAAAAAACAGTCCTCACTTTTGTGGGAATACAGGTGAATTGAGGGTTCTGACTGGAGCATTCAAATCACTGCAGTTTAAAAATTGCCAGACTGAGGGTGACCTTCAAACAGAAGGTGCAAAAGTTTCAGTTTTCTAGCATGTTTTTTAAAAGACTTTAAACCAAGAGCATCCACAGGCAAACTCATTTTGCTCCTTCCATCTTCCAGGAAAAGCTGATTTGATATTTTGTGAGAGCAACATATATTGACAAACAGAGACCACAATCTTCTTTATTAATGACTGCAAGGTTGTGGTGTGAAAATTTGTCTCAGTCTTCAATGCACTGCAAATGTATTCCTGCATGGCAAGCCTGAAATTGTAGTAATACTGTTTTCTATTATGTTGTAAATTGACCTTCTACAATAAAAAGGCAGCACAAGAGGACAGCCTGGATAATGCTACAGTGGCTTCTTGGATTTTTCAGAGACTTGGTGCTTCCCACATTTGACCTTGTGAATTTTGCAGATAATAAAGAAATAATAAATACTTTGTGCAGCTTAGGTTCAGGGTAGGTTAGATCAAAACTAAAAGGGGACTGTGACAAACTGTGGCTGAATTTTAAATGAGTATAAGACTATTATGACTACTGATGTCTTGAATCCTAAGTTCTATATTAAGGTCAAGATAATGGCTCAGTGTTTTATGAGCCTTTGTAGTCTGAGCGGCACCATCTCTTTAATCTTAACTTTGCCTCGAGCCAAAATAAATCTCAATGTTGTAAACTCTATTGTAACATAACTGCCCTGTTCAGGAATGATCATTTTTTCTAAATGTCACTAGTGTCTTATGTGGCAAAACAAGAAAGGAAATCTTACTCCTTGTCTTGAAATGGCAAATCTGGAAGTATTGTAGCTTTTCTGTGTGAACAGAATCTTTATTTTTGAGCATTTTATCTCCAGCATTTTGAGCTGGTTCAGTTATTTTCATCACTGCATAACTCAGGTTGAAAAGAAAACTGACTGACATCTTCAGTGGCATTCTCTAAATGTGCAGAGCTTTTTTGTTTATGCATCTGCCATACCCCGAGACGTATTTGAATAAATCAAGAATGGACTTTATGAGTGTCTGTCTTAATGTTTGAAAAAGAGCTGCCTTGATTGGATGAAGGGAGAGAAAGTAGCAAGTAGGGTAGAGACTTTATTCCATGAATGTCACAGCCTTATAGTTTTGTTGCCTGAACCAAGAATATGTAAGACTGTGCCTATGCACAACACCCAGGATAATGGATTTGTCAGAGGAGCCCTTCTATAGGTGATTTTCCTTAGCATTGTGCTGGTACAGTTATTTTCCTCATATTTTGTTTTTTGTACTTTGTTGTCAGCATTTTTATTTTTTTTTTTTTGCATTGGCATGTATCATCAGCATCTGTTCCTTCTTTTCAGGCTCTTAAAAATTGGGTGATCATTTAGAAATGCAGATAGGCTCCTTCACAGTTAACTGTGATGGAATTTGTAATTTCATGCAGCATTCTTTGATGAGATGTAGGATGCATCCTGGATTACTTTGCATGTCAGATGATTTCCATGTTGCCACCCATTCCTAGAAAAATTTGATAATGAAGTGCATGGATGGATAGGTATCATAATTATTTGCCAAAGTTAAACAAGGAGCAGGCAACATTTAATAGTCAATTTAGTGCTTTAGACTGTCCTAGAGAGATATCATGGGGAGAATGCATTTTTGGTGTCTGTCTTTTTATAAACAATAATTTTATATTTGGCCACTCATATTCTGGATGCTGGTCTGGTGAAGATGTCCCTGACCATGAATGGGAAAGTGGACTAGATGATCTTTTGAGGCCCATTTCAACCCAAACCCTTCTATGATTCTATTTAGTCTTAGGTCATCCAGTCTGCCTCCACGTCAGTTGAGAGAGATGCCTCCAGAGGATGATTGGTTGTATCTCAAGTGGTCCATGTGAGATAGAGGAAAATAATGGTTCTCTAGGAGCACTTGTCACTCTCCATTGCATGGAGGGAACTTTGTCTGGTGTCATAATAGGAAACATAACTGGCATTTTAGTGAGATACCCTGGACTGAAGGGAAATCACTTTCATAAAGCATTTTTTATGGGAACATTCAAGTGTGGGAATATTCACAGAGGGAAGAGATGTTGGTGACTTTAGCACCAAATAGTCTAAACCAATTCATCATTTTTTACCCTGGAGGAAAATCTTACCTCTCATAAGAACCTTCTTTGGTACATGGCAAACAAAATTTGCTGTATTTTTTACCCATAGACCATTGCAATCAAATTAAGATTCTTGACAATTGCCATTCAAAACCTGAATAGCACAACAATCTGTATCCATTTCTCCCTTTTTTTTTATTAACTTGAAATTGCATTGCAAAATCCTGTTTTTTATCATCACTTCTTTGAAGCTCAAATCTACTCTCTAAGCTCAATAAAATGTTATTTAGTGCTCTTTCTGATGTATATTTATATCTTCAGAACCTCTGTAGGCTGGCATTGGTCATCCATGGTAGACATAAGGTCTGCAATTCTTCCTTCAACTCATTCACCAGGCACCAAGGAGGGTGTGAGGATAAATTGCTCCTTTTCTGCCGCCATGTTTGCCATCATTTAACAGCCTTGTGTTAGGGCAGAAATGTCTATAGGTTTTGAATCATGTATGCTTGTGAAAATTATTCATTAGAAGTGAAAAATTTTCTGGTATGGAAGTTCTTCCCTCCATGGAAGTATTGCTGAACAAATTTAACATTGTCTTGTGTTTACAAATCGAGTTTGTTCTGTTAAAGCAATAATATTCAAGGCTATTTGGTCTGTGCATATTAAAGAATTAGGGGTTTTTATTGTTACAGTAGGATCTTGACGAAAAAGTTTAACAAAACCCAGTAAAAATGGTTAGTGTAATATGTGCAATGTCAGGCACTGCACCAAGTGAATTTTGTTTTATTTTGCTTTTTTTTTTTAGTGAAAACTGCATTACTTTCAGACAAGGATCTGGAATGCTGCCACCTTCCTCTCCCTTATATTTCTGACCAATTTATGGCATCACAGTTTCTGGGTGTAGAGTGCCTTTTAAACAATTTTGTACAGTGCTAGGACAATGAGATTTCAGTCCTATCTGAGATCTGCTGGAGTTACTGTATTGCTAATAATAATGCTCTGAAAAAGCACTGTTAAAGCTTAGAGCCCCTGAGGACTTCACACTGGTATCACGCACACCAGCTCACCTCTGCAGAGATCCTGATTCGTGCTCTTGAGGCAACCTGAAGTCTTGCTGCTTTAGACATTTAAACTGTGTAACTTAAACCAAACTTATTTATGATGATAGATATAAATCTCTGCCCTAAGGAACAGTTACTGTCAGGACCTTGACCCTGCCTTAACTGAACGTGACAGCTACTGTACTTCTATCTATCAGGTTATTCTTCCCAATCCAATTGCAAAGGGAACTGGTTCTAAGAAAACCCTGTTTAAAGTCTGTCTGGTGGCAGAATTTAATAGCTGTTGACATAACCAAATAAGTGGGTAGTAGCTCACAGAGAATAATGCATGTGACAAAATTAGCCACCACCACTGAGTATGGGCAGCTGTCAGGCAGAGCTGCTCTGGACTTCTTTGTGAGCACCATCATCTCTTATGCTAGGGAAAATATTTTTGCAGTGGCCTTTGAAAACCAGGTCCCCTAAATGCTCTCCTGTGTTGGTAACAGGTCATGAATTTAGAGGAGATATTTCTGTTCCCTGCTTGGCTGGGTGCAGAGAAGAATATGAAAAAATAAGCACTGCGAAGCCTGCAGTATGACAGTGAGAACACCTGCAAAAGCAAGTGTAAAATGTGCTTTCTGACTGTGCCTGTGCAAATAAAACATGATTGTTCCAGTCTTGAACTAAAGCAAATGTCAAAGGAATATAGAAATTCTGTCTTTTTTTCCCATGTGCAAAGTAAAATGTCCATGGTGATTTTTATTTTGTGTTGTTTATCTCTATTGATGTGCCCATTGGTAACTTATACATATATACATGGTCAGGTTTCTCATTCACTACAAATACTGGGAGAAAATGTAACTTGTATTCCTCTACCATGTGAGGCACACAAATAATAAATTTTCTGCTTCTTATTATTTTTAAATTAAAGAAATTGTTAATTTCTTCTGTGTTTCATCATTAAGTGTAAAAATTTGGACTGCTTTTTCTTTTTTTTATTTTGCTTACATATAGCACAATATAACTTTTTACTAGTCTTTTGATCTTAAGCTATTTCAATTTTTAAAAAGATTTCATCTCAGTAAGTAAGTTTATTTCTTTTTCCTGTAGCTATTTTTATGTTCAACAGTCCTCCAAGTTTAATAGCAAAAGCGGATCAATATTTTTGCAAGTAATTATTATATGTACTAGAGTTCTTGCAGTTGTTCCCACAAGGTTATAAGGATAGATGCCAGCCATTTTATGAAAGAGTATTACTTATATGTGCATGTCACTAGTACATACAAACTAGTATATTTATATATCATTAATATATGACAGGCTAGGCATACAGACACTGGTTTTGAATTGACTGAGTGACAACCATGCATTATTCCCTGAGAAACCTTGAATGTGCAAAATCAAATGAAGTAACAGCTTCTAAGAGTATTCCTGGTTGCTTTTTAAATGGCTGAGCAAGTTAATGGAAGAACAACCCAACATGAACCAAAAATAGCAAAAATACCAACAGTGTTTGGGAAGACACCAGATTACAATTTGCTGGAGACTAATTTGGACAAGAATGCTGCTGTTCTTATGCTGTTCCCTTTAGAGGGAAGCAGTCACAGCTGGAGTCCAACACAGGCTGCAGGGAACATTTTGGGCTTGGTGGACCTTGTGCATTCAAAGCTGAATTGTGTTTTCCTGTGCATTGGCATCAGAGTTGTGTAACAGCCTCTACTAAGTGAATAAAGATGTGTGCAGAATACAGGAGCCACTGTCCCAGTTTGTGTCAAAGCTACCCCAGAATATAATCTCCAGGAACGGCCTCTGAACTCCAGGGAGGAGTGTACGCAAGGGCAGGGGAGAGAGAGGGAGAGAGAAGAATGGAGAATACAGCCCCTTTGGACACACTGTGCACACGCAGATTCATCTTGGGGATGACTGTATGTCACAGGCAGCTATGAGGACCCTCAGTGCCTATAACTGAGGCAGTGAGATGAAGACAAAGAACTCACTTTACCATGTATGAATCTCAAGGGTGTTTGTATTGTTACAAGTCCCAGACTTGTTACACTCTCTTTTTAAGCATTGTCACTTAAAGGTGCAATTAATTAGATGTATTTTAACTGCTTGTGTTAGAGTGGGATGATCCAGGACCCTTCACTGAGCTCAAAGGGGAAGTAGAGTGGGCAGCCCCATGGGCAGCCCCTGGCACTGTACACCGCACATCTTCTCACCACTGGAGCCCCTCCAGTGCTCATCGCTGTTCTTCCTGAGGCTTAGGAAACAGATAATTTATTTTCCTTGTTATCACTACTAATCAGGAATGTTGCTCTCCTCCTTTGAGGTTGCAGAGAGAAATGCTCCCTTTCCTTTGAGCTACTGAGTACTGCCTGCAAAGTGGAAAGAAAAGCTCTTTCACCTTAGAGACAAAAAAACCTTGTTTGCTTTGTCTTATAGGATATTTGGTGGTTATGAAATTTGTGAAAGACAGTATAGAAATAATTTCAGAATAATACACACTGGGCTTTATAGAATTGTTTTGTACATACAAATAAAATATGTGATTGTAAACAGTTATTACAGTAGTATAATGCTTCAAAACAACTTTTTATACTGGCACCTGAGAATACTCATATTTCTACACAAGTATTTGACAGAGCAGCCCTGTTACATGTATGATGGCTAGAAAATTCTTTCCTTGGAGTATATGAAATCTGAGGTTACATTCTAGGACACTAACATTTCACAGTCTCTCCTTCTTTCTCTCTAAACAAACTCACACAAGACATGGCATGCACGTCTGTGTGTTCTGCTGTGGGAAACAAGCACTGAGCTGCCCATACAGATTGCATATTAAAGAATTTAGCTACCCAAGCTGCAAGTAACATAGCTAGTAATAAACCCAGGTAAGATTAATGACAGGAGGCTGGGAAAATTTTCTCCAAAACTGAACCATTTTGGTGGTACTAATAATTGTTATTCATTGCAGGTTAGTTCTAGCAGCACAACAAACACTGTTGTCAAGCTTGCTAATTCCCTGAGCTTGTTTACCCACTTGTTTAAGAAGATTTTGTGCTTAGTGCTGTTTATTCATATTCCTCTCTATCCTTTTCTAGGGTTGGTTTTGATTTTTTCATGTTCTCCAGAGCAAGTGGATATGTTCCCTCTTTGCAGCTCTTCACATGGCAAAACCTGCTAAGAAGATGGAGTGAAAAGTTTCAAAAATATAAAAGGAATTCTGCTGCCACTCAAACAAAGGAACAATACTGTAAGGTTGCAGATACCTTTTCAGCAATCCAGCAGAGGCAGTTATGCTTTGATTAGCTTGAAGAGGCACAGTCTTTGTAAAAAAGATAAACAGTTTTTTGGGTTTCCTTTTTCCCCCTAAATCTTTAGCAAATGAGTTTGTACTAAGCTCATCTACACTGAAAAATTCACTTTGGCATTGAAAGATAAATGATTTCCTTATGATAACTACATAGAAAACTTATAATATAATTTCTGTTTTTCATATTCCTCTTATTTCAATTGTTTTATGATACTTGAACTTATAGGAGATTTATGAAATAAATTATATGAAAAATTAAATAGTGTATAATTCCTCTAACTTCTACACATACTAAGTTTTTGAAATAACCATGACACTTCTTTACTATCACTTCTCCTCCAGTTCTCTTTTAATGTCTCTGTATCACATAGCTGTCCATATATTCTGGTAATAGGTAAAGAATACCAGTAGAAAAAGATCATAATGTGCTAGGAGGATGCCTCTCCACTTTTATTAATATAGCATCCAGAAAGCCTAAGCAGAGTTTGGTAAAGAAGATCTTTTAAATTTCGGATTGATTTATCAGAATTCAAGAATCTGATTTCAACTCAATAAAAAATACATAAATAAAAAATCCAGAAAAAGACAAAATAAGGGAGAATTGGTGCAGTGATAAAATACCCAAGGCTTTATTCATATAATCCAAGTGTGAGAAACAGACATAGCTGGCTCATATTTCTGGTCCTTTGATATTGAGTGAGGAGGTTGACTCAAAGATGCTAAATTAGCCTTTTCTCTGAATTGCCTCATGGAGGAATCTGTCCCTCTGCCACTGGCTTTAAAGAAATCCTGTATGACTAGCTGGATGAGGTAAATGATATGAAAGTTAGCCCCTCAGAGGATTTTGTTTTCCTTTATGTGTTTTCCATAAAATCTAAGAGAGGGACTTTGTGTATACTTAAATGGTATCAGAATGATGGGAGAGGATTCACCAGAGGATCTCTCATCTGCTGATATGGTAAATTAATGTTAAAATAAGAATTTCACATTTGAAGCAAGTTGTTCAGACTAACAAGAATTATGAATATTATTTACTTAAGAAGATGCAGTGGGCCCAGATAGAGTTCTTAAGGGAAGCACCAAGAAAAATCCAAAGGATCATGACCAAGTCACTGAAAATTCAAAAGAAATGAAAACGAGGGGCAGCAGCTAGGATAACCAGAACTGCTCTCCTCTCTTCAAAACCTGATCATGTCAATAAATTTAATGTCCAACATCAAATACTGAGATGCTGGAAGAGTGGGAGAAAGCAAAGAAACGCTGACAAAATCGCATAAACATATCTGAGCTACGATCTTGCCCTTAAATTGGATTCCAACACACCATGCTGTTCAAATGACCCCTTCTTAAAAAGACTGCCAAAAACTGCAGTAAGTGCAGACCTGTGCTGGCCTCTGCTTTCTCTGGGTAATATATACCCTGGAGAAAGGAAATAACTCACAGCATAATCAAGTTAGATCTATAATTTCTAGGGTATTTTGTATTGTCCTTTCAGATAATATAAGGTCAGTAGATAAATCTGAAAAAGTAAAATGTCAGAAGAAGCATCAGCCTTTTCTTCTGTAAAAAGGGATCTTGACATAATCCAAAACAAAGATTTATAAGATCATGTCCTTGTAAATAATGTTCCTGAATTTTAAGATCAAAATGTTCAATGAGAATTTAGCTTGGCTGACAATCCTCTCAATTATGAACAAACTGGTGAGAATTTCTTGTTCCCTCCCCATTCCATGGGTACAGGAAACACAGGCCAGGTACAATGTCAGTGTCCAAAATTTGGACCAAAGTTCATTTTTTCCAACATTTTCCCTTATTACTTTGTTTATTGACAAATAAGGTTTCTATCCTGATTCCTAGTACTATTTGTATCTTGGGTGAGCTACTGGACAATGATGCTGAGGTAGGTCTCTCTTCCACTTGTAACTCTGTTACTGAGCCTCTCCTAAATCTGGCAAGCTGATGTACTTTTGTAATGCAGTCATTATTCACTGCGTTTTTCGGAAAAATGTGCTGCGATCAGAAGTATCTGTAAAAGAAACAGGAAATTAGGAAGGTAGCAGTAATTCCTACCATAAAGGAAAATGACCAATGAAACTTTTCAGAAGGATGGCCACAAATCTTGACAATGCAAGGATGCCATTGGGGATTGGATTGCTTCACTGAAAAATGTCCTGTCCCCTAGAATTCTTTTCCACCTAACTCCAAATATTTTTAGCAACAAATTATTTTTGGATGATTTTTCTTTGTATATAGTTTTTGTTATCCTGTGTGTATAACAGGAACTGACATGAATTCTGATCTTTTCAAAGCCATAGCTTTCAAATGAATGAAGAAAGTTACATCTACATATCAACAGGGGTGTAAATACATACACACACACACACACACATATATATATATATATATATATATATATATGGTTAAACTGAAGATACGTCCCCAAAGTTTTGTCATCATTTTACACAGCTGCAGTGAGTGTTCATTACTTTCAAGATCTAATTTCTATGCTTTTCTGTTTTGGTTCAAAATTAGGACCAAATCCCATTTTGTGCAAAGTTCTTCAGATTTGGTTTCTAGTCCTCAAGGCAGATATGGAAAACTAGGGTGAGACTGTTCCAGTTCACTGGTGCTCACAGGATGTATGCATAAGCTCGTAAAACATGGATTCTGCACGTCATCTAAATGATATCACATATGACTCTGTGCCAGATGTGCTTATAACTGAGTTTATTTTGACATGATAAGGTGTAATTTTCAGTTCTTAACACCTCTGCAGAATCTGTTGCCCTGTAATCCCCTTACAGAATATATATGATCTTACAAAAGCAACTAGGGTGTTTCCTTTCTGAATGTAACAGGCCTTGTATTAAGACTAATCTGCTTTGCAGGCTTGCACAGAGAGCACAAGCTTTTAAAAGTCCATGTGAAAGTTTGTTGAAGGTTCTGATAAAAATCAGAGCCTTTGAAGTTCATCAATTGCTATTTAGAATAATAGGAATAAGGACTATTCTTTCTTTTTAATTAACATTGGCTGGTGGATGAAGCACAAAGAGATAAACTGTTTGTTAAAGCTTAAGAGTACACCACAGAAGTCTGAGTCAGTATTGTTACTTGAATGCATCGATGAATAACAATGAAAGCCATATAATGAAAAGTTTTTTCCTCTCATTTAATTCTAATATGCCATAATGGAAGCTTGTGTGGTATGAGAAGCCTTTTCATATATAATTATATTGTTGAAAGCCCCCCAAAAATGAAAATTGTAAATTCTGAAGGCCGCAGAAGGACAGATAAATGAATGGCAAATTCCACTGAGCATTTTATCAGCTTCCTGCCATTCTCTGAACAGTGCCAGATAAAACCCCCAGTGCTTAAAGGTCTTGTGAAAGGCTGTGCATAAGCTTGTAAAATGTGTATTAATTATAGAAAGTACATCATAGTCTCCTCAAACTTCAGTTAGTTTTCTTGAAATACACAAACATCTCTAGCACTTTTCTATTTGGCCAAGATGGCTGCTTTTAAGATTGAAATTGCTGAACTGTCTTTATGAAATTAATTGGCCAAAGACTCTTATTATTTGCAAATAGAGTTTTAGCTTATCTCCTGATGTTTTGCATATACTTTCTATTATAGACAGAGCAGGTGGTGATATGAGCCCTTCACTTTGTTCAACAGATACTGCTAGAAGACACTGATCTGAACAGCTTAGACCTCATCACAGGAACTTGGGCTCAATCTGTTCATGATGGCTATTCATGTCAACAATTTTCCAGTTTCAGAATATGAAATTAGGGAAACATGCTGTCTGTCCTACAAAGGCTGAAAATTCTGTATACTTCAGAATTTAGGAATGTGTTATTAGGTAATGAGGAGGCGAAGCAACCTGAAATATTTTTTGGGTAACACCTTGGAAAAAAAGTTCTAAATCTAAACACTCACAGACAGACACAGAGGGGAAAAAAAAAGGAAGTGAAAATTTGTTAATTTTATAAGCTGAAATTTTTCAGAGATTGGGCATAGCCCATTCTCTCCTACTGTTAACTGTGGCATGGCCAAGAGTTGTTGGGAAGAAGTGAGAAAAACCTTCCCTGAAACTGTCTTTCTTGGAAACACTGAAATGCTTCAGTGACAGGCATGCTGGCTGAGCGGTCAAGTCAGGGATGGGCTGTTGCTCTTGGGTGCTCCTGCTGCTGCCCTCAGAAGGAAAGGAGGAAGACATGCAGCTGGAATGCAGACTTCAGGAGAGAGAATGAAAACAAGGGCATGAGTTTAGGGAAATATGAGCAAAGATATGGAAAAAGTGATATCAGAAGATCCCAGAAGATCAGAAAGGAATGAGAGACTTGAGCTGAATGGAAATGGAAATAGAAACAAATTGTGTATAATCAGTGGAGGAAATATTCTTGCAGAGCCCAGGGCTGAGAGGATCCAGTTGAAGTCTGTCTGTCCATGAAGCAAACCTATTCCTTCCATTTTCAAGTCTTTCTGAATATTTTACAGCAGTTTCCTGAATTGATAGAATTACTGGTTGGCTTGGTTGCTTTAGTTGGCTGGGTTTTTTTAATGAGGTTTTTGTTGCTATGTACAAAATTAATTTGCATCTCTCTTGCATTTAACAGGCTCATTGGATCAGTGGTTGGATCACCTGGAGACATTTGAATAGTTGTGAAGTCAAAATAAAATTATATTGAGAAATCCATTCAGTGCCAGTAGCTCAGTGTGCAGCTGCAGAGGGAGCTGCAGGTTGAGCTCTGGGTGATGGAAGCCCCAGACAAGAGGACGGGAACTGGTGCCGACCCTTTGCACAGGAAAGGACACGGGGACCTGTGGCCCTGCCAGGTGACCGGACACCAGAGACACGGCAGGAGCCAATGACCCAGAGGAGAATCCCCACACTATTGCACACACAGACTGTGAGCGTATAAAAGCCCAGGGGTTCTTTGCTTTGGGGTCTTTGCTCAGGGGCACCAGCTCAAGCTGTTATTCTGTTGTTGCACCATGATTAAGGTCTTTTAAGGATCCTGATGCCTGAGGCTCTGCTATGGGAAACCGAGGGCTGAGCGGGTAAGGAAACCTTGTCTGACTATGTGGGGTGTGTAGGGAGTCAAGCGAGGCACCCATCAGCTCCCTGAAGCTGCCTGCTGTGAAGGGGCCTCAGTCTCAGCTCAGGTGGTCTGAGTGTGTGACTGCCAGAGCAGCTCCTGGATGGTCAGAAAGAAAAGTTTCCTTAATATTTACATAGTTACTGTAATTGGAATGCATACTGCATTGCTATTTCTACAAATACTTATGCGAATGTTAACAAAATACATTTCTTCTTTTGGGGATTCTTATGTGTGGAGAAACTTTGTTTTATCTTGGTACTCTTTTTAAAATAGTTTTACCAGGCTCATGAACTACTATGCACATATATTCTCTCTTTTTTTCAAAGGAGAACTGAGAAGAAAGCACTTCCCCATTTTTGCAGTAGAATCATGTATGTGAACAAAAGCAGCTTCTCTCCATTGCAGTCAATCAGAAGTTTATGTTGCAAATGCATTTCAATTTTATCTCTGCTTACATTCTTGAGCAGGGTTTTTTTTTTTATGTTGACACATGAAAGGCATGTTACCTTTGTCTTAATATTAAGGTACAAGTCAGGTTTGTCCTTTGCATCACCCATGCCCAGGCTGATGCTGTTTGAGACAGGTAATGCAACTTCTGTTGATCATCACCACAGAGCAGTGCCATCTTTACCTCTGCAGCCCTCGTGGCTGCTCTGTGCAGGGTTATCCTCTTTCCAGTGCTGCACTTCAGGGATTATGAAGTGGAGGTTAAAAGCCCACAGCATGCAAGATCCACTGCTTCCCACATCACCACTGGAGCAAGGGACATATCCTGTAGGGAGCTCACTGAATGGCTAGTCACAACTGCAATGCAATTCCTCTAGGAAGTCTTAATGGTCTGACTGTGCTGGTTTTTTTTGAGAGAAGGTCATTAACAATTCTCTGAAGTGCAGCATTTTAAATGAAAATAAGTTTTCTTAAATTTTCATTAGTTTTATTTTAATTTATTTTGCTAACAGCTTCACCTAAGAAGGATAACACTGAGTGAAGTCTTAAGCTGGCTAATTGAATTTTTGTCTTTAGCCTGTGGTCAAGCATATCATGGGTCACACAAACAGGGCAGTGAATCACAGTCTGGGAAGTCAGCTGATGGCTCCAGCACATGAGGCTTTTTGCCTGCATGTAGGCAGTTTGCTGGATCAGAACCTGCGGTAGGAGCCTTGGATCTCAGCAAGAGATCTGCCTCTGTGCTTGGCTTTTAGCAGTTTTTTAGCAGAAGTTAATTTGATTGTAGGTTAATATTCACACTTTTAAAATCAGTTATTAGGGCTTGGATAGCTTGGATAGCTTGGATAGGTGTTTTGTAAACTCCATTTACACCTTCACAAATCTTAGTGGGAGTTCAGCATTCACTGTGAACAATAAAATGTTTGGCTAGCTTGCTCAAAAATTTTTGATCTTTGCCAGAGGCACTTAAAAAACAATGTTCAGAAATTGTGTGTGTGGGTTTTTTTTGTTTTTTGTTTCTCTTGCTTAAGGCTTCTTTCCAATGCCTCACCCCCTTCTCCCTAGAGAGTGGAGAATAAAAGGCAAGGTTCATATAGTATTTTTCTTATCCTAAACTGACATCCAAAATTCTCTTTTTTGGTCATCAGCAGCTGAAGCAGGTAGTGGAGCTGTGGGCTAATTTTTGTTACAGATGAGTGTCAACTGTAGAGAGCTGTCCTCTGTGTCAGTCACTTTTGGTGTTTGTGGCTTGTTTAGAAGAAATTTCTGGTGTCACAGTGATACTATGCAGTTTCAATCGGGTTTAGATTTGTTCCAGGACCACTTGATTTGTGTCAAACTTTTCTGTCCACAAATGCCTGCTGAGATTTTAGAGGGCACAAAAAAGTTCTAATTTCTCAGGAGATGTCTAAGATATTTTGCTTAGCAGATCTGAAGGCAGTTTAAGAGCATTCAGAGTAGTATGGAGAAATGGGAAGACTGGGAATCCTCCACTCATTTCCGGTACCCATCCTTCTGTGGTGACATGTAAGGGCCAGGTGGAAATGTCTCCTATGCTTGAGAATACGAGTATTTCTGCTTTGCCCCTACTGAGGATGATAAGGATTTACTGGAGATAACGTCTGAGTGGGTGTAGCTGTAGGCACCCTCTTGCTTTAAGCTGGACAGAGAGGCGGCTTCAGGCTTTACAGTGTCTCTCTTGTATCTAGCCATAGGGAATCTGGATTTTTAAAAAGCTCCTTTGTTTTCCTGAATATTATGTTTTGCTATATTCAAATGACTAAGTTGGAATATTTTTTTTTCTGTTAAAGCAACACCACAGGCTGTGGATGAGCTGTAGGAGAATCTGCTTGGAAGAATCTGATCTGCCTTTACTCTCCTGGGCTCTCCTGCTTGTAACAGTAGGGTGAACTCTATCAGAACTGTACCATTAGGACTAGAAGTAGAGTTGAGGAAATCAGGGAGATTGTTTGCTTGTACCTCAGCTGTATCAATGGTTTCTCCAAAGTCATGAGATGTTTCCATCTCATCTTTGATCTACCACCAGGGGCTACGTGAACAGCAAATGCTTCCCAACAAATTGAATAACCTTTTTTGAGCTCAGACACCCAGTTGCATGGTGTAAAGAGGAACAAGCCTCGAGATGCTCCTTCTCTGTCTTTGTTGTGTTAGGAGCTACATCTACCTTAGAAACAGTGATTAATCATCCAAGTTAGTATGAGAGATTAAAAATTCCCTTGGCTGCTAAGGCTGGGTCACCCAAAGAATGCTACAAAGACCTGAAAATCGTCCCTGTAATGATTCCTTATGAATTAATTTCCACTGTTTTTTAAATACCCACAAACATTAACTTGCAGCAAATAATCTCAAGACCAGGGAAATACAATCATGCATTTCAGAGGCTGGGTAGGAACATAACTTCCCATGAATGTTTGACTAGTCCCCCTCACCTGGACGCAGATGGTAATGGAGAGACTACTTTGTTGTTGGGGCTAACCTAATTTATTTGACATTTTTTCATATGCACTCAGGATGAAGTTGTCTGCTGCCAGGGTGAGGTTTCAGACTGTTCACTCTGTCCTCTGCCATTGACCTATTTTAATCATTGAAAAGCTGCTTTTTGGGATGGCTTTGCATAGATTGTCTGGTTTGTGCCATGGAAAGCTTATGTGGCTGATGCTGGTGCCCCTGAGTGCTGCTGTGGACCAGGATGTGTGCATTCCACAGGGCGGCTGGGTGCCTGCTCCTGGCGCAGGCTTGATCACAGGCTCTGCAGGCAGAAATGATGTGCCAAAATTAGAGCCCCTTTCCTAGTGAGAAATATGAGAGTTAGGCCAGAACTCACAGATTTTGAAATATGGTTTTGAGCTGGCCCCGGTAAAATTCAATTTCTTCTTTTTAGTATTTTAAAGCAACTTGAAAGTGTGTGCATACATGCTCTTTTCAGTCCTTTGGTTGCTCTAAAAGCATTGCATGGATTGCTTTTAGACAGATTTTTTTAAACTGGTCTTTATAGTGCATATTTCCTTGGAATTAAAATGGAATATTGAAATAAAGCCTAAAATTCTCTTCACACAGATTTGTTAAGGAGAAAAAAACCCTAGATAAAATGATATTATAAAATCTGCTCGCAGTTAATGTTTCACTGTATTAACAATAGTGAAAGATTATTATGGATCTTCACATTTATATAAAATCTCAAATACAGCCTGACTCTGTTTGATGATGACTAAATGATTGTAAGATCCAAAATAAAACTTCATCGAGTATTCTAGAACTCCTGTTTGGGTTCTGTTACATCTTAGACTATATACTGGTTTCTGCTATACTTCCTACTTTCATGTATAGAGGAATTAATTTTGACTATAAAAATGTTCCTGCTTTGGTCTCCAGTTGAAAGAAAAAGTGCTCTGTAAAAGAACAAAAATAAACACATTTCTTTAATTAAAAGCAATATTTTAACATCTCCCACACTTGAGCTGAAATGACAGAAAGTTAAAAGCTAAAATTTGTCACGGAAAACTCCAATCTATATTAATTTCTTAAGCAGATTGTCACAAAGACTTGATGTTTGTCTGCAGCAAAAAAAAAAAGATCAATTGAATTAAACAAAAATTATTAGACACATAAATTCAGCAATGTTTTTTTTTTTAAGCAGGAATGTTAATTAAATTTTTTAACTATTTTTTGTTACTAAGCTGACTTTCAAACTCACCTGCCTCACAGGGTAGCTGCACTAATGCAAGTTCAGTCTAATCCAAGTACCACACCTGGATTTTCAGAGACCATCTAATTACTGTCTGAGGATATATGCATCAACTGGGACACATTAACAAAGACAATTCTGCTTTAAGATGTTCTTAATTTGGTTATATATAAAAGTTATCTGAAAGGTTTAAGCTTTCATCCCACAGATGGAATGATTTCTAAATTTGTAGCTTATTTGTAATTCAGTTAAACAGTACTTCTATGCATTCACATTAACAAGTTCCAGCTCAGGTCTTCTTCATTAATTAAAGATGGAGTTGCTAAATCAGACACAGATTGTACCAAGTGTCACACAACACTGTCCATCTGGGCACAAGTCACCTGTGAGTTCCAGCAGCAGAGAAGGCAAACCCAGCTCTTGTCAGTGGCAGTGACTGTGCAAAGGAAAATACATGGGCTGTGTGTGTGGGCAGAATTCTTTCTTATCCACTGTCTCTCCCTTTGAGAGCTTTTGCTGATCAGCAGCTGCCACTCATTTTCCCTGTAACCTGTTGAGATTTTTCTTTAAGTGTTCACTTTCGAGCTGTGTTTTCATCTTATGGAATTGTTCCGTACAAAGCCTCTGAGACAGGCTGTCCTTTCCATCTATGTGTACGCGTTGCTAGTGCAGGTTCCCTTCACATCTTTATTCCTGCAATCTCTTCCTCTGACACCTGCTGTCTTGCCTTGCTCACATCCACTCACAATGTTGCTGCAAAGATAATTTCTCTACTCTACTAATTTGAAATCAACTGTCTCTCTCAGTTCCTCAGCTGCCATTCCTTCTCTCTCAAACACGAGTTGCTTGTCTTTATTTTCAAGGCTTTTTCTCATGTCTCTCATATTTTTTGTTTATTACTGAAATGTCTGTTTAAATCCTTGATGGGTTGTGATGCCTTGATGAACTGGAGATGACCACAGACACGATTTTGGTGTATTGAATCATCTTTTGACTTCCAAATTTAGATTGTAAAATGCCAAATTTGTAGGTGTGCCCTCACTCCCCTGCTGTATTCAGCAATTACCTCCAGGTCCCTGATTACTTTTCAAACTAAAAGTAGCAGACTTGAATTGAGAAAATGTTAGAAGCTGGAATTTTAAAGACTTAAGCACTCTACTCTGAATATATTCAAAATGAAAATGCATTTTGAGATTTTACACGCTGTGGAAGCAGAACAATGTCCATTGTAAATAAATTCATAGTTTTCTTTATTCCATTGAAAAGAACACAAATTCAGAGAATGAGAAAGATTACATGAGGGAGAGTCTTGGATTCAGGTGGCCTAATTTCTGTCTGAATTGTGAAATTGCCCAGGGCCTCCCCTTAACCCCAGGCTGTTATTCCCAGGAGCTGGTGCAAGTACCCCTAGAGCATTTGGTGGGCCCAGTATACAACTGTGATGGTTCATGAACAGTCTTGGTTCCCTTCCCTTCTTCATCTCTCAGGAGAGGGAAAAATCCTGTCCAAGCATACACCACTGCACTAGCTAGTGCATTTACTTTCCAAACCAGCAGGAATTCACTTACTAATTCACTCTTCAAAACATGATTTATTCTGCAGAGCCATCTACTTTAATTACTATTTGAGCTTTCTAGAACCACAGGTCTGGGTAATTATTTTCATTGCCTCCCCTTGGTTGCTTATGATGTATAGATCTGCTGTTTAATGAGTCACTCAGAGGCCAGAAGGAAAACTGAACTCTGAAGTATAGGGTGTCTAGACAAAAATGCACAAGCAAATATTTCCACTGTAAGCAAAGAGACAGTGTTTGCTTGTGATAACCTGGTTCTGAATAATTTATTTCTAAGCTTGATGTGAGGTAGACAGATCTTATCATAGGGATAAGAAAGGGGGAAGAAGGAATGCAGTGATGAGGGCAGTGATTTCAGTCATTCATTTAATTATTGTTATTTAGAATGGTGAGAGCAGAGCCCCACTGTGTCAGATACTGCTAGTGTATAATAAGAGACAGAGAGCTGCTGCAGTATAGCTTCTACACAGGTCTGTAAGGGCACAGATAAAATGTATACTTCGGCAAAAATCATACACGTATGCACTATCCTCACATAATTGTACTTGGCACAGGAGTTTTTTTTAAATTGGCTGCAGTTTTTATTAAATGTTTACATTACAACCAGCTGATTTCCACTTTTCATTACAAATACAGTCAATGCAATTATGCATACAGGATTTATTTTATTGGTGGATTTACTGTATCACACATGGGGCAATGTGCTGACTAGCTGTGTGCAGAGCCAGCCAGGGGTGCTAAACTTGTGTGTGATGCTGCACAAGCGTGACCGTGCTGGGCACAGGGCTGGCTGAGGTGGTTGTGCCGGGGCCACAGGTACAGGTGACCAGCGGTTTCCTGATGTTGACAGCGGGGTTCCCGCTGTGATGGGCTCTGGCAGCAGCCCTTCTCCAGCCCACCTGCCAAGCTGGTGACTGTCTGTGCCAAGCAAGCTTGCCAGGAGAGCACACAGGCTGCTGAATCATTCCCATGCCTCCCAATCCCAGAAATACTTTATATAGATAAACTACAGAGACTATCAGCATAAGAAAAAGAAATCTGATGGAACTGGGTTGGTGCTAATAAATTCTGCTGGACATGAGAGACCCTGAGCTGTTGCTGCACAGTATTCTTCAGACCTTCTCTTGAACCTTCAATTTCCACCTTTTTCTTCATTTTCCAGAATGTTCCAAACGTCTGTGCTTTCTGATAATGTAGGATATGCTACAGGTCTGAATAGGAAAGAGTTTTCCTATTCTGTGGAAAATTTCCCTACTGCTTCTGTAGCACAAATCAAAGTCTTTCATGGTTGACCAAAAATTATTTCTCTGTTTCACAGACTAAGTTTAGGGGTAAATGGCATCTTACATTGATACCGAGCACTCTTCTGATTGCATTTCTTTGTAGAATGTCCTTAGAATGTTGGCACTGATTGAAGAAGTTTCATGAAAAGGTGATGACAGAGTTAAAGTAATGGTGTGTTTCATGATTTTGTGTAGAAACAGAGGAATTGAAATGTTGGGTCTGTGCTTTGTGTACAAGGCTATGTATTTTGTGTAAGTATTATGGAAAAAGAGAAGCAGTTGAGGGTACTCAGCCCTATATTGTAAACAATATGTACTAAAAAAAAGAAACATATGAGTAAGAAAAATAGTTTTGTATTTTTCTATCTTCCATGACTATGTTCCCCATCTCTGGTGTCAAGCCTTGTTTTCTCAAGTGTGTTTCTCCTCTGGTAGTCAAAACCATCTCTTTTATGATATGTCATGAAATGATAGCTCATTCTCTTGCCTCTAAGCTATCACATACACTTAGAAAGAAACTCATCAATATAAATGTTTGTGTCTATGTCTGATTGGTTTCTCATGTTTAAAAAGGAAGAAAAGGGAGATTGATTGCAGAGACCATAAAAGTAATGATGCGTTTAATGAAAACATACATTTTATAGGAAAAACACGCTTAAAAATTACTTGAAGCTGCTGCATATGAGTTAATGAAATTAAATGACCTTCAAAATTTTGCTAATTTGACCTCGGGTTATCCCTTTGAGCCTTCAGCCAGTTTTACATTTATTTGCATACATGGCATTTATTTTTGTATATCTGGTCTGTCTCGAGAGCTTCTTTCAGCTCTCCCCAGTGAACAGTGTGACTGCAGAGATACACTGCAGAGGTTATGCAGTGTGAAAACCAGGCTGCTGGCTGTCTGGCTGTCCCTAAAGAGGCAGCTACCTTTCCTTCCCCCAGTCCTTAATTTTATGGTGTTGCCATAGATTTGTCTTGAGGAAACAGTGCCCTCTAAATGGTATGTTGCTAGCTACTTCTTTTCATATCAAAACCAAACTGTAACCAGGTCCCTCCTGAAATGTGTCTGTTTTCTATGGGAAATATGTCATAAAATCTCATAGAAGTGAGTAAATAGTAATACGGTATAATTTCATCTCCAGCTGTGCTGCACACTGGGATTGAGATTGCATCTGCTGTCAGTCTAGTCCACCTCTCTGAGGCAGTGCTTGCTCATGGAAAGGAACACAAAGAAGAATACAAAATGAAGACTTTGGTATGTTGTAAGTGTGGTGGTACTGATGGCATCCGTCCTAATGACCACTCTCATGCCAAGTGACACTGAAAGGCTCATATTCACATTGGTCAAAACTCTTCTGTACAATGGATGAGTCATCTCAGTACTACCTAGCATGTGGAGTCTGGTTATGCAGCCCTTTGGGCTTTGAGATGTTGTAGTCATAATCATTAATTATAATTAATAAAAGTAATTACTCATTAATAATTGATTGTAATGATTAGTGGGGTTTTCTTGTTTTCAGTTGCAAGTAAGTACTGAGGAGGCTGTGCTGCAGCATGAAAGAATGTTTTTTTTAGTGCGATTTCCCAGAAACCTGTTGTACAGCCTCAGCTGTGGTATAAGGCGATTGGGAAAGCTTGTAACAAGGATCAAACAGAACTGGGAGGCGGCATGAGGTGCAGCCATGTGCTTAATGTACACAAACTAGTCCTCAGAAAGAACTGTCTCCTGAACCTCATCTGGATTTCTTCACCAAGGAAATTAGAGCCCAAGGGTGAGGTAGCACATGCATGATGTGAACATGCAGGACCTATCTTCCCGAGCTGGTGCAAGCGACTGTGACTTGTACATTGGCTCTTGGGTGGGATGGACATGGTGCCAGGTGCAGCACTAGGACAGATCACGTCCATTCTGGAGCACAGACTATCATGGCTCCCTGCTTCACTGGTGTCTTATGCCCAAAGAACTTCCTCATTCATTTATGCTATAAAACACTCTTAGGTATACTTGAAACACCAATTAAACTTACAAGCAACTGAAAACTCTTGTCCCGAGGGTCCCTCTGGTGGTCCTTGGTGGTCATCAACCCCAAAGTCATACCTGACCACTTAAATTCAGTGTTTCTTCCCAGATTTGGAGATGAGTTGGCATTACTACTCTGCTTCACTACTTTGTGTCCTCTTTTTGGTTAATGTTCAGAGTGGTTTGCAGAATAAGCATGGCATTTTTCCACCAGCTGAACAAATAATTCTTCATCTGGCAACAACTTGGCATTTAGTATCTTGTCTGAGTAGGTGGAAGAGCAGTAGGGATGAAAAATCCCTAGTGCTGAATGAAGGTAAAAGTCTTGACCAAAAGACTCAGTCAGATGGTACCACTCTCACCACCACTCTGGGAAATGAATTTGGCTCTTTACAGATGCATATTAGGAGAGGCTACCGTTGTCCTGAAATTTTGGCACAGCTGCAGGTACCTAGGAGCAGAGACATCCTGCTTTTCCTCAAGCCATCTGCAAATACCAGACAGATACCACAGTGTATTTTAACAACAGGGGATCTGTCTGGGAACAACAAAGAAATGGCTTGCCCCTGTTCAACTGGAAAGGGTCTGGAATGGAAGATGGCAGATGTGTCCTTCACTTCTGTCTACCTGTTATGGCCTGATGTGGCAACACCTCTGTGTACATTCCTGCGAGGACCTAGCTCTCTGAGAGGTACCACCTCATATCTAAGTTCGCAAACAGGGAAAATTAATACCATTAAAAACCATGAGAATCTGAGTACAGTCTGCTGGTCACAGAGAAACCACCAACAGGCAATTGAGGGACAGCATGAAACTGAAGCACATGTCTGATAACCCTTACTTATTGTATTCACCTAGCTTCAGACCACCAGGCTGCTGGAACACTAATTTAGTGCTGGGCTATACATATATATGGGGGTTTTTGGGGGTGTTGGAGGAAATAGAATGGAAAGCCTTGTTTCGTTTCAACTGAATTAAATATCTTTGAGTAAAAAAGAAAACTATCATTTGGCTGTTTATTTCTCTATTTCTCTCTCATTCTAAGATTTCTGTATGAGGGAAAATACTGTTTTTTAGACTGTTTTTTAAAGTGGAAACAGTGGTACTCATTCCCATTTTAAGATGCATTGTAATGTCCTGAGACAGGGCTTTGCAGCATATCAACACTATTTTACATTGTTCTAAAATTACAGTAAAACTTTTTTTGACAAATCTGTTTGTCTTTTTTTTTAAGACAAGCCTTTGCAAGAGTTTATGGAAAGACAGTAACACTTAAAGTGTGGTCATAAACCACATGAAGGTCTTTATAATTCGACCACAAATCCTAGCTTACTATTTATACTTAACTCTCACCCTCTACTGGAAAATGGTACAGGTTGCTTTTGTGGCTGCAGCACACTGCCTTATCTGCATTTTGAGGTGCATAGAGATGTCATCTGCCCTCAGGGAGATTTGGATATCACTTCTAAGCCCAAGGTCCCACCTGTACTGGGGGAAGAAACCAGTGGAAGTGATGCTGATAAATTCAGTGCAGGATGAAGACTGGCCCCCTATTGTTTGCCATCCCACAGCTGCTCCCTACTGAATGGTTTTCTCTCATTTTACCACTTCTCCTTCATCCCCTCTGAATGCCTGTGCCTCCCCTGACAATTTTGCTTGCTGCCTTTGTGGCATTGGGGTCCATCAAGTGCCTTAAGGTGAGCTGAGGATTTCAGATATTCATGATCAGTAAATTTCACTATGAAAACAAAATCATAAATCCACAGTGCATGGGCAGAGTTGTCACATTTCAGAATGGAGCTGCTTTTGTTCCTGAGGTTCCTATTGAAAATGCAGCATGGACTCTCCATGCTCTGGGCTCTTTCATCTTCTGAAGGTGAACTATGGACCCTGAGTATTTTATTCTGCCATCCACAGAATTTACAATGCCTGTTTTGAAGCAGTCTTCATGATAAGACGTATTGAGGAAACAAGGAAATAAAAGTAGACAAGATACTTAGTTCAGGCATTTTTCTTCACAGGCAATGAGACTGATACATTTTCTGGCTCTCAGAATAGCACTATTATCCTTTTAAGAAACTTTAGAACAGAAAGAGGCTGAGGCCCATCTAGGTCAATCCACTCTAAATCTTCAGACATGATGAGATTATTTTTAAAATATGCAAAATGTAACAAATAGTTTCAAAAATATTAAAAATCTACCAGAAAGTGCTAGACAATAACTTTCAAGAAGCTTGTGCTTCAATATACCTGTATCAGTCCTTGCTATCGGTTTCTTCTTCATGTTACTGGGTGCAGACAAGCCTCTATATAAAATGCTGTATAATTTTAGGCTAAAATTTGAGCAAGACTCTACATGGTAAATTCCATGTTACTATAGAATAGCCGCAAGCCGCTCATTTCTGTCTTCTACACTACAATCTTCTTGTAATGCTGCAAATTATATAGTAATTACAGATGGAAGAACATGGTCTCTTCAACCATTAGTACTCTGCAATTTGCAGTAGCAAATGCAGAATTTCTGTGTCTAGATTAAGTTGTGTATTAGCAGAAAAGAGGAGTTGCAATAATATGATCAAATGCAGGAACTAGGAAGGAGGTTAGGAAGGCTTTTTGCTGTTTTGTGCATGTAAAGTGTTTTCCCAGATTTGTTTCCAGGTGTGCCTGCTGGGGATACAACACAGTTATTGGCTTTACAGTCTGATCTCAAAGAGGTCCCATGAAAACTGGATTTTTGTTATGGATGTCTCTGCGGTTTTTTGTCCACATTATCTTTGGCTAATACATATATTCAAGAATTTTCTATTTTTTTCTTCTCTTTTTCATTATAATCACTATTTCTTTTTTTCTGTGCTTGGACCTACACCTTAGGAATTAGCTCAATGATTTATTCCAGATTTTTTCCATCCCCTGAAATATACCTGGTTCTTCTTTCCAGAGAAGGCTGACCAGGGTATGATTGCAGAGATCCTCTCCTGCTCCATTCTCTCTTTGATATATTTTACTTGCTCCTTAATTTCTGGGCAGGCTGTTTCCAGCTTTATGCCCCTATGTCTTCAGCATAAAGGGGAGCTTCTAGACAGAGAAAGGAGGCTGGCAGATTAAAATGAATGACAAAGATTGATTTGTACTGTTGGTGGATAATGAGTAGGGACAGGTATGAAGACTTTTTTTGATGTCAGGAATATTCATGCAGAAAATACAATGAACCTTCTACTTCCTCTGAAGTGTTTGTTCCCAGTGTGCCAGCAGCTTCCCTCTGGCCTCAGTTCCTCCCTGGTACACACAGGGAATATGTGTGCACAGCCTCAAATGAGCCCTTGGAAAGGTGCAGGGTACTATCTTTCTAACAGGTGACGGTGCTTTTAGACACACAGCTGGCTGGCTGCAGGCACCCAGGAGCAGTACTGGCACGGTGCCTGTAGTAAAGTTACAGACCTGATAATTATCTCAAGCTACTCAACCTTGCATGCCTTCAGCATCTTGATAAGATGAAGGCAATCTTACCCTGAACTCCCACAGATTCTCACTCCCTTTGTGACTGTCAGCGATATTGTTTTTCCCACCAGCTCCTTCCCAAAAACATTCACCTGAGAACATGGCTCCTGCAGGCAGTGTGCATGTGTTTGGGTGTGAAGGAGCCCATCTGCTTACAGCCACAGCAGGCAAGGGGTGAGGTGCAAGCCACGTAGGCCAAGCACAGCCAAGAAGGGTCACCCTTCCTGGGCAAAGCACAGTGAAACGCAGGTGCAGCACTGTCCCTGCTGGCCATGTCAGACACAGCCTCTGGCAGGCTCCATGCCCTCGCTGAGTTTTATGGTTGTTCTGTGTCTGCATTGACAAGGGCAATGGCCAGGGACGTGCAGCAACTGGAAGATGTAGATAGAGAAGGATGCTCCTGCTCTCAGCCCTACATCTCATCCTCCATACCATTCTCTGAGAACTGGATGTCTGAGATTCTGTTGCAGGAAACATAGGGCATAGAATTTTCTTTCACATCCTATGGTGGTTTAGGGGGTGGTGACAGGGCTGCCTGTGCTCCTGGGGGCTGAGGGACTCATAGCATGCTCCTATCTGGCACGTGTCAATGTCTCCCTCTGGGTAGCCAGCACAAATGTTGTGGGTGTGGATGTCCCCCACACATCACCGGCTGCTGTTCAGAGCTGGACATCAATGAGGTAGATCTTGGCCTCCTGCAGGACACCACCTGACCTCTGTGTTGCAAGCACAGAAAGTAATGTCAGTTCTCACCCGCCTGAGAGTGACCCCCTTCCCTAGGGCTTGGCTTTGCCTCTGGAGACCTGCTGCTCTGTCCCCTCTGTCTGGCTTTGGGGAGAGGGCCAGGTCTGTCTCTCCAGAGCCATACGTCCTGCAGTCTGACTGTGGCTTTGACCTCTACTCTTGGGAAACACAAACGTGCCTCCCCAGTGCACTGAGCTTGCACTCAGGACTCAAATCACCTTTGGGAACTCACCTCTTGCAGTGCTGGAACTCCAGCCAGTGGTATAGCAAGTGTTGTAAGTGTGGACCCACACACACACACCAGCTCTAAATACATGCTGTGCTGCACTGCACAGCCTGGTCCCATTCCAGCAAGCTAATGTCATTCCTGCAATGCACAGCACTGCACTGTTGGTGAAGCAGCCCAATCTAGTGCACTTCTGTGGTGGCCAGTTAGCTCGTGGTACTAAGAACAGAGAGAATGCTTGGTAAGACAGTCTCTAGTACCAGAGTCTGCTGTCAGGTCACGGCGAGAAAAGAGGCCTCTCCCAGAATGCTTTATTCTGTTATGGTAATGTACCCAGTTCTGCTTCCCCGGTTGGCTGTTGGCCGCTCCACCCCCTTGCGACCTTGTATGTTCCGTGCCATAGAAAGTTCTCCACTCGAGGTTCCCTCCACTGGCTTCTGCCCCTCGCCACTCCCCCAGAGCTTCTCTATTGGTTCCCATCCCCTAGTCCCACCTTTGTACCGCCCCCATGCCCTCACACCATTGGTTCCTGGTTCTAGCCCCACTCTCATACTCAAGCCTGAGTTATTCATTGTTCTTGGTCTTTGCTCCTGGAGTCCTCCACAGTGTGGAAGCAATAAACCTCCTGTGGAAGTCTATGCAAAGACCCTTCCTGCCTCTTTGCCACTGACCCGTATCACTGAAGCTATCTGTGTGTGTGTGCGTGCACGCGTGTGTGAGAGTGTGTGGCTGATCCTGCTGAGCGGCTTCGCTAAGGAGGCGCTTTTGGAAGATTGCAACACCTCGTGCTTCGGCACAGAGCCCATGAAGCTTTAGATAGGAATACACTTTGGCCCCAGGGCCCAGCTCAGTCAGCTGGCTAACCCTGGTCACCACACGCCACATGCCAATGCTCCTGGAAGGCAGATGGAGAAAGGGATGAGAGGGACCAGAGCCATGAGCTGCAGCTGGCCAGCAGTTCCCTACCTTCTGCTTCACAAGGCAGAAGCTCTGGGAGTGTTTGCTGGAGGCTGCTAGGGAGCAGTGGCTCAAGCCCAGCCTTCTTCTGAGCAGTCTCTCATCTGGACTCTGCAGTGCCAAGGCACTGGGTGCACTGTAAGGAGAGGAGATGGGAGCAGCACATGGAGCTGCCAGCAGGGCACCTGCTCATGTTGAGATGTCCCCGTTTCCTGGTCCTCCTTACCTGGCCTTGATGAAGCGGTGGGCTGCTGTGAGGACCCACTGTGTGCTGTGAGGACCCTCTGCACATATGCCGCTTGTCTGCTTGCCAGGGATGCTGATGAGCCAGGGCAAGGCCCCTGGCTGGGCACCTGTGCCAGCCACGAAGTGCGTCCCACTGTAGTCATAAGCCATGGGGCCATATTTATCAGCCATGGACAGGAGCCCACAGGTCCCTCTGTAAACAGAAAGTCATCGCTGTCGTGCTTGATGGCTTGCTGCTGCTCAGGCTCAAGGTCAGTTCTCTGCCCTCCCCACCAGGCATTGCATGGGCAGCCGGGTAAGGGAAGCTTGTGGGATGTACATCCACCCACCGCAGCACCTGGTTGCTGGCAAGGAACTGCAGCTTACCCATGCAGTGTATCCAGGGGACAGAAGCAGGTACCCTCCAGGGAATCCCCTAAATATCAGCCAAGCTCCCTTCCAGAGCCTGGGGCCACTTATCCACAGGTGTCCCATGTGCCCAGCACAGGCCCACACACTGCCAGCAGGACAAGGCACAGGAAATATATTACTGCCAATGGCACATGTCAGCTGCAAGAAGTGAGGGCTCCTCTCCCTCAGCATGGGCACTGCCACAGTTCCTGCTCATTGCCCACAGTGCTCTCAGCTCCAGGGCTGATGTTACAGAGCATCTGGTTCTGGGTCCCAGGCCTCTGAGCCAGGGGAAGAGATGGAAATTGTGGGGTGGAGGAGCAACACAGAATCATAGAACTACAGAGTGCTTTGTGTTGGAAGAGACCTTAAAGATCACCTAGTTCCAACCCTCCTGCTATGGGCATCTTGGGCAGGGATGCTTTGCACTGGGCCAGCTTGCGCGGAGCCCTGTCCAAGTTGGCTGAGAACACTTACAGGGATGGGGCATACACAGCTGCTCTGGGCAATGCATCCCTCTCTAGTTTTCCTCTGCTTGCAGGATGAGGGTGTGCAGGCCCTGAGGGTAGGCAGCCGTGCCTGATTCCCAGTGCTGCCTGCCAATAGGTCACAGAAAAACACCCCACGTGGCATGGCTGCCACTTTGGGAAGCTAGTTCACTGCCACCCTGCTCTCTGCAGCTGTTTGCCACCAGCTTCTTCCCACAAGTAATACAGCTGAGAGCATGGCTCCTGCAGGCAGCATGAATGCATTTGGGTGTGGAGGAGCCAGTCTGGTTACAGCCATGGTGAGCAAGCAGTGAGGGGCAAGTCCAGTAAGCCAAGCAGGCTCACCTTTCCTGTGTAAGCATGATGAAACACAGGTGCAATTGTTGCTGAGATGGACAAATTTTCCTTTAATTCTTTCAAGTACAAAAATTGGACTGATTTTTTCCTGTCAAGCTGTATCACAGTACAAGTCAATTCTGCCATGAATGTGTGGCATTTGGGCCTGAATATACAACATGGAAGGTATCTGTGTCACTGCTCTATAGGATTACTTCTCAGCTGCTGTCAGCCCTCTCTCTGAAGGACTACATAACTGCTAAGTACTTCTCACAAAGAACAAGGCATAGAGAAAACACTGATGAAAGCACAGGTTATTAAGAAGCATTTAAATATATCTGATAAAATCTAGCTTTGCTTTTTGTGCCAGCTACACACAATTGAACAGACTAAATTAGGCTGCACCGAGCTCTGGGTGGCCACACCAGCTGCTTCTGATACCCAAGTTGCTTGTTTAAAGTTCGCTCAGAAATTTCTACAGCCTAACGTAGTTTTCAATCTGCAGTGCTTTCCCACAGACTGATAATATTATCCCTGCGAATAAAACCATATGCAATCCCTGCTCTTCTCTAAAGTAAGATTAGAAGGTGCTTAAAATGTACACAGGAGCAAAGCATGCACACGATTAGCATCACCAGCTCCTTTCTCAACGAAGTAACTTACCCTGTTTTCACAGCTTCCCTGGAGTCAGTGTGGTCATGGCTAGAAGGCAGTCAACATGATATCTTACATGTTTCTATGCAAAGTGTTTCTGTGTAAGTAAATAATGCTCTGAAATTTCAATTTCAGCTTAGAGCTAAGCTCTGGAAACAGCTCTGGTACCACCTGGGCTAAGCACCCTGCATGTGTCAGGCACCAGGCTGATGCATCAGTACAGCTCTGGACACCCAGGAACCCGCCCAGTGTGAGCAAGCTCAAAATGGTCTTAGACTGCTCTAGACATCTCACTGATGCAGCTTTGTAGAGTATGAAAATGTCAAACATCCCTTTCTGCAATGTAAGACCCAGCTGCTTTAATGTGCCTGCCCACACAAGTCCACAGAATCTTGATACCTTAGTTGCATTCTACTTTCTGTCTAATTTGCACTTTGAATTTTTGGAGACTAAGACAGTTATGGCAAATCATCATAGGCTTTTCAATGAACTGTCTGGAGGAATCCCTGTCTGCTGCTGGAAAGTACAGAACAAGGCAAAAATATTAAAAAAATGGTATAAAGTCTTCTCTTTCCCCCTTCCAGTATGTTCTTGTCATTGCCCATCTAAACACCCAGAGCTCTCAGGCTTCCTACACTCATCTTTCAGCCTTCCTGGAGGATGGTGTTCAAAGATGTGGACCAGAAATAGTTACGGCTTTTTCCACTGTAAAGTATGTTTGCTCTCCATTTCATTCCTCACCACATCAAAATGAAGCCTCTTCTATGTGGTCAGAACTCCTTCAAATAGGGCAGAATCAAAGTTGCATTTTCCACTTGCAGTGTCTCTGCTATATGTAAATGTATATACTGGAAACCTCCTGAAGATCCTTAACCAAAAAAAAAAACCCCAAAAAACAACAACAACAAAAAAAAACCAACAAAAAAACCCCGGAAAGATGCATTCAAAATAGCGTCTAAAAATCAACCTGCTGACTGATGGATGTATACAATTAATATGTGTATATATACCTGTTATTCTAGTCCCATATTGTGTTATGCTCTTTTAATGTTTTCAGTCAGAGCAAGGATGAAAAGACACATACAAAGAAGAAAGAATGAAAGACTTGAGAAAGAGGTAAAATCTCTATTTGCAAGCAAGCTAAACTTTTCGGGCACTCAATATTTGAGTGCTTTCTTTTGAATTGTTGTAGAAGTGCCCAGTTTTGAGAGACCACCTGTCCTCCCATAGTGATGGTTACCTGAAGTGTCAGTGCCAGCTGAGCATCTGCCAACACTTGTTATTTTGGGAAATGCAGACCCGATGGGTTTACACTTCCCATTGTCAGTCTCTTTCAAGGAGTTGGCGAACAGTTTGCATGTGCATTGGTTTTACTGTTTGAATGGCTTCCCCATCCTTATGATGAACCTTTTTCTCAGTGAGAGGTCAAATTTCTGGTATGGTAATAACCACCCACATAAAAATGAGAGTTCAATACATTTTAAAAGAGAGAAACTTTTAATAATTGATGAAGGTACAATATTCTAAGTAGGTCTTAAAACCAAGAAAAGTCACACATGGATTTCCTCCATCCCTTTCTCCCCTTCCAGTCTTTTTTGTTGTTGTTGTTGTTTTCTGATGCCTATACAGCTGGATTTTTGATATTATGAAGTAGCTAAACTTCAAGGATGGAAGGTACTTAAAAATTACACCACTTAATGTTCAAATAACCCTAGTGTTTCTAAACCCTTTTTTTTTCCTGTGAAAATTTATGGTCTGCCAGAATATAAAATGGTTCTCATTTGCATAACTTGACAAATTTATAATGCATCATTTTAGTGTCAAACAGGAGAAATTAAAAGCATGTGGTGCTTTTTTTTAAATGGAAACAAAAGTCAAAACATTTGAAGAAATACCTCACACTGAATGTTTATTGAGTAATACCAGCTAGAAGCCCAACCTCTGCTGGCACAAGGGTCATCTAGAAAGTCCTGTTATTGAAAAACATGCTGAACAACTCATCTGAATGGGATATATTCCTCATGATGATTTAAATTTTACTAGAGAAATACAGACTTTGGATAAACTACATGGTTGTTGTCTTTTCATTTCAGCCTGTTGCAGCATCCTGAGTGTGTGTATAAATATTGATATCTAGGATAGATGTTAAGTACACATTAATATTTTTTAATTCATACAGTTTTGTGGTATTATGTCTTACAATTAGGTTGAGACATGTTTCAACTCTAAATCAATTCCCAAACAAAAAATAATTGAGGGTACTTAAAAACTAGTTGGAAGTGGTTGATCAGACTCTTCAATTAATTAGGAAAAAATCAAAGAGATGATGGAGCGTGTGTTGCAGAATCACAAGTGACTGCATCAAATAAGCTCAAATCAACAAAAAGCTAATAAGAAATCACATAATTACCTACAATATACTCTTGAAAGACAAGAGGAGTACAAAGTATCTACTACTTTCAAAACAGAGGGAACTGAAATAGCAGAAAATATTTGAGTACTCCAGTGTGCTTCCCCATCCACAGGAGTGCATCTTTTACATGGAAGTAAGGACAAAGTTGAAAGTTTCATAAGAATATGTGTGTTTGTTAGTTAAAAAAAAAAACCAACAACAACAAAACTCTTCTGTTGCACAAAAATCAAGCTGAAAAATACGGCATCTAAGTAAAGATGGTGCTTGCATGTTGAAGTATATGAGGGGGATAGTAGTTGTGTCCAGACTGAGGGCAAAACTGTTACCTTGTTGAATGCCAGAACTCACAGCAGTTTTGAAGAAAATTAGAGATTTACCACTGGGATTAAAGTCCAGGGTCCATCTGTATGTAGAACAAAGGAAGGAGCTCAGTCTGAGAAGGAATAAGCTAGCAAAAGCTTTTATGGAGTAAACAGTGATCACCCGCATTTTAACAAACTGTCAGCTTATAAAAAATATCTCTCATTTTTATTTGTCCTGTTAACAGCAATACATCGAGAGGAAATAGCTCCAAATCCCAAATATAAAATGCAGATCTAAATCCTGTCTGAATGTCCTATCTAATAGAACAGCAAGTGAGGAAATAAAATTCCTACTGAAGCATGGGGGGGATAGTAAGGAGAAATGCACCTTTGCTTCAGTGCATTAGCACAGGACTACCCTACTGCCTGTAAAAAATCCTACTGTGGTTAAGTATCTCTGTTTCTGAAAACCCTAATGGGAACGATCTTTGGAAATCATGACAGAGAGTAAAATTAATTATAAACACATACTATTTTTTTCCCTCTTTGGTCCCTAATAGACAACATTTTTGGAGCAGAAGAAAAATGTTTTTGTTTCCATGGTGACAATATCCACTTGTCTCCTTTCTGTCACAAACCATGGTTTCTGAGCATATTTACGAAAATTGAAATGTGGGTAACTCAGAATGATAAAGCCAAGTGCAGCAAATTTTCAACTAAATAAATATTTGTGTTCAGTCTTGTATCCATAGGCTTTGAAAATTTTCAAGGTCAGGGTATTTGTTTGCTGTGCTGATAGCATTCCCATTAAATACTTAGTCCTGTTCACAATGAGAATTCTTATTTCAACGTGTCTTGAATGTTGCTGATGCTACCCTTAAATAATTGAAGTAATTAAAGCTGGAAGCAACACTGCATAACATTTTTCAGAACAGCAAAGAATGCCACTGTGGCTCTCGAGGACTTAAGGTGACTTGTATATACAACATACAAGAATACATGCTGGAAGGGTCAAGTCTTTAAATTATAACTGGCTTCAGGGTGTCCTTCTTCTCACAGTGGGCAATGCTAACTGTGGTGTCAAAGTTCAGCAACAGTCTGTGCAGAAAATGTTGAACTGATGTGCTCGGGCTCTGCTTTCTTCTTTTCAATTCCTTCTCAGTGCAAACCTCTTAGCTACAGATTCAGTCTCTTTCTTGTCCATTGGACTTGTTTCTCTCTGAATAATTTCTTTACACTCACTGGGCCAGACTTTCAAGTCTTTGCTCCAGAGGCATTTATTTGTAGAAGATGAAAAGGTTTTAACAAGAGAAACGGAGACCTGCACCAGTATATACACCATGGTAGAACTTGGCTGTATAAAGCTGTATATTGATGCCAAGCCTCAGCTTCAAAAAAGAAATTAAGTGTTTTTTATTGGAGTCATTTCAACCCAAAGCAAAATATGGTGGTTTGTTTTTTTTTTGGTGGGACCACTATTACCAAATTTAAAGTATTACTTACAGGAGATGCTCAATGATCACATTTTCTCATTAAAAACATGCAGACAAAAAATTTCTCTGGTAGTTTTTTCAGTAACTTTGAAAAAGTGGTTTGAATAGACAAAGCATAAACTACAGAAAGGGCTAGAACTTCAGACTCAAAGTGATGCCTCTGATTGTGTTGCCCTCCTGCCTGCATAGCTACTTATGTTTGTGTCCATGGGGAGCACAATGTGTACACCGTGCCTGCACCACAATGTACAAGCAGCCTGTGTTCAGAGGACTCTCTTTAGGGGCACAGCAGACTGATTAACTCAGCTATAGGTGCAAGGTGACAAAGAAAGTCCATGTGGCTTTTTTACCTGTATGTGCCCCTAGCCAGTTTTATGCTGAAACATGACAGCCCTGTAAGCACCGTGGGTGCTGCAGAGAAGCTGGTTAGACAGATGGGAAGTGGCAGGCAATGGGAGAGACAGAGACTCTACTTTCCTTTCATTAGTTCTTTTTACTTAAGGATGTTTTGTTTTTTGTTTCCAATATCCTTGTTCTTATATAAATATTCTTATTTATCAAATCCAGTACTGACGTCTAAATAAACACCATCTAAGAACATTACAATGCCTGCTCAGACCAGATAAAGACCATCTAAGTTGAAACAAGAAACCAAAATGCTGCTGTTCCAGGTGCTCCTCACACAGCCAGCTTTTCACAGGTGGCTGCTCTGCATGCTAAGAGATTTCTCGCATCTCTAACATTTGGTATAAGGGAAAAATGCCGCAGTTATAACTCTAGGGAGTGTGATGTTTTCTGCATGCATGGCTCCTGATGTCAGGCTATTTAAGCCTCTTTGAGAATAAACCTGCCTTTAACTGTTGGCAGGACTGGGATCCCTGTTAGGGCTTGTCTTGATTAGCACGATAGCTGTGTTTCACCTCAGGGTACTATGTATTTCAGGTAGCCTGAAGTAAAAATAAAAGTGAAAGCATTGCACTAGGTTACTGTGCACAGGGGTGCAGATTTTACCTCTACTGTGGTTTTAGCTTAGAATATCTGATGCATGGTAGAGGATACCCTGAGGTGAAAAGGGAAGTTTTGCTGGCAGGGAGTTGTAGGCCTCTTTCCTGTTTCTTTTTTCAGAAAAATGGCAGAAGCTCTGCTCATTCCCTTTTGCTATGATTCCTTACATGTGCCCATTTTGTAGTATTTTGAGTTTAGTACTGAAAATGAATCAGTGAGAAAAAAATACCATGGGTGCACCATGATGGATGCAAAAAACCTCACAACCGAGTTGAGGCACTGAATGAAGATTACAATTGGATTTTACTTCAAGGCATAAAACCCCTGAAAAATGTGAGTTTGTAATGGAAAGGCTATTGCTGACACAACCTTAACTTGAACATTGCCAATAGTCACACTATCACTTTATACAGCAATTTAATGGGCAGCTTTTTGCCTTGCCAATGGGAACACAGCCAGTTGAGGTGATTGGGTTTGCATGCTATAAAGCAGCTCAACCTTGGAATCCATTGATGTAAAAACACTCATTCTTCATTAGCCAAATTTGAAATAATGGACTGAAAATAGAAGCATGTGACTTGCATGTTGAATTTACACTGGTGCTGTGTACATATGACTGTCACCTCAGCTGTACAGTTTAATGGACTTAATGAGCAGTTAAAATGTTTTAGACAGCCTGCGATGGACATCTGCGGTGTCAGTCAACAGCTGCGGTTGCCAATGTGTTCTTCAGAGTGACCCACATGCAGCAGAGCCTGGCCTGCAGGAGCTACTGCTTTTTATAGCTCAGGCAGTGCTCCTCTGCTTGCTCTGTTTTACTGAGCCATCAGATCTAAACAACCCACTTCCCTTTGAGATGTAATAAATACAATAGCAATCAAATGGCATTTCTTTAGCTATTGATTTTCTCCCTCGCCTGAAATCACCGGAAGCTGGGATTACAGTCTATAGGCAATTCAGCTGTTTTAAAGAATATTTTGCCCTTCAAGTCAAAAAATGCATTGGATTGGGACTGTCAGAATGCTTTGTGAATGAAATACATTGAAATGATGTAACATTATGAATTGATTAAAATAAAAGAGCCACGATTTACATAAATGTATAACCTGCATGAAAAATGAGAATGCATATTACATGACTGTTTTTATATATTTTTATATATTTACATATAGTATATAACAAGTATTATATTTTGAACAAACCTAAGTGCACCAGTTTCAACTTTACTGATCTGATTTTCATTTGAGTTTGTTCTTCATGAAAATCTCAGAGAAGTGGACATGTTTTCAAATTCCAGTTTAACTGAAATATAAAATATATGAAATATAAAAATACATGAAATATAAAAATATTTTTCAGCTCACCATAATCCAATTGTACAAAAATCCAATTATAATTCTTCCAAGGATTCCTAGCCAGGATCCTTGAAATAAATGCATCATAGAGGAGTGAGCACTGTCTGGGAGCTGTGATTTTTCTTCCTAGCCTTAATTGCTTTTAAAGACTTTGGAAGTCTCTGGGATGACACGTGAGTGTATTCAGCACAGATACATAGAATGGGGTCTCTGTCTACTCAGGAATTAAAAATCTGAAACTGCCTGAAAAGTGAGTGGCCAGAAACAAGTTTTCAAACCTCCTATCGTGTTTAGGTACTGACTTAACTGAAGTTTCCTTTTTTAGGAGGAAATTATTCTAGAATTGTGATTTATAGATATTCATGGAGAGAGAGGTGCAAGCAGACAGCAGAAGCTTAATTCTTCTGAGTATTGTAGGGCCTAACTGCATCCCTTGGGGACCCCCTGCTCTCACCCCTGCCAGTGTTGCAGCCTGAGATGTGTGACTGCGCATCATTAAGTGCTGCCAGGGATGCACAGCCACCATGCACATCTGCCCTGGGATGCCAACACCGATTCATTTTTCCTTTTCTTTCATTCAGCAAGAATCCCAGTGTGAATTAAGTTAGAACAACTGCATTTAAAAGTGGAAATAAGAATGAAAACAATACGACCCCAAATCTGTGTTGACTTTTTTTTCTGCCAAGCATATCCAAGTGAAGATTTAACTATATTTATGCAAATACGGCTTTAAAGAAGCTTTTCTCTTAGTCCTAATTATGAAAATTCTCTCGAGTCAGTCCACAGTGAGCTATGTTGCTGGTTTTCGTAACTGCGACAATTTGAGTTATCTTGAAAATCTTCAGCTGCCTTCTGCTAGATGCCCAGAAGACTTTGCTGCAGCTCTGCTCAGGGTCAATTGTTCCTTAAACTTCTTTTAGACTCTGTTCGACACGACAAGCAAATCAATCTTTCCAATTCAGGAGCTGATGAAACTCAACATTTTATAAAGCGTTGCCATGAGAGTAGGAACTGAGTAGATGGCTTTCAGACCTATTCAATGTCACTTTACACAGCTAGGATTTCTACAAATGCAGAATACTAGCCTGCCTGAATCTGTTGAACACAAATAACCAGATCAAGCCAAATAATAAAACATCCTTTTTATAAAGAATTGTCTCTGTGACATTTTCTAGATTCTCTCTCTCTCTTACTTGGTCTATACATACGCATGCAAACACACTTTGCATTTAAGAGCCATCGAGTGACTGTATATATGTACTCTACTGGGCATAACCAGTAGATTTTATACATTGTGCAGTTTTAAATGAGATCACATGATAAATAATTATTTACAGTTAGTTGACCCATATTATTTTAGTAGATTTTTCCAAATAATAGCATCAGATGGTGACACAAATTTATAACTTTTTCTTAGTGCATGAGAATTTCCTCACCTGTCTATCATTAATAGTAAAATCTCCATGCTTACTGAAGCAACTTATGACCATATTTTGCAAAGATCATAACTGGGTGATTCTTTCAGGGCTGATCCCTGAAACAGTCTCTCTCCTGATAAAGTAATGAGTGAAGTTTTGTTTCAGAAGGACTCCATAATTTGCAGTGAGTGCTTGCTTAAGCTTCAAGATGTAAGATGTGATGCAGGCTCATGATTGCTTATTTGAGGGGGGTTATGTCGAACAGGATATCAAAAACACCTCCTAATTTTAGGTGTGTTATTGTGGGGAATCCAATGAAGCAGAAATATAGTACTGTCTGAAAATTAGACATTTTAAAGGCATCTCAAGTTGTGCACTAAAAATTCCCTGTGTCTCAGTTATTTCCACAACAGAAGTCTGAGGGAAGACAGTTCTCTTTCTGTACACCGTTGGCCAAACATTATAGATCTTCTGAATGTATGAACACTGAGGAGATGAGCCCCTCAGACCTGGCAGTGCTTCCTTGTGAAGATCTGTGCGTTTGGAAAGGTTGTTCTAAACCTCCCAATCTTTATTTTAAATGATTCTAGATTGAAACATGGTGGGGCTTGAGACAAATAGGAAAGAAATAATTCTGGATTTTTTTTCATTTTGGATTAAAGAGAATTAAATTTCAGCACCAATCATCTAACCCCTCCTCCCCACACACCCTCCAGTTATCCTTTCCACTGTTCTTTATCTATCTTGTTTATCATAGCAACCACGTGAGATTTTATTTGGTTTTGTTATTTTTGGATGATATAGTATCCTCCCTTTCTTTATTTTTGCTGGCTGATGTCAGGTGGTCCCCTCCTGTCTCTGTCCTATTTCTGTCCTTCCAATAGGCAAACATGATTTTGCAATTCTGAGAATTGTGAGAGTAAAATGCCATAATGGTATGACTGTATTCTCAAGTCTAAAGTATTTCTGAGAAGGATCGAGAGAGACGTTTTCTTGGTATTCCTGCAGAGCATAAATGAAGCAACAGTCCTTTTTGAGAGACTGATTGCTTTAGTTATAGGACCACACATGGAAGTTTACAGATTTTCAGTTTTTGGCATTAGAATAGTTTCTTTCAAATCATTGAATGTAGTCAGTTAGAAATTCTGTATGATTTTAATTCTGCAAATAGTTCAGCCATCAGAAAGTGTATCTCACGTACTATAAAATTCTAGATTTTATTTTTTTCTCCATTAGCCCTTCAGTCAATGAAAACTTCTGCTACCCTGTTTTCCATGTCTGATTGAAATCCAAAATTTAGATCACCTGGTCTTAAAAAGACTTGTAACCACAGTCATGGGAGTTGTCTGGTCTTGTTATGGTTTAGTTTAGAATGTCTTTTGTTTTTTCGTGGTTTTTTTTTAAATTATTTTTATGAAGAAATATGAAATCCTAACAGGTAACATGTATAATTATAGTGTTTTATCACATTATGCAAAGCTTACAAGAGTATTGATAGGTGCTTTGTCATAATGTGAAGTGTAGTTGGAAGTCATTGGGAGAATCTCAATACCTTCCACTACTGAGTCTTAACCAACTCAGTAAATCAGGGCTATTTTTGAATTACAAGTATGCTTTTCTACGTGTTAATTGTCACTAAATAGATATTCTTAATATTCTTAGATAATGGATGGTTTTGGTGCAATATAATTCTTCTGAGAACCATCAGAATCCTACTCTTAAAACAAATGATATACTATTTTTATAATTTATTTATTCCATTAGGTAAAACTCTAACAAAACATGCTTATTGCTTAGGCTTCAAATGTGGAAAATAGTATTATTGGGTTATTAAACTGTGACGCAGGAGAAGATAGGGAAATTAATTTTTCTTCCACAAGATCTAGGGGACTTCAGCCTTTTTTAATCTCTTTCCTGTGATACTGACTGTGAGGACCAAAATGAACACAGACAAAAAAACTAAGCTAATGACAGTGATGTTGAGAAGGATGACACAATACTAAATTTATAATGTTAAGGTTGCAATTTAGTGAATTCTCTCAGATACACTGCAAATGATTAAATATTCTTTCCTCTTTCAATAAGTTATTGAAAAGGTGAAGGGATTGTAACATTATATTTGGCAGAAAGACTTCTGAACTCACTTTAGTTATGGTAGATACATATTCTCAAGTTGTCTTTATCCGTATGCTTATAATCTAAAAATTTGTCAGACCCAATAATTCAACTTCCAAAGATGCTTACACTCAGTATGTATTTAAATAGAGGTATATCTGAAAAGGGCTTCAACCTATTGCTTTACAGAGAAGTCATCAGGAGGCTTCAGATCAGTTTCTGTTATAAAAATTCTGTTATTGTACTTCCAATAATTCCTGAAACACTGACCTTTATGACATAGCTTTCCATGCTTGAGAGACTATTTGGATTCAGCAGAATCTGTTCAACTGCCTCTGAGTTATAAAAGAAGCCTATTTAAATATATGAAGTAAATCCTACTTTTTTCTCCAGATAGGAAGAAAAGGAAATGTTTCAAACCTAACCACGTTTTACACTTCAAATTGTACAAGTACAATAGCTCATAATGAGTAGCTGAATCAGTATAAAAAAAATATAAGGAAGTGTTCACATAATCCAGTCTTAGGCAGTGGATATGATCAACTTATTATCCAAACTCTTCCTATTGTCAAGCCCTTCAGAGAGCTCTGATTTACATAGTCTGAACCACCTTCAGAAAAAAACCTGTTTCTCTCTCCACTGCCTACTGGCCAGACTTGAGAAAGAATAATTGTTTAAATTATGTGGCTAAAAATATGTGGTGTCAATAACCCCTTTCATCACAGGACAGACTTTTTGCCAATCTTTACATATGTGCCCCGATATGTGCATGAAGTGGAAGCAAGCCAGAATGATGTGGAGGACCCAGAGCTTATCATTGGATCTGTGCTGGGTTCAACAATATATTGTGGTTTAAAAATGTTGTTTATTTAGCAGTTCTGATACATTTACAAAGAAAGCATAACTTCTTTATTCTTGACGCGTGCCCATCAAAGCTGGGCTTGCCAGTGAAGCAAATGAGCTCAAGCTCTCCTTCCTCAGCATATTGCCTGGGGTTGCATTGCTCATTTGACATCCTATGGTGGAGGAGTAGATCTGCAGCCTTCTCTTTATTTTGAGGGTTTCTGTAGGTGTGGTACCTTTTTTCACCTCTTTTTTCCCCTTTAGACACTGTCCAGTGTTTCTCAGTGTGTTGGGTTGACCTTGAGTTGATGGACAGTCTTTAAGACCAATTACGCTTCTCACAATTTACATATTTAAACCGCATGGAAAGGCGGGACTTCCCCTTTTTGGTCGGAGCTCGCCTGCTGGAAGGTGGGGGGGCTCCGAGCCTCCCGGCCCCGCTGGGCCGGGCCGGGGCCACTGCCCCTTTCCCCCTTTCCCATCGCTGCGGCACGGACCCTGGGTCACTGAGGGGGACTGTCCCAGAGCCGCAGGCAGCTAAAACCAGCCATGGACTGCTCACAGCTAAAACCATCCAGCGCGGCTTCTGGGGACAGGCGGGTCCCTCTCCTCTCCATGCGGAGCCGGCGGAGCCAGCGGGAGCCGGCAGAGCCTCCTGTCTGCAGCCAGCACACTCCGTGCTGAACTGAACAGGACACCACGCAGCCAGCAGCACAGAGGGAGCGAGGCTTTCCCCACCGTAAAGCCCGAACAAGAACACCCTTCAACATGGCGGCTTCAGAGTCAGAGAGAAAGAGAAGTGAGTCACGTGGGACGGAGCTGAGCATGGCGACAGGAGAAAAGAGGGCGGTGCCGCGATTCTGGCGCGCAGCTTAAAAGAAACCTTCTTGCATGCCGTGGTAAGAAACTGTAATACCACAAACTGTTTGTCTCTTTAATCCATTTGAAGAACATGGGGGGGGGGGGGTGGAGAATCAACGTGTGCCTATGAAGTTTGTGAAGAGTGCCTATGCCAGGCTATATAGAAGTAGTAAGAGGCTGTTAGAGACTTGTGGCGAAGGAAAGCCTCTGTGTGCAGGCCAAAATAACTTATCCTTAAAAAGATGAATAACCCCATGTGATGGCCCATGTTCTGTAGTGTGAAAGAACTGTGAAATTCTTCATGGGAGAGATGTTCTACACATAGCAGACTGTTTGTTTCCGGGCGGGTCTGCTATTGGTGGCAGTTTGGGAACCACGTGCAACTGAAGGAAAACCCTTTTTTCCTTAAGTATAAGAGAGAGACTTTTCAAGAACTGCAACACTGACTAACATCCCATGTTCTGTTATCCCTTGTGTGAGCTGGATAAAAGGAGAGAAGTGCTGGAAAGAGGGGGGGGGGGGGGGGGGGGCGGAATTTACTTTAATTTTGTTTTGTTGTTTTCTCTTTACTTTTAATTCTGTTAGTAATAAAGCTCTTTCATTGTACTGCAACTGTTTAAGGTTTGTGGCCTGCTTTGCTTTTCTCCTAATTCTTATCTCACAGAAGGAAAATAAGTAAATAATGAATATTTTGAATCAAAACCACTACATTTAATTGGTGTTTCTGCCCGGTTTCAAACTCAACCCGCTACATTTATGGTGGAGAATGCGGGCAATTAATGAGTGCTGTGAGATGAAGACTAATTAGGAGAAAATAATAAGCAAAGCAAGTAGAAAGTTATAAAATTAAGTAGAATAATAGAAGAAATTTGCTTTGTAGTAGTGGTAAAAATTCTAGGGGTGGAGGTTTATGTAATTTGTTTTCTTTTAGCTCTGGTTTTGCTATTTTAAGTAACTTTTGGATATGTAAATTTTAAGAAGCGAGGGGTGGAATGTGTTGGGTTGACCTTGAGTTGATGGACAGTCTTTAAGACCAATTACGCTTCTCACAATTTACATATTTAAACCGCATGGAAAGGCGGGACTTCCCCTTTTTGGTCGGAGCTCGCCTGCTGGAAGGTGGGGGGGCTCCGAGCCTCCCGGCCCCGCTGGGCCGGGCCGGGGCCACTGCCCCTTTCCCCCTTTCCCATCGCTGAGGCACGGACCCTGGGTCACTGAGGGGGACTGTCCCAGAGCCGCAGGCAGCTAAAACCAGCCATGGACTGCTCACAGCTAAAACCATCCAGCGCGGCTTCTGGGGACAGGCGGGTCCCTCTCCTCTCCATGCGGAGCCGGCGGAGCCAGCGGGAGCCGGCAGAGCCTCCTGTCTGCAGCCAGCACACTCCGTGCTGAACTGAACAGGACACCACGCAGCCAGCAGCACAGAGGGAGCGAGGCTTTCCCCACCGTAAAGCCCGAACAAGAACACCCTTCAACATGGCGGCTTCAGAGTCAGAGAGAAAGAGAAGTGAGTCACGTGGGACGGAGCTGAGCATGGCGACAGGAGAAAAGAGGGCGGTGCCGCGATTCTGGCGCGCAGCTTAAAAGAAACCTTCTTGCATGCCGTGGTAAGAAACTGTAATACCACAAACTGTTTGTCTCTTTAATCCATTTGAAGAACATGGGGGGGGGGGGGTGGAGAATCAACGTGTGCCTATGAAGTTTGTGAAGAGTGCCTATGCCAGGCTATATAGAAGTAGTAAGAGGCTGTTAGAGACTTGTGGCGAAGGAAAGCCTCTGTGTGCAGGCCAAAATAACTTATCCTTAAAAAGATGAATAACCCCATGTGATGGCCCATGTTCTGTAGTGTGAAAGAACTGTGAAATTCTTCATGGGAGAGATGTTCTACACATAGCAGACTGTTTGTTTCCGGGCGGGTCTGCTATTGGTGGCAGTTTGGGAACCACGTGCAACTGAAGGAAAACCCTTTTTTCCTTAAGTATAAGAGACTTTTCAAGAACTGCAACACTGACTAACATCCCATGTTCTGTTATCCCTTGTGTGAGCTGGATAAAAGGAGAGAAGTGCTGGAAAGAGGGGGGGGGGGGGGGGGGGGGCGGAATTTACTTTAATTTTGTTTTGTTGTTTTCTCTTTACTTTTAATTCTGTTAGTAATAAAGCTCTTTCATTGTACTGCAACTGTTTAAGGTTTGTGGCCTGCTTTGCTTTTCTCCTAATTCTTATCTCACAGAAGGAAAATAAGTAAATAATGAATATTTTGAATCAAAACCACTACATTTAATTGGTGTTTCTGCCCGGTTTCAAACTCAACCCGCTACACTCAGTGAAACACTCTTGATGTTTGTCATGGGTTCTTTAGTTTGCATCAAACAGATGTGCTGTTAAGAATTTGTTGGGCTCAGTTTGAACTGAAGAAACTTGAAAAGCAACAAAAAACCAATACTGTTGCTTAAAAATAGTATATATAGGACACGTAGGTAAGAATTTGTACACCAAGTGTTTTCAGCCCAATTTCTGTCATGAGCAAAACAGTCTTGATTGAACTAATTACTGGTTTCAGTCTTTCATTGTTGTTTTTTTCTTTCAAATTATTTTCTTCAGAAATACTTAATCTTTCTTGTTGTTAATTATAGAGATGTTGATTTGCAAATAAATGCAAATGACACAGTAAATCTACACACCGCTACTCCTTAATTTTTATTATTAAAATGCTAAGTGACATTTTTTGTTCATTGTTGGATACTTTAACTTACTCTTTGTGTCAAACTACAGTAAATATAAATAGAAATTTTATTAAATTGGAGTTCTATTTAATTACAGAAAATGCATTTTTTATTTATTAATGAAATAAAATGACTATTAATAGACTGGTCACATATTTTTAAATTAAAACTCTTTGTACTATGAGCTAATTGATTTATTAATGAGAAAGTACTCATCGTAACTAGTGAATTAATAAAGTTGCTTATGGTTGCTTATCTCCCCCAAGACTTTAACATAATTAGGTTTTACTCTTTCATTGCTTGCTTTTGTTTGTAGATTGGATGGGGAAGACAAAGTATTACCTTTTAATCCACTCAGTTTTATACTTTGAATGAACTAAATCCTGTACAAAACTGCTAAACCGGAATAAAGGGGGAAAAACATCTTTCAGCATTTATTGCTGCTAAAAGAAACACTTACATATGTGAGGTTTACACATGATCTCACCTGATGTTTCCATCAGTTTCTTTGTTTTACCTTTCATAAAAACTTAGCTACAAAAACATTCTTTTTGCATGCTGATTTCAACTACTTAAACATTTTTAAACAATTATAAGAGGACTAACCTTAATCATTATTGCAAATTTGACTTTTGAAATGGTTATTCATTTTTTGAGCTATTTCAATCCTTTGGTTTAAATAATCTTCTCTTAGATTTTAGTTCCTGAGTGGTACTTGAATATGTCTAAACCCATAATAATTTCTTTCTTCTTCAGAGAGTATAGACTAAACCAGAATAACTTACAGGGTGGGTTTTGTTCTGAGGGTGTTTGAAAAGCAACTCAAAGAGACCAAAGCAATTTTGCCACAATACTCTCGGGTACAACTACAACTCCCTAAGTACATAATTGAAATTGATTTATTGTGAAATCAGTTGAATAGGATTGATTCCTATTGAAATCAAGGAGACCACAGACATGAGTAACAATTAACTGCTTCAGTCAAGGTGACAAATCTCTAGTTTCTAGCTGTACAAATACAGAAATTGAATGCTGTATCAGGAAGGAATGTTAATGTATATTTTTCCTTTTGAATGCAGAAGTTTGTAGAGAAAACACACTTCTGGATGAGCTAAGACAAAAGAAGTAGAGTTTTAACATGGGTGCAGCCACAAAAAGCAAGGTAAGGTGCTCAACAGTTCCTCTTGTCACTTTGAGGGCCTAAGTTCAGATTTTTAATGATTACATTCTGAATATAATAAAAATTATGTGAAGGTGTGTAAGTGGTACGTCAGCATGGCTGGGGATAATGCCTCCTGCAGACTGTGTGTGTGAGTAAACCTGTCATAGGTAATTATCATAGTAACACCTCTTGTGTCACAAGTTATTTTGAGGGAGGTTGCAGAGCTAGTGTGCCACTAGATGCTGCTCTAAGACAACATCTAACAAAAGAAGACTCCCAAAACCCATGCAGTCTCCAATATTGCATCCATCACCACAGTTCTGTTTAAAAATAATTTACAGATTAAATCTTAAGCTTTAGAAACAGGTTCCAGAAATTAAAAAAAAAAAAAAGAAGGGGGGGGAAAAAGCACGTCATGAACTGGTATTAAAACTTAGAGCTACTGCATTTCTGGGAACAGAGTCTGAAGAAGAATGTTATTTTATCAGAAACCTTTGGTTTTGTAAGACTGTCTTATCTAATTCTTGAAGTGCTTTCTGTTAAGCAAATTCACATGCTTCAAAAAAGCAGAGTATAAATTTCTTAAGTCTTTCTATTTCAAAATATGAGATCTGTGCCTGCTTGAGGTTAGTGGTAAAACAAGTTTGCTGGTCTTGGCTGAACTAACATGGATCCTTCATGGTATTTAGCTAACTTCATCTTGCTGTATGGGCACTTAAACAGAAGAAATGTTAATTAGGTCAATATGGAAATAAATCTGCAAAGCTGTAAGAAGAGGCTTGCACAGCGTCTACTGAAACAGGTGTGGTTTTAGTTTAGGTTTGCAGTAATTCACTTGCAGAAACAAACAGATTAATAAAAGAGACAGAAAAACCTTTGAAAAGTAGAGAATTGGCTCTTATGGGAATCAGTGAAGGTTGGGACCAAGGTCCTTAGTAAACTAATTCAGATTGGGAGGAGATATGTGTGTGGAAGGCTTTTGCCATATACAGGATAAAATGGCAGCAGAGCAGATGTCACAGCCAGATACTCCCTGGAGTGAATACTCAGTTTTTCTTTGACCCCACTGAACAGTTCCGTGTATGCTTAGCTTTCAGTAGTCACATTATTTAGGCATTAAAAATTTTCTCATTTATACTTGATTCTCCCAACTGAACAACATACAGATATGATATGAATCAAAGACAGGTTATTTTTTTACAGAAAATGTTAGTAGCTCACTGATTAAATATGAAGTGGGCATTGAGAGATCATTAACACTGTGAAATGGATTTCTGACATTTTAAAAAAGCAGCATGTACCCTTTCCTTTAGCTCTGTGGTGGGTCTTAAACAAATAATGTCTTTCCTGATCATTCTCTTTTTGCATTTGGAGATGACATATTCTACCAGTTATGCTGTACAGGAAATGGTTGAAATTAGTTTTAATTAGTTCATTAATACTGTACTTGCCTGTAACGATTGCAGCTTGACCTCATTATACCATCAGAATCTGCAAAAGCTTTTTTAAAGCCAGACACAAATATGTCATTTTAAAAAGAATTTCGGTAAGATAGCATTCTTTTTAAGGGTGTTTACACACAGTTGTCCATGTATAGTAAAACATTTTAAAACTCTCTAGGATCTATTTTACAATAGTTTTCCAATCAATAGGATACAGAAATACCGTGTAGTACATTAAGGTGTTCAAGTTACCTTCTACACATCTGGTCTTTCCTTCTTTTCCTCAGGGCCCAGGGAGATGGACACAGATGCGCTCACACACAGGACTATACACCTAGTTAAGAGCTAATAAAGATATCAACCACTGCTCTCCGTAATGAGCTGTGACACATGACACAAAGCACCCTGCCTACTCCTTATATTGTCATTTTCTGTAAGTGCTAGCTTCTCTTCTGTTTTTATTAGCTAATGCATCAACACCCTGCACCCAGGAAGAGACTCAATAAAGACAATTAATTAGGCTGCCCTTTTAGGCACCAAGGAGGCAGGAGTACAGGAGCTGTCTAGGGCCACAATCCTGTGCAGTTTGCATGATTCCCAAAGCCTAATTAGCTTAGGTCTCGTTTTGGGGGGTAAACAGAGGCACAGAGGAGAAATATTGAGGTTCTCAGCTGCTTGCAGGGCCTTTGTACCGGGCTTTGCTTTGGTAGTGCAGCGAAGCGGCAGGACATGTGCCTCCTGGGACTGCTGCCAGCCACCACAGTGTGCAAGGGGAGCGGGAGGAGGCAGGCAGGGGCTGCCTGCAAGCAAACCCAGCCGAGGGACAGTCATGCCCCATTTTCCAGAGAAGCAGTAAAAACCACTAAGGAGATTTCTCCATCTGCACAGCTATTACATATCAGAGACAATGTCTGTATTTTCAGTAGATATATAAAGCTACTGTGTTTGAGATTTATTTCTGGCTGGTAAAAATAGTTTTGTCTCCTTCTGGGCTGAGTGTATTAGATGGCTTTCTTGTTTCTGTGATTCAGTAACAATGTCATTCTTTACAGACATAATGTGCATATTGCTGGCATCGTTCCAAAAACTAGATGGCCCAGGGCCACCTTTGGGGAATTCTCTAAACGAAAGAATCGGAAATGATCATCTCACACTGGGTGTTGAAGCACTCTCTTTGCATGCTGAGAGTGGTAAAAGAGGACCTGGAACAGTCCCTGTGCATGTATTTACACAACAGACTGTCGCTGCTTTGAGTTGTCAGCCCAGTGGTTCAATAACGTTCACTCTTAAAAGCCTTCAGTGTGCATTTACCTACCAGAGTTTGCATTGTAAAGGGCCTGTAAATAATTGTGCACCTCTCCTGGAGAGGAGGTTAGTTCCCTCTCAGGAGCAGGAATGAGATTTTGCTTCCTTCAACAATTCCCCCCTCACAGCATTGGGAGCAAAATGGGACCCTGATTGCTGGAAATTCTATCTCCCCTGAAATCTGTATGTAGCAGAAAGAGTATGTGCTGCCACAAGTTATCTTTTCACCTCAGAAATATTGGAGAACTTTCCCCTTTCTTTTCTCCTTCCAGAAGAGAAGTACTTCAGACAGCCCAGAAGCATAGGATGGGAGTGCCATGGATTAGTCGTATGGAAGGTACTGTGAAAAGACTTAGGAAAAATAGTTTCATATTTACAACCCCCACCATTCCTTCCCCTGTTGTGCCAGAAGGGAAGAGGAAGCAGCGCAGTTGTGTGTACACAGCAAAGGCACAGTGACCTGTCCTGGAGGCTCTACCCTCGTGGAACAACCAGTGTGGGGCCAGTGGTCATGAACTTCCTTTGCCCACCATTTTACCCTCTGGGAAATGATGCCTTCCTGGACCTGGTGGACATTCTGCTCCAGCTCTGCTTGGGCTGCACTTTGGGGTCACTGCCTCTGCAGGGCTGCAAGGGTTCTTACTGGGTGCCTTATCTTGTTCTCTGTGAAATAAGGAAGTGGGCTGGGATAAAGGTCCTTCAGCTATCTAGCAAATCTGCGCTTCTGTGTGAGATCCAGGGCTTGGTGTGGTCCTGGAGGGAAAATGGTGAGCTGGAGAGGACATGATAACTGAAGGGCAGACAAAAAAAACCTGCTCAGGCACCTTGATTCTGCTGCCTCTGTCAGGTCTGGCTTGGATCTGCCTTTCCCAAACCTGCACTAGGAGACAGTTGCCACATAGAGATGGGGCACAAGTAATATATTATTTAAACTAAAATGGTCAGAATTTACATTCATTGCTGTTTTGGAAGAATGGCTTGGTGGCTTAAACATAAAGCTGGATGGGAGATTAGGTAGTTCCTTCTCACTGCTCTGCCCTCTACATTTTGTTTATGGCCTTGTTGGGACAGGCTAATCTGATAGGCACAGTAATGCTTCCATGGCATTTGCTGGTGAGACGTAACTGAAGTCCTCTGAGGTTATGCATGAATAGAGCTTGAGGAGAATAGTCCTTTCTTTTACAGTATTATAAAAACTGAAAATTAGAACTTAGAAATTCATCCATCAGAACCAGTTTGTATCATCTGTGAGAAGTTATTCCGTGCTGCAGGCACTCATCAGTTATGAAGAATAGGACCACCGTGTAAATAAACTAAATCCATCTCATTTTACATGGATGCTCAAACAGCCATCTTATGATAACTCTCAATCACTGCCAAAGTGAATCAGACTCAAACTGTAGGAGTAAAAGAAAGTTTCTCTTCTGATTCTTTGGATCTGCATTGCAGAAATCTGAAATCAGCTTGCAAATAAGCTGCAATGTCATATGCTGTAATCCACAGCTCCATTTATACTGATGTGTGTCTTGTGTGCTCTGTGCTGCTGTAATTCCTAACTACAGTGGGAGTATCAAAATTTGACTGCAGCCTTAGCCCTGATTTTAATGGCATTGTTGATTTCTATCACGGGTGCAATGCAGATTAAAAAACCAAAAAGCTATATACATTATAGCTCATGCTGTCTTCAGTTTGTTCTTTACTGGTACGGGAAATCCCTTCAGTCTGAGGTAAAATAAAACCAAAAGAACAAAATACATAACTTGGGGGTATTTGGAGGGGAATTAAAGCTGTTTCTTGGTCCAAACATCTTCATTGTTATAGAGCTTTAAGTGTACAGAAACCTCAGACAGCAAATATTATAACCAATCCAACCAGTACAGAACCTCTAGGGCAGGGAGAACCTGTGAAAAGCACAACAGTGGATTAAAAGAGAAGTGAAAGTAATATGCTAGTTATTTGTTACAAAATAAATTAAGTATTGACATAAGAAGTTACACTACGTTTTTCTGTTTGAAATGCTGGAGAAGTAAATCTTCTTTCTAAAGGGCAGCATAAAGTGTTGGCCTTGCGTTTCTGTCATGACATTTACCTCATTAGCATGCAGGTGCACTCTCTGGGTTTCATGCAATACCTGTCTCCTTTCACTGTGTTTACAGACAATCTAGCAAGTTTGCAGGCCAAATGGCTCCCTGAATGCGAGTCCACAAAGCAGTGAACAAGGCAGCACACTGCTCGGGGAGTTCCCAGCACAGCTAGCATCAACAGTGGGCATCGACAGTGACATTAAAACCAAAAAAATGACTTGTAATTGTTTGTAACCAACAACCACAGTAATTAATTGTAGGTAATGTTGCAGTTACTCATTATTCTTCCCTTTTCTTGAAATCAGCTGTCTTGTTTTTTAGCAACTGATCCATGGTTAATAGTGGTTAGCATTATGCATCCAAGCTCCTGGTTTACTAAACATAATGAATTATTCTGCTTCGTGGGGAGCCAACCATGCATTTGGTGTGTGAAATGGGAAATCCTTCACAGAGAACTGCAGGCACAGCAGGGACTCTTGTGACTCCACTTTGGGACTGAGTGGCAGATGAAAGTTCACAGTGAGAGGGAGCCCTGGCTCCTGCAGCTCTGTGGAGCTGCCTTTTCCCACGCCCTAAGGACTAGAAGAACCTGTAGCTTTGGTGCTGAAAGGATCTGGGCTCAGGTCTGGGACAAGTGCACGTCTCCCTGGCAGCTGATGGTGTTATCCCTGTGCCTCTGCTCTCTGTCGGCTGCACGGGTGCAATGTCTGCATTTCATGTTTTTCTTGGTAGAGATATCTTACCTAACTCTTAGTCCTGCAAGGGCTGGGTGTCAAGATAATTCTCTCAGCTCTTCCTATATTTGCAGAAGCTGGGGGAAGAGACATTCATCTCAGGTAAAAGCAGTGTCTAAGACAGTGGAGAAAAATGCCCCCTCCATGTACAAGACTATTTCTCTTTGAAGGGGGCCTAAGTAACTAGCTCAGGCTCAAAGCTGTTTTTTAAATTGTTGAAGTTAGGTGAGGAAATTCCACCTGCTGCATCTGCCTCTTTTGTTAAAATTGTCATCCCTTAAGCCAAGGACTGTCATCTGCCACCGTGGGCTTTGCTGTATGTCTAACGTTGCAAAGTCATCATTGCAGATGAAGTCCCTACTCACGGTGTAATATGAAGACTAGATAAAAGGACTCTTAGAGTTGCTGACTGATGTTTGATACCTGACAACATCCACTTATATCTATATAATCAGATGGGCAGCAGAAAACCTCTGCACATTAACTTAGCACAGGTTATGCAGTCAGGCTCAGACACAAAATCGTTCTTTGGCAGCGTAACAAGCTGCTGCATGTCTACCAAGCAGCTCTCAATATCTGTGTGCCAATCTCATCCTCACCATCTCCTATGTGCTCCTATGGAAGGCATGCACACAAATGGGTGTCTCAGATTGATTCACAATAAGTTGTTAAGCCACTGTTATCTTGTGCCTTAGCCTACAGACAACCCCCACACTGGGTCTTTTTTTACTAGGGTTTCATGATGACACTTGGGTGTTTATCAAAATCTGCTGTGCAGCCATAAAGATTTTTGCTAAATATTCAACAAACGTCAGTGTGTAGGATATAAGAAGGGGAGTAGAATGGTTATTTGAAAAATGTTTAGCATATGTTTGGTGAGTTTTCATGCATGATTTTTTTGGTAAAGGTTATCAGAAAAGTCAATACCTGTATGCTCAGAAAACATAATAATAGTTGAGTTTTTGGACAGGTGCATTACAATGCAGCAGAAGATCATTCAAAGTTGACCAGCAAAATTCTGTTGCTTCTGAGGGTAGAAATGCCCTGTCATACTCTTGGGCTGTTTTACGAACCTCCTGGCCTGCTAAGCGGAAAGCCATTACTCTGCTCCCAGATGGCAGGAATTTAATTTGGAAAGTCATGCAGTGTCTCTCTTCTTTGCAATGTGCCCATTTGGCAGCCTTTGAAAACAGGTGAATGAACATTGTTTTAAAACAGAATTTTTATGCTTGTAAAAAATGCCAGCTTGAGACTAATAGAAACTTAGGTCCTTTGCTTACCTGTGGAATTTGCACGGTGTGGGTGCTGGCAATGGTCACAGCATCAACACAGATATTTCTCAACTCTCATTAGATGGAAGCTAGAACAACAGGTACCTCAGGGTTCATTTCCATTCTCCTCAGCATGGATATTGCAAAGGTCAATCCTCTTGTCTCATGAGAAAATGTCAGGTGATTGCCAAGGGGCCTGTGTAGTGCAGCCCTGGTATCCTGCTGGCTGCCTACTTGCTGAGCACCCTGGGGTCCCTATGCTTAGGTGCCAGCACAGCTGGTCCTGATGCTCTGCTCTACATGAGGAGGCCACAGCCACTCTCCTTCCTGTACTTCTTTCCCACCTCCTCTTGCCAACCCCATTCCTTGTTCACATCCTACAGCCCACCATCCTTGGTCTCCAAGGCAGTCCAGATTCAGCCCTCATGACTCCTGCCTTTGAGGATTTTGAGTTTCAACTTGTCTCTTGTGGCAAACCTGGTAGTTAGGAACAGGAGAAACATGCAGGCTGCATCAGGTTGAGAGATGTAAACACGCTGTGCAAGAAGAATGCACATCAGTCTGAAACAACAAACCAGCCCACTTGTGTGTTCAGTGCTGGATTCTTTTAATCTGTTTCTGACTTCCATTCCCACCTGAGAAGTCCTCTCCCTCCATATAGTGCAGTATGTTTCTTGTTTCTGCTCCTGCCCTTTTCTCTTCTCACATTAGTACAGCCAGGGAGATATTCCTATCTTTATAAGCATCACAGCCCCTTGTCAAATCCTCCATCAATCAGAACTGATGAACTGTTAGCACATCAGAGGCAAATGACTTGTTCCTCAGTGGTTTCAACAGCAGAGCTAAAAACCTCATTTACCTGAGCTGTCTCCTTGTCCATGGTGCTCCGTTTAAAGAGGTTCTGTTCCTTCTGCTCCTTTTCCTTCAACGCCACCTGAAATCTTTTCTTCTCCCCTTCCTTAGTGTTCTTATCTGAGTGTGGAAGCAAAAGATCAGGAAGAAAACAATAGTTCCACACATTCACAATGGGATCCATAAATGACTTTCAGACAGATTCTTTCAAACACTGCAGATGTATTTCAGGCCATTAAGCTCTCAGCGAAAAGATATGTGTTCCTCCCATTTTAATCCCTTGACAGGTCCAATTGCTAGATGTAAGAGTTTTTAATTACATATTTAGAAATCTTTATAGACTGTTGGGATTACTGAGCAGAAACTCAGCACAGCGAGGGCCATAAGGTCTGCTCAGACAGGAAAACCTTTATAAATAAGCATGCACTGAAATAAAAAGCAAAATAACCATTACCTCAAGCTATGAATCAATGTTTTCCTAAGAGGTTAAGACCCTGAATAAGTAAACTCTTTAAGAGTATCCGTAACTTTAAGTGAACTAATTGACTTCAATTGTATGTGTACCATCAGTTTATTCAGTTGGGACTTTCTTTTATGAGCTGAAAAAAATTCTTTTTTAAACTCATTTTTGGAGTCTGGAATTGAGGCCTCGATGCAGTTTGCAAAAACTCAGTGCCTAGGAAAGCCCAAAACAGAAGCTGGGAAAGCAAGAGAGGGCATAAGTTAGTAGTGCTGCTCCCACTTACTAGTGTGAGGCATCTGGTGTATATCCTATAGAAATTCCAACTAGCCTATATCCTCCTTTAGACCTTCTGCTATCTGAATAGGTAGAAGGGACTGCACATTTGGTTAACTAATACTTCACCTGCTGGGAATCAGGTAATACATCTTCTTCGTTCCTAACATTTGTTTAGAAACTTGAGTATGATATGCTTGTGAAATAAATATTTTTGGATAAAAATATTTGAATTTCAAAGGGACAGTGAAGTATTTTTTTGGCTAATTAATTCAGATAATTTTACCCAACACAGTATTGATAACCAAGCACATTAACCAGTCTAATGCAGCTAATTTCATATCACAGGAGTGCAAACAATAAGAAGCAGACTGCCAAACCTTGAGAAATTAAATATCAGTACAGAAGACATAATAAAGAGAAAGAAAACATTGTGTAAGTTTTCTGAAAAGAAAAAAGATATAATTACTTCAGCCAAAGGGCAGCAATAACACAGTCACTGACAAAATGCAGGGATTTCATGTGCTTATTGATTCAGCTGTTCACAAAAAAAGTCATTATCTTAGCAAATGCCACATTACATGATAATAATCAAGCTACTGTACTGTACCTCTGAGATACAAAGCTCCTTTTACTGGAAACCAAAGGCACTTTTCTGAATATCTGAGAGAAGAACTTTTTGGTTCTTTGATGATATGGACACATATTTTACTTTTTGCTTTTCTAACATTTAGAGCTGATTTTTTTATCCTTTGTGGTCATGAAATATTCTGGGGTGTTTTTGTTGGCTTTTGGCAAAGTAGATGCAGAGTTAGTGTGGAAACTTTTAGCATGCCCAACTAAGGCACATTTGAGCACCTCAGCTCTGAATGACAAGCTTGCAATATGAAATGAATGAAAAAGATAGAAGTGAGCTTATCTTTAAACCCTAACTCTCCAGTTTTTCCATCCATCCTTACTGTTAGCAAAGTGTCTGTTGGATCAATGATAGTGAACATCTGTTTTAAGACCAAAGGTATCACCAGGCACTTGGAGAAGAAGCTGATGAATGCTCAGAGGATATCAAAATTTATACCTCTTGTGGGTGATGAGCAGTGGGGAGAGACAGTATGTCTTCAGGATAAGTGATCCTATGGCTGTCCTTGGAAGTCGTCACCAGTCCTGTTTCCAAAATATAAATGTCACAGTCATGGCAAGATAACCTCGCTTGATATGGAGTGTATTAGTCTCATCAGCCTCTCTGCTTTGCCCTGCTTTCCAGCTTCGGCTTTTTTTTGTTTTGGAGAGAGGGGACAGATGAGTGCTGGAATATTTTAACTGAGGATGAGCCATTTTCAGTCTGCTTATAAGAGCCATCTTGCCATCTTGGTCACTCTTAGGTTGGGTAATCTGAAATGCCAACCAAATTCAGAATACAAACATCACTTCAAAGATTGAAATTCCTTCACTCCTTTCCTATTGGTGTTTTTTTCCTAACAACTTTGATCATATCCACCTTAATTAGGTTAGGAAAAAAAATCCTCTGAAAATTGAAGAAGAAGAATCCCCTACCTGCAGCTGCAAAAGGCTGATGTATTAATCTACAGCTGGAATGTAAATTGCAGATACTTGAGACTGGCTGTTTCATTAGTAGTATGCCTATGATGGATTTTAAACCTATTCCTGTCTATAAAAAAAAGTGCCATATATATACCCGTTTACCTGAATCTGTGAGGCATAAGAAAATAATGTTATCTTGGTGCTGTAATTTCCATTACAAATCAGCTGCAAATATTTAAGGAGCTTTCTTTGCTGATGTACATTTCTTCTCAGTTGGTATGATATGACAGAAAGAAAAGCTAACCTCTAATCTCTTTGGGATGGCCAGTGTGATTAAACTTCCTGACTGTGGCTGTACTGTATGTTATGTGAATGTATTATTTGTGGGTGTGTTTCATTTTGGATGTGGTGGTACCAATTAGCCTCTGGTACCATGTTTATTTTTTTTCCTCAAAAACATCAATCTGTTCACAAGACTTTTTAAAGTGAAGAGGAGACAGGAAACGGGTTCTTTTTATGTATCAAATTTAACATCTACTGTATCTATGGGTAAGAGGTTCTGAGGTGAACTGCTGAGTGTGTCACAGTAAGCCTGGCAGAGTTAAGTGTGGAAAGTCGGTCTGAGCACATGCTGTAATGGATTTGACCTCGAAGAGCACTGCAAAGAGAAATTGCAGATAACCATCTGAACTGACTTCAGAAGCCAGTAGCCCTGACTCCCTGGATACTAAGAGTAAAAAGAAGGACTAAATAGACGGAGTGAACAATCAGAAATACAAGGTTGAATAAATGCTTAATATTTTGAAGTGTTGACAGTAGAAGAAAACAGAAAAGCAGTACATTGCCCTGTGTGATTGTAACCATGTTAGGAAACTAAAATTCCTTAAGACAGTTTTATAAAAGCAAGATATATATTCAGTAGAAGTGAGATGTGAAAGTAATACAGGAACAATAAAGACATGCAGGTGGGAAAATATTAAACTCACCTTAAACTTGCCTTTGCATGGCAAATAATAACTGATTAAGAATACTAAGGAGAACCTGTGGAGAATGAGGCTTGCATTCTCTTCAGCAGGCCTGTGTTCAAGGCTCCAAAGGGGGCAGAAAAGGGAATAGATCCCAACCCATATTATATCAACTTCATGTTTTATTGGATGGACTTTATGCTTGGTAGTCCTTCATATCACATTTATTAGCAAAAGAAGGGATTAGAAAGCGCTTTGAGGATCCTCTGGGACTGGGAACTGCTCCGAGCAAGTGCCACTTGTTTTCTCTTTATTACATTTAAAAAGAGGAAGAAAAGGAAAAAAGAATGTGTGCATATGCTCACTGCCACATCTGCTCTACAAAACCCCGAGCCAGAGTCAAAATAGGCCTTTAAAGAGAATATAGACAGCAGCGTATTTAGTTTTGATTTATTAAAATAGTTTTCAGACTGCAGTCTTATTTGTCCTGTGAGAACTGCACTCTCTGGTAATGGGAGCATTGAATTTTCATGTGAAACATTTTAGAGAGCATATTTTTTTTTCACCTACAAGAGTGTGACAAGAATTTGCTCCTGTGTGATGGTGTGGAAGTTATAGCTGCTATGCTAAACATGTATTTATGATCACTGCTGGCACGGCTGCTGTGTATTTTGTTTATGTTGTTACAAACCTACTTGTGACACATTATAAAAAATACATTCTTTTGTGGTAGTCTTGCACTGAGGCAGAATAAATCATGCCTCCTACATCTGCTCCAGCTTTTCTGATATTGCCCATTTGCTGTTCCTTACTCTGGAGAAGGGAAGGCCTGTGTGATTTTTAGTCCCATACCAGATAATGTCGAAGGCCTCATGAAAGGGTAAAAATAGATGCCTTAATACAGCTATCAGAGAGGCAAACCCCAAAACACAGCATGAAGCAGCTACCATCCTTCAATCAGAATAACCTGCTTTCATTAAATGCTAGTTTGGGAATGATCTAGACATTCTTTAAGCATGTGAGGAGCAACACAGTGAATAATTTCAAAACGGAGAAAACAAAAAAAACTAAAATAGAAACAAAACTTCCAAAAGGAACAAGAGCTAGACAGATCTAGGCAAGAAAAACTGAAGTCTTTAATTTTCTCTGGTCTTTCATATTAATATCAACAAAACCATGACTACTATCTCTGTGTGCCTTTATCACAGACACTTCTCTGTGATATTTTAAGAAAAAAGATGAAAACACTGTCAAATACTATTTTAAAAGCTCAATATTGGATTTTTTAAAATTACATTTATTTCTTTTGACTTTCCTAACCAGCGTTTTTCATTCTTGTTAATTAGCAGCATTCTGAGAGTGCTTTTGATTGAGTATAATCACCTGCATTTTATATATGTTCTTCATAACCTCCCTTCTATTTTCCTGTCAGTACCTCCACTGACATCAGTAGTGCAAAACCAAACCCTGTTGTTTGATATTTAAAGGATACAGCTTTATGCTACGCCTGTGGAGAAGAATGCAACATTTCTTTTCTTTTTTTTTGTGGTTGGGATTTATGCAGATGTGTGTTTGCAAGACTGGTGTCTCAGCACTTATTTGCTTTTATATAATAAGAAAAAGTAATATGAGAGCAGTTCCAAATTTAATGTATTTTGGATATTTTATTGACTTCCACCATAGCTGTGATTGCTAGGAATAAATCCAAAGCAACTATTACTGAGCCCTGAGAAAAAAATGATGGGAACCTTAGTGGATATCATAGTAAAGCCAACATTTGCTACCTGTCATCACAGGTGTTTTTAAGCTTTTCTCTTAACCCAGAAAATAAATCACACCCATATGTTATGTACTACTGGGCTGTAATTTTCAGTTGATGCTGAACTTTCAGTGGTGTTTAAGTACTGACTCTTCAGAAACAGCTGGTTATGAGGCATTTTGTTTAATTATACTTTGTTGTTTTGATTTTCCTGTACTGTTTATCATTGTGAGGAACACAGCTGAAGATATAGGTCGATGAGCCCTCTATCCATATAGTCTGACACACCGATCCACAGGAGATTAGCCACCTAAGTGGAAATTTTATTCACTACTTCTTTTGTGTTGCTATTCTGAATGACTTTTTCTATAAGGCTACATGAGTAAAAAACTCAGGTCAGCAAAACTTTGTTCAAGTACTTTTAGATAATGCTTTGCGGTGTAATATGAGGATCGTTTTCATGCCATGCAGCACATCATAATTCAGTAAAGAGAAGCTAAGGGGAAGAAAGAAGCACAAGCAAACCACAGAGCAGTTTGCTGAACATTCTCAAATTTCTTTTGACACTTCATGGTGACAGAAAGCCCTGTGCTAAATATGTTTGTGCTGGTCTGCTGTGAAAATTCACCGTTCAACAGCTTCCAGAGTTCCTCATCTCTTACCTACGGTGTGCAAACCTACACCTCTGACCATCGGGCTCCCTTGCAGAGTGTGGATGGCTACTGTGTGTCTCAAAGACTTTTAAAGGATTTTTGTGAACTGCTTCCAAGGTGCATCTCTACTTTTAATCTCCTCGTGACAGAGAATTGTCAGTGTATCATGCCACTCATGAGAGGCAGAGTGAACCAATTCCTTAGAGTAAAAATAACTGTGGGATCATAAAACCAAATAATTTTTGCTTATTTTTGACAAATATGATTTAATTATAATTTAAAGTAGCAAAATTTGGCAATATAGTGATACTTTCTTTTTTCTTATGTCATAAAGTTGGCTGTTTCATAGCTGGTCCCATGGACTGGGGGTCAAGGACAGAGAGGTGGAAATGGAGCACAAGGTCATTTAATTTATAATCCTTGATTTTGCCCAGGCACTCCTTTGGCTTATCTCATTTTAACACTGTTGTTCTCCATTGACTGCATCCTTTGGAAAATATTCACAGCTTAAGGCTAATTCCAAGACAATGTCACTTTAAAAGGAATAGGGTAGGTTAAATAACAATTCTATCACAGCATTCTATTAGTTATCTGCTAAGAAGAGAACATAGTCTAGATTACTGTAAATTGTTTGGTTATGCAGCCTTTGGGTCCTGTGTTTGTAGCTTAAGGGAGAAATCTGTATTTCTGTATATTTACATTCTACTTACACTATAATGATATAGTAAAGTGTAGAGATATTGTCACAAAGGCTATTTTAGTTTGAGGAGGTCTGGAAATCTTTGGCTAGCTAGGAGCATTAACTAAATCTACCACTCTCCAAATTTTTTAGGTGAAAGCCGAAATCCAGAAAAGCCCCTTTAAGGCATGCATGACTCTGAATTCTGGCACCACTTGGTTTTGCTAATTCTTGTCTTAAAAGACAAACAAAGTGGGTTTTCTGTCTAATCTAGGAGTATAAATCTGTCAAGACATACCAGTAAAGACTGAGTCATGGACAAAAGCCCTTTGAACAAATGCTGAAGGTGTCTGGAAGAGCTCAGGTAGCTACAAACTTCATCTCACTGCAAAATCCGTTTGTCTGTAGATGCCCTATCGTGTCCCTCAGGTATGCATGGAACCGTGAAATTTGGTGTTCCAGCATGTTTTTGGTAAAACTTAGCTTTGGTTTCAGCCTCAGTTTACTGATGATGAATCAGAGGTTCACTTTGCTAGAGCATTCAAAAAGAAAGTTGCTTGCTGAAGCTGCACTAAACTCATCCAGCTCCTCCTGAAGTAAAATTTCTGATTAGTGCCCCATGGCTCACTCAGCTATGCAAAAGCTGGTTGGGAAGGCATTTTTCCATTTGGAAATGGATCATGGAAAAGAAGCCAACTGGATTCCAGGTTGCCCTCCTGAGGCCTCAGCAGGCTAGTACTCAGGGCTGTTGGCAGACATACCTTTCTACCAGGTTCTGCAAGGCAAGTAAAACAGCACTTCTACCTCCATGTAGCTTTGCCTCATCTGGTCTTCTGCTCCTTCCAAATAAATGAAAGTCACACATGTTTTATTGCAGACTTTTGGAGTGCAGAAAAAGTGAGAGGGGATAATTAGACTTCAGGGTGTTATCTCCCTGTAGCAACATAAATCAAAATTATTTAACACCGTATACAAAAGCATGTCTGTGGACCCTCTTTCTAAAAGCTCATACTAATTTTTCCCTGGATTTTTTTTCCTTTTCTCTCTTGGCTGAACCTTTCTGCTACAATAGAAAATTGAAATTTGGCTGTATAAAAGCTTCAGAGAGTGAAGCTGACTTTTGATCCCCTAGGCCTTTGATAATTTGAGAATAGGAAAAAAAAAATTGATTATTTTTGACTGTATAAATCAAACTTGCTGGACTACAACTGACCCTGTTTAACTGCAGTGTGGTAGTGGGGTTTTGCTACTAATCAAATGTAGGGGCCTGGACTCAATGCAGTGAAGTCTGCTGAGGGTGGGTATCGGCAGCTCACCCAGCTGCAATCCCCACACAGATCTTATAATGAATTATATACTTTTCTTATCCCAAACCATCAGAGAAGGCTTTCAGCCATTTATGTGCAAGTCAGCAGTGACAGTAGCATGTGAGTGCAGAGCAATTCTTTGTGCTGTGTCATCCTTATGACAGGAAGGCTCTAATTATGAGAAACACCAGGTCATGGGATTGGTGAGTATTTGTTGCCAGGGAAAGGCTGGATTACTAAAGACATTTCCTGCAGCTCTCTAGGTTTTCCCCAAAGTTGCACTTTTTTTCTGGATGATTCAAGTGATGGCATATTTAATTGCTATTTTGTCTGTTGAATTTTGTAGGGACTTTTTTTTTTCTTTTTCTCTGGGGAACTGTTGAACTGAACAACACAATACTGAAAATGAATATGAGTACACAGTAAAGTTTTTTTATCTGTATCTGTCATACAAAACTGTTCAAAAAGGGCAAAATGCTTTCTTCTTAGCATTAGGAGCAGACTTTGCATTCTTACCCTTTAAATTTAATTGAAGTCACTGGAATTCTGGTTGCATAAACAACATGCAGTGTCAGTGTAAGAACTTTTCCCTTAAAATAAGTGTCTTGCATGTTCAGAATCTCAGGCTCAAATATGGTTATTTAGAAACTAAATCTATTACATATGTATATTCTGGGATATCAGGATAAGACTTTTACCCTTTGTTGCCTTTCATCCAGGGAAAAAGAGGGCTGGGAAATTGCTTGAAAAAATATGACATAAGAAGCAGAGAAAATGGGCTTAGTGCAGATGATGGTGTGAAACCCAGGAGGCATATCACTGAGTCATGCTGTGCCAAAATTAGATTTTAAAATTGTTTCTGTCATCTTATGAAAACCTACAACACTTTGTTCTGAATACCCGAAAGCTCTTATAACTTTTGTTCAAAAAACAGTTGGCTGTTCTCATCCTTGTTCCTTCAGATATTCCCACACATTAAGAAGCTGATATAATTTTGACACATTGCATTTGAATAAATAATGTACTTTTTCCTCACCTGATGGAAGAGAGCTTCTAAGCCCGAGAACAGCTACCAGAGCCAATTGAAGAGTGTTACAAAATGCATTGGAATTGTATGAAAAACTTGCTATTTGTTAAACTGGACTGATTTCTCCACCTGGTGCTGCCAATTAATTTGCCCAATTTAACCTTTTAAAATGTCATTCTTTGCCCCCTCTTAAGGATACCTAACTAATGCATTTTTCCCTCTCTTGAATTCTTAAAAGCTACTGCCCTTTCCATGGCTGTAGGAACTTCTCAGGATGATTGTGAAAAGGAAGAAAATGTGTTGCGAAAGCAGCTTCCCTCCTGGGAAGTGAATGATAATTTTGCCCCACTTAAAGTCATTGTAATGTAATTAATTTAGGGCTTTTAATCACCTCAAAATATGAAAATGCAAAGCACTGAAATTATAATTATTCAAATTTCCATTTAAAACTGTCTAATGTCTGTCCATGGCATGGCAGTCTTGTTGGCATCTTGTTTTAATGAGTGTTCTGAATTCATTTCCAGTTTAGAAAAAAAATCACCTATTATGCTGATGTATCTGTAGACCCTGTATTTTTCACAGTTATGAATCTTGTATTATGTTGGGAGTTCTTTCTTCTTTTCAGATATGTTTCACTCTTAACTGTGATGTCCATTAGGATTTCATTCAGGGAACTATGAAAAATGACGATACTAAATGCTTTACAAATAGGCTTTTATTCATCCGATTTGCCATAATGCAGAATGACGTGATTAGTAATGATTTTTAACTGGCTTCTAAGAAGGTGTCATGTATCAGTTTTGTCATGTGAATTAGTTGTTATGGTAATGAGAGCATATCAATTATTCCTTGGAAGGCTGCATTAGATCAATTATATAATTAATCTATCTTGTTTCTTTACTTATTTGTTTCTCCAGTAATTTCTTGAGTGCAAAAATATTGGTGTTACCATATGCAGTTAGTACTTAATTTTTCTGATCTAATTGCACAGATTATTTTGCAGACAATACTCTATGAGGTATTTTTTTATGTTTTTATTTCTTATGAAAAAGGGTTCATTTCACTCAGTTTCTAAGTATTTTTAAAATTTTTTTAATAAATTGTTTACATCTTGTTGCTTTCTTTAAAAACATAAGTTTGTCATTAACTGAGTTTTTCTCTGGCACGGTAAAGCACACTGAAGGTATTTCCTGACAAAAATTTGAGAGCTGTGGCAGAGTCCATGTTTCTCCTGTTCTAAATGCAGTCTCTAACCATCAGCTGTCAGGTTGCTTTTCTGCCTCCACTGCCCACTTATTCCTGCACAGATTCCTACCTTGAAGGGGGAGTGGAGATAGGCTTAGGTCCAGTCTTCATAGTCATGGTTTTCTTCAGACTTTGGTAACAAGTCCACTTCTTTACAACTCCTCTCTGCTCAGAGCACAGACTCCAGCTGAACTGGGATCCACCCAGGCTTGGCTATGTTGAAGAGCAAATGTTTTCCAGAATCCCTTTTATCTTGCCTACACTGATATTAAACAAAGATAGATCTGGATATTTTTGTGTAACTGAGTAATTTATACACACAGAAGGCAATTATATCTATGTAAATTATTCCAAGACAAATCCTATCCTGAATTTCCTCCCCACAGTTGAGAAAAAGCAGCTCCGTTTTCTGAAAGTGGCATGATTTGATTAAAACCTACTTATTTAGGATTCTTTAAAATACTGAAAAATCTTGTACAATTTGATTTATGAAATATGCAACCTCTAAAGATGTATTTGTGCTCAGCACAACTGCTTTTTTCCTGACATTTAGGCAGTGATATTTTGGACAACCCTACCTACCTGTTAAGTGATAATTTTGTTAAGTTTTCTGTCACTTATGTATCAAGACAGATAATTGCAACTATGCAACAGATAATGGAGTAATTGTTCAAAGGTAACATTCTCTTTTTTTGGTGGAGATCATCCCTAAGAAAAAACCAAATATCTTCCAGCTAAGAAAATCCCAACACACTCTTGTAACATAGAACGGGAAAAAACCTGAGCATCCTAGATCCAGACTCCAATACATTGCCAGCTTTGTTTTACTCCCTGAGTAAAACATGACAGCGTATGCCAAAAAGTGACATTATTGTGCAAACCAGGTTGTCACCAAATAAGTATACACTCTTCTATTTATGAAGAGTTGAGTTCATCCCCAAACCCAAGTGTGTCTGCCAGGCCCAGTAATCATGTGCAAACCTTCACCCATGAATAGGTTAAACCAGCTCCCCATGAGGGCCTGGAGCAGCCAAGTGTGCTCAGCAGACCAGCACATCTCAGCTCTTGCTCATTCTGGGCACAGCAGACCTGGCTGAGGTGGTTGTCCTGCCCCTCGAGCCACCAGTAGATGGTAAAGCCCTTAATGCTTTGAGAAACAGCTACAACTGGGCCCATGAGATGAATTAAAAATTTGTGGGCTGCAGAGTTTTTTGTGCTTTTACTTGCTGTTATTCTTAATCAGCCAAACAGTCTGAGTGCTTTTTAAAGAGTATGAGTGTTTCTGGGAAGCAAAGTGGGAGGTTATGGTATCCAGTCCTTCAGGCACTAGGTCTAGAAGAAGCTTAAATTCCCCAAATTACCAGCTTGTAAATGGGGAGATACCAGTCCAGGCTAAAACTTAGCTACTTTTTATTCCTGAGGTACTTTGATAGTAAGTATAAAAAGTTAATTATAATGAGCAGTTGAGACTTCTTTTTTCTTGCCCTAATTTTGATTTTGAAAGAAATGAGATGGCACTGGAGACCTACACTGTACCAATATATGTGATTGTGGCTATTACCCAGGTGAATGTACCTTTGGGCTGCCTTTTACCATGTGAGAGTCATGTCACTTCACACAGGTGTAAGTGACAGCTGAAAAACAAAACCTTAGAGAAGAGATCAGAAATAAAGTTGCCTGCACTGCAGTTTAGATGGTTCTTCAAAATAATAAATGACAGAATACAATGACAGACTTCATTAAGTGGTACCCTTTACCACTCCAAATTTGATGATTACTGGTGTCATGGTCCACTCTCAGAATTACAGTTTAAGAAGATTTAAAGACTTCCAGCTTTGGTCTAGTAATTGTTTGTGCCTATTCAATTGCCATTATCTCAATGTCCTTCCCAATGTGACGTTATTTAAAAAAATGTACAGTTGCTTTACCTCACTAGTTTCTTCAATATTAGTGCCATATACTTAATAAATATTTGTCACCTTTACATGATTTCTCATCAGAGCACTATTAGAAAGTGAGTGCCATTAGCTTATTTTTGAAGATAAAAACTGAGTATAGAGAGGAATAATGACTCCTATGAGGACTCAGTAGTAGAGCCCAAAATAGCAGCTGGGTTTCTCAGCTTCTTAGTAACTGAACCAGTTTCTGCTGCTATGATTTAGCATAGCTTGAAAGTGGTACTGATGTAACAATTACATATCTTTCTGAAGGAAAGCACGATGTATAGGCAAATCTATTGTCAAAGGAGTAAAAAAAAAATCTTTATGATTGTATCATGGCATGGTGGGTTAACACTGACAAGGAACCAGGTGCCCCTCAAGTTGCTCTATTACTCTCCCTACTCAGTAGGACAGGGGTAGAAAATGCAATGAATGAAGCTCGTGGGCTAAGGACAGGGAAATCACTCAGCAGTTACTGTTGTGGGCAAGCCAGATTTCACTTGAGAAATTAATTCAATTTATTGCCAATAAATAACAGAGAAGGACAGTGATAAATTAAATTAAAACCCCCTTACCACACTCCCCACCTTCCAGGGCTCAGCTTCACTCCCACCTCTTGTACCTTCTCTCCCTGAGCATCGCAAGGGGAGGGGGAATTGGGATTATGATCAATCCATAACTCTTTGTCTCTGCTGCTCCTTCTCACACTCTTCCCCTGCTCCAGCATGAGTTCCTCGCACAGAAGACAATCCCTCACAAACTTGTCCTTGTTCTAGCATGGACTGCTCTTCTCTTACAGCTGCTGCACAGCATTTTTTCACACTGTCTGAAATACTTTCCCAGAGGTGCCACCCACCCCAATGATGGACTCAGCTTTGGTCTGCATCATTTCAATTTCGGAACTGACTAAAACTGGCTCTGCCCAACATGGAACCAGATCCTGCTGTCTTCTCAAAAGAATACATCACTGCAGTCTTTCTGCTACTGAAACTTTGCCAGGTAAACCTAATACACCTATGTTGGTGTTTTAGGAGTTCTCCTAGTTTTTTTCCTGTTAAAGGAATTTTCCTCATATGTGTTGCTAGGGGGACAAATTGCTGGGTACTGCAGAAAAACAAAAGAGCTAGCCATTGGAGTGGGGTGCATCTGGCTACTCTTTTGTTTCACCTGGGTGTGTGGACAGTCGGTCCCGGGTTTGGACGGAGAGGGAGGCTGCTTTCTTCAGCTGCTTTTTTTCCTTCTGCCAGAGAAACCCCGGGATCCCAAGCCCACCTTTCCCTGCCCTGCTGGGAGTCGGGCTGTGGCCACCCTGCCCCTCGACTGTTGCTTCGAGCCTTCGCTACGTTGTAGCCATGCTCACCCTGCCTGCCCAGACCTCCGGGGGGTTCCCACCGCAGGTCTGCAGTTTGGATACACCTCGTCCGCCACTCGGGATTTGTGCTCGTCCCTGCCGTTCCAGCCTGCTGTTCCTCAGGGACACCGGGATCGGCTGCCCAGCGGTTTGTGAAGCCTTTGTTCCATCCCTTCCCGGGATCCCAGGGCACCAGAGCCGCGGGTTTCCCGAGCTCGCTCCGGAGCGCCCCCTGCAGCCGCGGGGGAACCATCGCACCTGCCCTGCTCACCGGGAGCCGCCAGCGCCCCTGCCGGCTGCGAGCGGAACTGCACCCGAGGGGAAAGGGCCCGACAGCCGAGAAGGCTGGCACTGGGTTTGTGTTTGCTGTTACTGCTGTTGTTTGTTTGACTGCTTATACACATATAGATCTATCATAGTAAAGAACTGTTATTCCTATTTCCCATATCTTTGCCTAAAAGCCCCTTGATTTCAAAATTATAATAACTCGGAGGGAAGGGGGGTCGCATTTGCCATTCCAAGGGAGGCTCCTGCCTTCCTTAGCATACCCCTGTCTTTCAAACCAAGACAACATAGCAAGGAAAAATGTGACCTCCAATGATTTACCTTGCTTTTATTTTATTTAATTTCATTCTGTGTAGAAAAATTATCAACACCTTCAAAAAGGATAGGTAGTCAAAATCACCTTCTTCACTTTAAAGATACTAGTGAAATATCAGTGGAACAAAAAATGAGTAAATTGTAGCTGTACTTGTGTGTTTTGATAGTCCTGTGCAAAAAATGCTACAAAACTTTTCTTTGGAAGCTGGAAAACATATGAACTAAAGTGTATTTAAAACTTCTGTGTGTTTAAAACTTTCAGAGAAAACTTGTCTTTATTCTTATTCTAAATGGGTTAATTATCTTTGAAATATTGATAGTCTAGCCTTTGACTTAATATTACATTTCAATTAATTAATTCAAAAATTTTTTAGTGCTCTGGGACAAAGCAGAACATTGTAGCAAATACTGCAGAGAGTTATATGTTCAGATCTTTAATGTGCATTTTAGTTACATCGGAATATTTTCTATTTGTGGTTTTAGTTTTAATTTAATTTTTTATGTGTAGAGCTTATGCTGCAAATCTTTCCATTTATCTATCCAGTTCCTCCACAAGATGATTGCACTGATTCTCAGTGGTTCTTCTGGGACATGATGGCTATTCCGTTGGTAACACATTGCTTAATCCTTGACTATTCTGGCTGCACTAAATCTAGGAGACTTTAGAGCCATGAATCTGAATGCTGAAGTAATTCCCAATTGGTTTCATTTATATTGGGAGTATGTACTGTATGTTGGCTCTTTCTGTCTTAGCTGAGGCAGTTTGCATGTGATACTCATTTGGCTTCACAAATAAGGTTTAACAGACTGGAAAATAATAAGGGGCATTTTGTGCCTTCTTGTTAGGGATATCATAGTGCTGAAACTGTACTCACTGTGGAAGGTACGGTCTAGTAATTGAAGTTTATAGGGTGATATGATACATCCTTAGTGAAAAAAAGATTTTGTGAAGGCTAATTAAAAATCGCTTTATATGTCTCCTAAAAATGCTATAGTAGTGAAGTATTCAAAGAGGAAAAGTGTGTTAGTAAGACAGCTTGTAACATCCTTGCTGCAAATTCTTTAGTGGCTCTTCACAATAGAAAGGTTTCTAATCTGCAAATTGTAATCAATAATTTGTATAAGTTACAGTGCCTTGGTTGTCCTATCTGAAGTCCCAGAAGATTTTTATTCTTGCTTTTTCTCTGATGAGTTATTGACTGTTCAGTCCCAGTTTGATCTAGTAAATATTTGATACTAAAGCAGTGCAAACTACATTTTATTTCAAAAAATCTTACATGGTTCTAATTTTTCAAAACCCAAATATATCTGTAATTATTATTTTGTCTGTAATTTGTGGCAGCATGTTACCACATCAAACATCATCAAGACCTATCCTGAACTTTGCTGCCTTATTTTGTTAACCAGCCTTGCTCAGTAGCTGTCTCTGTTACACAGAAATTGACATCACTTAAACAACTAATTAGCAGCTAGGATCTTCCTTCTAAATTGAGTATATCAGGCCACCAAGATGGTTCCAAGTGTTGTTCAAAAAGTCATTGATTTATGCTCAAAACCAATATCTTCATGCAAGAGCCATTTCTGCTAGCTGTTTTCTCTATAAAGACTTATTAGAATAAATGTATTTGATTTAACAGCTCTCTGAGGGCCAGACATATTTTCCTGTCCCATTAAGAAAAACAATGCAGTCACTTATGAATAGATTCTCCACTTGGGAAGGCATGCTTGTAATGGCACCCTTCCTTTGAGATTCAATGACTGGCTGGAAGTTCTGAGAGGGAATGTATCTGGAAAGATGCACCCTAAGACACTGTGCCCATTCTTTTGACCAAGATTGCAAGAATTTCTCCTTTTAGGACACCAAAGTATTGGATATCTGTCACTGGAGCAATTCCACAACTGAGATAAAGAATGAGACCTAGTTTTAATACTGTACAAGCCTACAGAAACACTACAAACTTAAATAAATACATGTATTCCTAGTAGATCTAGTTGGACAGAAATCTCTCCACATGCTCTTTATAATTCCTTTAGGGGACATACTTACAGTATTGATGGAAAGAAGTACTCACTGTTTATTGTGTGATGTATCTGTAAGCAGTCTGTAAGTAGCTTATAGAAATACTTGACCTATGCTTGTCCTTAATAATCACTGATTTGAGAACTGTAATGTTCCAATATCTGTTGAATTATAATTAAGACTTCTTTTAAAATAATTGCATGTAGCCTTACTTACCTGAGTGTTATCTTGTTCATATCTTACTGATGCAAATTTTAGGTGCTTCAATATTATAATTTGAAAGGCAGCTTCCAGGCCTACAATCATGCCTGTGTAAATCAAAAAATCTACATATATGTATCAGAGGTAAGAATTCTAAATTTAATTAAAAATCATAAAAAAGCTTTGGTTGAAAAGAGCTCTAATCTAACCTCAATGTAAGGAAATATCGGTGCAAACATACAGTATCGTCTCTGCTGAGAAAGTTACTTTCTTCTGTAGAACTAAGCTTTTCTATCCTTCAGCAGCTGATCAGAAGGTCAAATAGTTTTGATATGCATTTGAACTTTTGCATAAATATATTTGTGACTCTTAGATGACTTCAGTTTCTATGAACAGTCATGCAGCTAATTTGCCAGCAATGAACCTTCACAGAAAACATATGTCAGTCTCCAGTCCTAATTTTCTGCATATGAATATTTGAACAAGGGGCAGGATACAAAGCCCATTGTAATCACCCAGAAAGACACCCACTAACTTCGGCTGACTTTCTTTTGTTGGTTTCTGGAAGTATTAACTTAGTTTTACAGTCACGGAAAAGGAGTTATGGGGCTTTTAAAATTTTATTTAAAATCTGGCTAATCATAACTGATTCAGACATACATAGCATGTTCTGAAAATAATTCAGTATTTTATTGAACTTAGAGTTCAAAGGTATATTCCCTTGCACAGGAAAAAAAACAATGAAGAACTTTCTGAATATTTAATTGGCAGACCAGACCCATATTCACATCTACAATTCTGTTTATAATGATTTATATATGTAGAAGCTTGAGACCTGTTTTCTAGAGTCACAGTGGCCTTTACTTACTAGCAAATATTGTAAATGTTCTTAGACTTTTTCTTTTGCATTAATGTTTTTTTAATTGCAAATAATTCCCTAGAGTGGATCTGATTTCATTTTCTTGTATTTTAGCGGTTATTCTTCAAATAACAGACAAAGTTATTGTACTAATTCTCAATGAAATTAAGATCTGTTCTATTGAGTGATACAGATCTCTTCAATAAAACATCGAGAATAATACTCCACTCTCAACTGTTGGCAGTAAAATAACTGAAAGCTGCTGTCTATCTATTTGTCTGGTAGCTCCAGTCAATTCTCTGAACTAACCATCACAGGTTTCCTTCCAGTGCTGCTGCTTCCAGCTGTACAGAGTGACCTTTCTGCAGTAGCCTCTCATGTGGACCAGGTGATGGATCCCAGCTGTTTCAGCCAGTAACTTTGTACATTTACTTCTTGCAAAAGTGAGAAAACAAGATCTTAAACATTGAGGGGAAACAATGTTCAGTTTAATTGAACTGTTTTTCAAAACTGGTTAAATTATCTACTCCTAGGTTAGTTTTTATACTGGGGCTGGAACAGATTAGGGTTTTTTTGTGTTTTTTTTTTGTTGTTTCTGCTCTCCTTGCACCTGCAATAGGAGCTTATGCCAGATAGAGACAAAGCCAAGACTTCAAACATCATCTAGCAAACCCAGCTTTTGTACTTCCCACCTGGTACAAGGACTTGCACTGAGCATGGGCCATGCTCAAAAAAGGAGTAATTTTCTTTTGATTCATACTCCTCTTCTGGTTTAGTGTCATAAGGGCAATCTTCAATATAATTTTCTTCTAGCATTAGAAAACGAAATTTTGTTTCCATTCATGATGAGTGCCTGGGAAAACAGGAAGAATCAAGATCATTTTTCATCACAGTAATTTTGGGAAAGTAGATTCCCTACTGTTCTAGCAATAATGTTTCAGACAGGTTAACTCTGAAACTTTCCTATAAAGTGCAACAAGCTAAACCTATCAATCAGAGACCCCAGAGGAAAGCACACATGAGAAAAATCTCTCTGAGACCTCTTTTTTGCTCCAAGGGAGCAAAAGATGCTGCTATGCATTTGCATTTGCGGACTGGAAAGATTCAGGTGTCTGTAACTATGGTGCAATGGGTTACCCTTGACTGGATGACAGGTTCCCACCAAGGCCCTCTATCACTCCTCTTCTCAACAAGATGGGAGAAGAAAATAAGATGGAAATAAAATCCTTGTAGGTTGAGATAAGGCAATTTAGTAAAGTAAAAGCAAAAGGTTACATGTGCACAAAGAAAGAAGAAAACACTGAGAGATTTTATTCTTTACTTCCCATCAGCAAGTGATGTTAGACCTTTGGTCACATTTGGATCAGCTGTCCTGGCTGTCCTCCTCCCAAGATTTTGCCCACCCTCAGTCTGTTGGTGAGGGGGGAATGTTGGAGATACAGCACTGATGCTGTGGAGCACTGCTCAGCAGTGATGTAACGAAGGAGCAGCTCTTTGTATGTAAACAATGTTCTTCTTAATGCAATATTACCTCAGTTTTGTCAAGAAAGAAAGAGTTTGTTAAAGATTATGAAAAACAGGCATATGGGAGCCTAAAATGGTAGACACAGTCAATGGGAGATCAAACCAAAGATTTGTACATTGACTTACATTGTTTGTGTCCAACATGAGTTTGTTCTTGTGTAAACAGTTACTAATACATCTTTTTAACAACTGAGATAGCCAGTAGCTGTGTCTGTAGGGATGAAATCAAATACTTGTTCCTCTAGCAAAGGTAGTATGCCATTCAGTGATACAGAAATCAGCTGCACTGCAAAAGTTATGACAATTGGGCAGCTTTTTATCTGTAGACATCCTTAACTGGACATGGATGCAACCTGACACAGAGTCTAGAATTCAGACTTTCTTTTACTTGGCTGTATTCTGTGTCAGTCTGTGTGACTGATGAAGCAGAAGATGCTCAGGTCTCAAGACAGAATGGCATGCAGTTCTGATCATGACCAAAATCATTACAATTTTCTCCAGAATTACAGAAGTGTAATATTCTTTGAAAGGGCTTTAAGATTAAACCCTGGACAAGACCAGACATATAAAAATATAATACCCTGCTTCATTACATTGGTCAGGCATGAAATACTTGTTATTAGGTGACTTAGCATATCTTTGTTTGCTGCTTCTTATACCTAAATAGATTTTTCTCCTTTTCCCTTCTCTCTTATGCTGTTTTGGGGGAAATTTCAACTGTTTCCAGCTGCAATGCATAACTGCGCACATAGAACACTATGCTTCCTATAGCAATCAGTTTTGCTTTGGCTTTAGAGTGTTTGGATTAAATCTGAATTTAAGGTTCAACTTCAAACCCAACCTTTTTATCCTTTCTTGATTAGTTTAGTTTGTGTTCTTGCTTAGCAGTGGGAGATTAATTCAGATGTCTGCTCCTACTCACAGAAGGTTCAGCTCAGTCCTGTTTTTGCTCTTCTTTCTTCAGTCCCTTGAGTCTACATTTATATTCCAAAGCTGTTTTAGGCAGAGAATTCTGTGAAGCTCTTCTATCAGTCCAAGGGTAAATGAGCCTGAAAATAAATATTTCAGCAGGTTTAGGAAGTTCTGTTATTAAGTTGGACTGCATACAAATAACAGAGCTGTTTTTCTACACATACATTTAAAAATGGCTTTACTATGATAAGTTTTACTATTAAAATACAAAGCTTTATGAAGTTTAAAAGGCTTTAATTTTACTGATAAAATGGAAATGCACAGTTTAATCTCTTCAACATGAAAAAGGAAGACTCTCAGAAAATCCTGATCATTGTTTCATGAGGAAAGAATGTCATACATTCCGCTCTTTGACTTCCTTTATGTGTCACTGCACACTCATTTTCATGTGTAGTTTATGTACAATTTTTGTTTAGGTTCAGCAGCACTCACAGAGAAATAGGTAGATTCTCAGGAAGGGAGGAAATTTAATGAGGTTTCTTATCATATGAAAAGTCCTGTTGTCTAAGGGGAGATTGAGACAACTGAGTTTTTTTAGAAGGGAGAAGAAAAGGCCAAGGGAGGATCTAGTTATTGTCTTCAACTACCTAAAAGAAACAGAGCACAGAACCAGAACTCTTTCCTACAGCAAAAGAGGCATTTGTCACAAGCTTCAGGAAGTGAAATTCCTACTAGATATATGGAAGAAATAAAAATATCATTCTTTTGTGCTCAAGCACTGGAAGGGTTTCCCCAGAGGGATTTTGGTTATCTGCATTTTGGAAGTGTTTAGAACTTGTCCTGAGGTACCTGCTCTAACAATAATTTAGGCCCTATAGCTGGAACTAGTGGTTCTTTCCAAACCAAATTACTGTACAAATTTGAAAACACAGTGGTAGAGCAAGTGTGACAGAAACCTTATCCACTTTACTGGTATGTAGTGTTCCACCATGCAGTAATGTTAGGAAAGGACCAGCTCTGCTCTGGGGTCTGGTTCCTTAAGAACTGGCAGGATGTCCAGCACCTGACATCTGTTCCCTGCTGTTGGATGGAAGTTTCTGTTTGAGGTTACATAGACATGAGGGTCAGTCCCAGCTACAAAGTGAGACACCTGAACTTCGGTAATTAGAATGTGGGTTTACTTATTTGAGTTTGGTGCCTCACCACCTGTCGCAGCCAGTTGACTCATTTACCTAAATCTAGGTGTGTCTGCTTCCAAGAACCCTTGCTGGTGTCTAGGTTTTGCTCCAGCAGTGGCCATCTGTGGAATCTGTGTCACATCTGTCAACCTTGTTTTGATGCAATATTAATATAAAATTATTGCATAATGACCAGTTCCTGTGACTGCATTTGCCAAGCATTTGATATATATATATATATATATTTGTCTAGCAAAGGCTTTCTTTGGCCTGTAGATGGTAAGTCTCTATGCTGGAACACAGACATATTCCTGAGAAGAGAGCTGAAGAACACTCTAAATCCCTCATGCTTTGGATTTAGCCCTTAGTCTGCATCAGTTCCATATGCTGGTGGGGTTTACAGCAGTAGGATTGAATTAACACATTACCACCTCCCCAGGTGTCTTTCAGATTGTTTCTGTTTAGATGAGTTTGCAGCTTTGCTTCAGCTGGCAACAGACACATGGGACAAAATCTAGGCTTACTGGTAGTTTTCATTTTGATGAAAAAAATAAAAGCAAATATTTCCTTTCTTAAACCACAATATAAATTGTTTGGCATCCTACTTATATAACCTGTGCATAGCATGCTATAGCAAAGATGTATTTCTTTAAAAGTAACTATATCTGAAAGTATAATTATCCAAAACCACCCGAGGTTTTTTTCTGTAAGTCTAAAAGTTTCTCTAAGAAAACAGAGTGATATGTACTGGGAGATGTTAGTGTTGTGACTCCAAGATCTTTGACTCCACAGGAGCAGACTGATCTTATTTCAAATTGTTTAAAGAGCAGCATTAGCACTGATTGCAGCGGCAGCCTTAGAAGGAGCCTTTAGTCCTTCCTTCCAGCAAAAAGAGAGTAGCGATGCCTAAGCAAGACAAAGGAAATAATGGGTAAAATACTTCAGAATTCTTAAGAAAATGCTTTATTTTCATAATGTATAGAGAGGTTGGTGTGACAATATGTTCTAGATGCCATTTCACCACAGGTATGAGTTTCCATCTATGCCTTTTCATCCATTTGGCATCTCAGGAGGTGTACAAAGCATTCAGTCCATTATGCATTGACATAAAAGAGTTGCAATCTGAGATCAAAGATACCACCCACATAAAAAAAAAATAGACTCCAAAATGTCTTTGACTCATCCATAATCGTACAAAAATGGCCAGATTTCCTGTGAATAACTTTTCCTGTGAATTTTCAAGTTTTTCCTTCTTAGGGTAATGACACTGTAAGAAAGGTGTTTTGCTTTACATGGCAATTCTGCTCTTTGAGCCAGGTTGAGTACCAAGTGTGACCAGAGGAGCAGTATGTGAAAGGATTCTTGTTTCACGACTGCATAAAGATTTGAGTTATTCCCTTTAATTGAGCAACACAGAACTGTAGTGTTGGTCAGGTACTTTATGAAAGACTTCTATTTCTGAGAGTTAAAGAACATCAGTATTTTCAGGTAACACTGGGTCAGCAGAATTACCCAGAAACTCAGTGGTCTGCAGTAGTAGTTACAGGATGCTCCTCAACCAGTCACTAGGATTTTATAGGAGTTTATATAGCAAAATACTAGTGAAGGGCAGTATTGTCTTGGGGTGACTTTATGATGTTGTATCCCCTATCACTGCTCTCTGCCCAGACACAAATCCTGTGCCTTTCTGTGCCTTTAAAACTGGGTGTGAGAGAAAGAAAAAAACAGTCAGATGAACTTTTCACAGCAGTTTGTGCTCCAAGGTCACTCTATCTCCTCTGTGTGCTTCTGTGGCAGCAAGCACGGAGGAAGCACCCTTTTTGCTGCTTTTCAGTCATCTTTTGGCTCTGTTTCTCCAGAGAGAGATGGAGAGTTAAACTTTTTTTTCTCCCTGGGACTTTGGCTTCTTCTTCTTCTCTTCTGGACTGTTCAACAATACCAGAACACACCAGGAAACCTTAAATCTCCAGCCTGGAGGAGCCTACACTGAAAACCCAGCTCTGAAGAGGAGAGAGAGAGACCACATCCACAGAAAGGACTCTAAAATCTTCCCAGGTTTCTCTCCACAGCGAGAGGTTTTATTATCTAGCATTATTCTTTTCCCATTGTGCATTGTGTCTGTTAAATAAACATTTTTTTTTCCTTTCACTTTCCTCCGAGGAAAATTTTTCCTGGACCTGGTGGGGGAGGGATGGCTGTAACCTGCCTTATATCAGAGGACATTCATTTTGGCCGTTCCTCTGAATTTGTCTCAAACTGGGACACGTATACATCAGTCTAGTCAGACAAGACATCCCTTTTGCCCTCAAAGCAGAGCCATGGAGAACAAAACTAACGATAAGGTAATTTAGGTTAGATGTGTGACAATCCAGGATTTGCTGTCATTCATGCCATGTACTGTTGTAGAATTCCCCAGGAGGAAAGGAAAAAGTAGTTATTTAGCTCCTGTTGCAGTGTGTGACATGCAATGAAGCAAAATATGGGGAGAAAGCACCGAAATATATTCAGGCACAAAACCTGACTAGGTTCTGTTAAGATCCACTGTCTTGAAGAAAGAAATAATGAATATTTTCAGAAAATTTCTGGGGGAAGATCATCTGCCTAGATGCTTGCATCATGTTTATCTTGTTTGAAATTGAAGGGGTTATAGTCCGTCCCTTGGAGAACTTTTTGAAACACCAAAGGCTTAAACAGTGGGACTCTTCTCAGTGATTTCTTCCTCCTAGAAGCAGACTTTTTCTTGCCTTTCTTCTCAGCCTCATGTGTTTCTAGACCTTGCTATACAACGATCCAGTTGCAGTAGGAAGATGGTCATTGCTTTAGTCAAGGATGTAGCCTGGTAATGAGCACCTCCTTCAAGGCATCAATGTGAGGTTTTGAACAATTTTCTCCTTTGGCTGAGGATTCATGAAGAGTTGGACAACATATTGCTACAGACATTTTTATCAAGGAGAAATTATGTCATTTTACATATGGTTTTCTGTTAGATCTTGATTAATTTAAAAAAACCCAACCAAACAACCAAACCAAACCCAAACTGTAAAGCAATGTGCTTTACTGTATTACCTGAATGCACATATAACCTCCAAAAGGGAAAGAGAAAACATCAGAATTCAGATATTTTTAGTATAAGACTATTGTGCATTACCAGAATCTGTGTACCTATTTTTACTAAGTAGTAACGTACACTGCCTACTTCAAATATGAATAAGAGTAGAAGAAGAAAAGGTTCTGAGGTGTGATAGCAGGTAAGATTCCAGCTGCATTTTACACTAATGTTTTCTAAGGTATTTCAGAATAACTTACAGAAGAGGCAGGTTTTTATCATTGCAAATTGACTTCAAGCTCTCTCACTCAGTTTTGAAAGTGTATTATATTTATGTATTTTTTCTCACCAAGAGGAAGTTTTGATCAACTTTTGATCTTCAGTAGTTCAGGAGCACTTAGTTGCTTCTGACATGTTGCTGTTTCTGAGAAGCTGAGAGGAAATGTAGCATTCTAAAGATGCTCATTAGCTCCAGTTTAGCATATTTGGCAAGAGTTACTAGGAAAAGGTCTCAAAAAAAGAATGTCAAAGTTTGGGAAGGATTCTATATTCTAGATTACAGACATTGTAAAATTGATAGGATAATTAGGCATAAAACTGCTTCTTCAACCGACAAATTTGGTTGATAAGTAGCTTTGTGTGGAGATATACATTTAAGAATATACATATTCTTAAAGAGGAAAAACATGAAAACAACAAAATTTATCCTGAGAACTCTCCAAATTATATTCCGTGGACCTACTTGTATTTCGACAGTGTAAACATAAACTGAAAACTGGTAATAGAGAATTCTTGGGAGAAAAAGTTTGGAAAAGTTTGGAATAAAAAATTGATGTGATAATTTTAGTATGTGACTTACAGAATGAAGTGTTTCTAAACTATATGGAGATATTTTACCAACCTATTCACTGCAATTATTTATTCTGCTGCATGAACTGAGTTCAGGTATCTGCAATATGAAAGTGATTAAAAGAGAATTCATTTCTTATTTCTCTTATTTAACATTACTGGTTAATAGATTTTCATAACGTATATTTACACACACACACACAGGGCTTTTCTCCTTGTTTTAAGAAACTACATGAAAGGGTAACAGACACAGATCTAGCTAGCTCCTTTGAGGATCCTTCAGGGGTAGTTTGTGTTGCATTTTGTGCAGTAATCTGCCAAGGTGATTTCTATGGTAACCTCTATTTGCATTCTTTCAAATGATAGTAAATTCTGACACATTCCATTAAATATTGATAGCAGTGTTTCATCTGCTGGAAACCCACAAGGGAATATTTAACTTTATCTATTGTCTGAGACTATTCTTTTGTATCAGCAAGCTTTATACAGTTAAAATGTTAATTAGATTTTTATAACCATTTTTATCATTCTGCTCTTCATCTAGATTGCTCCAAACACATTTATTTACAATTCCAAAATGCTTCCATTAATATTCCACAGCACCTTACTCAAAGATTAGCTTAATAGCAAACCTCAAAAATGTACTTAAAGGCTTGTGAAACACCTACAGAATCATAATACTGAGAATTTTTTTGGCTAATGGCCAAGTGATTTGTAAGATCAGCTTTTAAGGAAAAGAGACAAGCCTGAAAGAGAAAATGTCATAATTAGTTTCAAAATTGCATTAGTTTCTGAAATATAAAACAGTACTGAAACTGTTTACGGGAAAGATTTTTTTTATTGATGAGGCGGGGTGGGGTAAAGTAGGCTAAGAAAAATGGAAAAAGAGAGTGCAGGTAGTTTTATCTTCACGAGTGACATGTGAAATATCACCAAAGAATTAAAAAAACTCCCAATCCTCTGGAAAAATAACCTTACATCACACTAAGGATTATGTGTTCATTTTATATTAAATGGTGTTTGGGGATCTGGCTGGTGACTGTTTTCTTAGGAGGAAATTAGCAAACATGAATTTGTGGCAGAGGCTCTGAACCGCTACTGTTTTGTGTTTCGCATCGCTGCTTACACATTTGAATAGTAAATACACACTGGATTTACAGCACCACTAGGTAAAGAGGGCACCACTGCTACTCACCAGTGTGCAGCTGAACAAAGTGCCAGCCTGTGAACAAGAGGTAACAACACAAGTTCAAATTGCCGCGACCTTTTGTTATTTGATCTGCTGGCCTACAGGTGGAAAGGGTTGCACAGTAATGGGGAACTTCTGACCTGCTTTGCACTTTTGAGCAGGTTCTGTGCTGTGGTGCAATTACAGGAGATGCTTTTAGAAAATTGGTCCTAATATCAAGGTTTTCTGGGTTCCATTAAGGTCTGGAATCAGAAACCCTTGTGCTGAGACAGAAAATTGAAAATATTTGATACTGAGATTGGCTTTGTGAAGAGAAACAGCACTACACATGATTCTAAGCAGTGAAACTACAATTCTTTTGAGTTGTTTACTTCCATCTCCCACCCCCAGACCATCTCAATTACAGATGCACAGCTAGTGGGAATTAATCTGTTTGTAGATATCATACAACATCATGGAATGCATGGACCATGTAATGCTATCTTTAAGATCTGATGCATTATTGCCAAGAATTATCAACCTCAAACTAACCAGTTTAAGCCATGTAATGTTGCTTCCCTCTCCTTTTTTTTTTTCCAACACTAACTTCCTGGGGAGATCATTTTGGAATCTGTTGAAAAATCAATGGTGTGATGTTACAACCTTATAAAATGCATTCAGAAAAATCCTTGGAAGTTTGGAAATGCTGTAAACAGTTCTCTCCAGGGTCCAGAGGCTACCTTCAGTGCTCTTTTATGAAAAACCAACTGTAGTTCTTTTATGATAGTGCACAACTGTTCAGAGCAAGGATAGAACATGCTTTCCTTTGCTTCCAAGACTGATTAGGGATAATATAATCAAAAAGTAGGGAGGTAAAGGAGTGGCATGGGGGTGAGGGAAGCGAGGTAGGAAAGGAAAAGAGGGAAACCTTGAGGTAAAGGGAAATAGAAGGAAGAGAGAAAATGTTGGTACAGGTTCGCGCTGCCAAAGTTGATTAATGCAAATGAAGTGGCATTTTCCAGAGTGAATCCAGGTTAAGTACTGCTAAGCACTACAACAAGGCTCAGACTCAAAACTCATAAGCCCTGTGGACTGGAGGCAATCAAATCCTATGGGCACAGAGTCCTGTAATCACTGGGAAGGTAGTGCTAAACATGCCTTTGAGTTACACTCTATATTCTGTGAGGGGTTCTGCTTTAGGAAGAACACCAAACTCAAGATGATTTCATTCTACACATAGATTAAGTAAATAACCTGTGCTCTGTAGAGCATAGCAGAGACTGCCCAAACTCTGAACAGGAACTAGGATGGTCAGCAAAACCAGGGCTGTGCTGCTGCTGTAGCCTGGAGGATGGAGGAGCACAAGGAGTATCTACCTGTTTCTGATGTGCTAAACTGAGGCAGAGTAATGTTACCTTCCTCAGCAGCTATGAGTCCGTGCTTTGTCACAGAGTTGACCCAGAACTTGTAACTTTGGGCTCACTGCTAAAGAATAGAAAAATAAGTCTGAACACTATATTTTGCTGAATATAGCAAATCCTGTTTTGTTGGTGCTGCACCTGCATTAATGAAATTTGATGTATCTGAGCTAGACCTGTACCACTTACCTCTACTGCAGTGTCTTTCCCCTGCAGTTCACGAAATGACACCTGCACTCTGAGCAGTGCTCACCATGCTGGACAAGATGAGCTGTCTGGCTAGCTAACTAACCAAAATGAGGGGCAGGTGACGGTGTCTTGCACATTGCATCAGTCTTCAGGTCCTTAGCTAGTCATTTCTTATGTTGCTTACTGATAGCTGACATGTACAGTACAACCATTTTGTTAATGAAATAGATTTACTATCCTAGAACCCTAGCCTTTTGAAGCCATCAAGAAAAATACTGCAAATTTCAATATGGACAGAATTTACAAATTGTCTTGTTAAAAGAAGAGGAAAATTGTTTTAATTCTGTACTCCCACGGGAATGAAATGGCTTTGGCAATTCAGAACTTAATGAAGGTAAAAAAAAATATTTTATATGTATATGTTTTATAATTGAGACATGAAATTTAGTGGCTCTGTGAAATCATGTCCTGTTGGTAGGCATAAACAACATTTGTTTAGTGAGATTTTGAAAAAACACTGCCATGAAAGCAGAGTTAAATTGCCACATTTTTAATCTAGAAAGTTTAGAAGCCATGTTTCTCTAGCATATATTTCTAGAATTAATTAAACTGTCAATACTCCAGTTACTCCACTCTGCAGGGAAGGTGTTTGGACATTCCCATGTAAACCTGAACATACATTAACCCATTGAACTCTGTGTTTTAGGGGCTTTCCCCCACCCCCAATGGATCATGACTGTGACCATCACTGTGACCAACAGACATCAAAATTGCAACAATCAAGTCTCATCTCTGGGTCCAGGGGCAGCGAGATCTTTCCTTATCCCTCCTTTCTCTTTCTTCCTTTTCCCTTTTGCATTTTCCTAAGTGATATTACTATAGATAATAACAACCAAAATGTCTACATACATCCTTTCCATTGCAACCAAATAGTTCTGAAATAAACCCATATAAAAATAAATAAATATGTGTGTATATATATATTTATAAACAACAATCATTCTGAGTCATTTCACTCTAATCCACCTCAAAGGATCTATTAACAAGAACCTGAGTTATCCTTACCTTCAGAGAGAGGTCATAGCAGTGTGGGTACTATTTTTTTCCCTTTGCAAACCAAGGTAGATAATGATGACAGTGCTTTAGGCAGCTACAAAATACTAGAGCATAATCAGGCTGAATCACTGCTAAGTGGTGAAGTTCTGGCCCTCATGTTAAGTTTTCCACTGTGGTAGCTGAATGAACATAACCTGTGCTGGTTGTACCAAATGCAGAATGGGAATATGTACCAGACTTCTAGCTGGTGTGACAATTCCATCTGCTCTGGGTTTATGTCCCAAAGCCTCATAAGGAAAAGACCAGTAACTCATATTAGCTCCTTTTCACATAAGGAAAACCTGAATATGTCAGCCAGAGGAAAGACACAGAAAATTCAGTCACATTTCTACAAGAGAATCAGGACTTCAGGGTTTCTCTCTTTAGACATAACCCAAGATAACTCAAAATTTAGCACTGAAATCAAGCATATTTATACATTCATGCTGTGCATACTAGGTTCCCTCACAGAATCACCAGGTTGGAAGAGACCTCTAAGATCATTGAGTCTAACCCATGCCCTAACACCTCAACTAAACCATGGCACCAAGTGCCACATCCAATCTATTTTTAAACACATCCAGGGATGGTGATCCCACCACCTCCCCGGGAAGACAATTCCAGTAATTCACCACTCTTTCTGTGTAAAACTTTTTCCTAGTGTCCAGCCTATATTTCCCTTGGAGCAGTTTAAGACTGTGTCCTCTTGTTCTGTCAGTTGTTGGCTGGAAAAGGAGACCAACCCCCACCTGACCACAGCCACCTTTCAGGGAGTTGTAGAGAGTGAAAAGGTCACCTCTGAGTCTCCTTTTCTCCAGGCTAAACAACCCCAGCTCCCTCAGTCGTTCCTCACAGGGCTTGTGTTCCAAGCCCCTCACCAGCCTTGCTGCCCTCCTTTGGACAAGTTCAAGTGTCTCAACGTCCTTCTTGAGCTGAGGGGCCCAGAACTGGACACAGTACTTGAGGTGTGGCCTCACCAGTGCCGAGTACAAGGGAAGAATAACTTCCCTGGTCCTGCTGGTCACACAGTTTTTGATACCAGGATGCCATTGGCCTTCTTGGCCACCAGGGCACACTGCTGGCTCATGGTCTGTTGGCTGTTGACCTGTACCCCCAGGTCCCTTTCTGCCTGGGCACTGTCCAGCCACACCGTCCCCAGCCTATAGTGCTGCAGGGGGTTATTGTGGCCAAAATGCAGGACTGGGCACTTGGACTTCTTAAACTTCATCCTATTGGACTCTGCCCATCCATCCAACTGTTCCAGGTCTCTCTGCAAAGCTCTCCTACCTTCCAACAGATCGACACATGCTCCCAGCTTGGTGTCATCCACAAATTTACTAATGAAAGACTCAATACCCTCATACATGTCATCAATGAAAATATTGAACAGAACTGGTCCCAGTACAGACCCCTGAGGGACACCACTGGTCACTGGCCGCCAGCTGGATGCAGCACCATGCACCAGCACTCTCTGGGCCCGGCCATCCAGCCAGTTCTTAACCCAGCAAAGAGTGCACCTGTCCAAGCCGTGTGCTGCCAGCTTTTCCAGGAGTTTACTGTGGGAGACAGTGTCAAAGGCTTTGCTGAAGTCCAAATAGACAACATCCACAGCCTTTCCCACATCCACCAGGTGGGTCACCTGGTCATAAAAGGAGATCAGGTTGGTCAAACACGACCTGCCCCTCCTAAACCCATGCTGGCTGGGTCTGATCCCCCAGCCATCCTGTAGTGATGGCACTCAATATAAACTGCTCCATTACCTTGCCGGGTACCGAGGTCAGACTGACTGGCCTATAATTTTCAGGATCCTCTTTCCTACCCTTCTTGTGAATGGGCATCACCTGGCCAGCTTCCAGTCATCTGGAGCCTCACCAGTGAGCCAGGACTGTTGGTAAATGATGGAGAGTGGCTTTGCAAGCTCATCTGCCAGCTCCCTCATCACCCTGGGATGGATCCCATCTGGTCCCATAGATTTATGAACATCCAAGCGGCTCAGCAGTTCTCTGACTGTCTCCTCCTGGATAACAGTGGGATCATTCTGCTCCCTTACACCGTCTGCCAACCCAGGAGGACAGTTGTCCTGAGGACAAGCCATCTTCCCTCAACACAGACACACAGATTTCAGACACTATAGGGTCTCTGAGACCTCCCCACCCCATAAGACTACTTTCTAGAGCATGCAATTAAGGAAGACTGACATTGCCCTAGCTGGAGGATAAGCAGGATCCCCTACAATGCCTAACATGATTCTTGACAGCTATGTTTGCGCAATTGAACCCTCTTCAAGATGTCTAGCTTGGAGAATTACCTTCTGAAGTCCTTTCTAATACCAGCCAAAAGACAGACTTTTCCTTGGGCAAAACAATTCACAAGATATGGAAAAGTGGACTTTTCTATGCTCTCTTGGAGGAGTTGTCAGGGTAATGAGATCCCAAGCACAGGCAATTAGACAGCACTTTGTTCACCTGAACAAAACCCTTTGCAAAAAAAACTGTGAAGAGAATAAGGGGAATTCACAAGACAGTGGGAAAAAGGAGGTTGAAGGCTGGTATCTGTTCATGTGTTTCTGGTGGGATTGTTAAAAGTTGACCATTTTGCCTATCATTTTCACAAGTAATAATTTCTTTAGCGTCAACCAAGAACCAAGATTAACTAATTCAGTCCTCCAAATGCTTCATAGGGTCAGACCCTCCATTGGAATGAAGCAGAGGGAAAAAAAGGGAAGAAATGGAGAGAAAGAGCAGCAGGAGATAAGGAAGGATTGTACAAAAGCAGAACTGCCACCAACAGAATAAACATTTTTGCCTTGAGCAGGAGATCTGCACTGGAGGTACCTATTAATTTATGACCCTCTGTTGTCCCCAAAGCAAAATCAAATGTTTGTACAACTCTGCTCCAGCTGGGGAGCTGAAAGCTTCAGGTAATGAAGATAATCTTTGCTTCCCTTTCTCTCTCCCTCAACCCCCAATTGATTATAGATTGCACTTAAAAGGCAAAATTAACAGCTCTCCTTCTGCTAAAAATCATCAGCTCTGGTAACTGATGAGAAGGGGCAAGAGCTGTGTAACACCAACTTACTGCTTCTCTACACAGATCTCACTGACTGGGGAGATGTGAACTCCTAAGAGGATGGACACCCTGAGCTACTAAGGGAAATTTCATACACAGCTCTGAAAAGCTGTCTGACTGAATTATGGTCAGTAACCACTCCAGTATCACTTAGAGTCCAGATATAAACTCTGATATTTAATTGGCTCTTAAAGCTATCTATTCCCTACAATTACTTTTTAGTACCCCTTTCCCCTTTCCTTTCCTTTCTCTCTATTTCTCTTTCTTTCTCTTTTCTCCTTCATTTTCTCTCTCACTTTTTCTCCCTCCCTCCCTCCCTCCCTCCCTCCCTTCCTTTCTTGCTCTCTTTTTTCCTCCACCCCACCTTTCCTTTTACATTCTTCCTCTCTTTCTTGTTAGGGATTTTTGACTCTTCAGATGCAGTCCCATGGCATTGCTGACAGTGGATTGTAGTCCAGTATATAACTTTCATGCTATTGCCATTAGAAACATGTTATGCATGTGACTATACTTGCCACCCAAAATATCTCATATTCTAAGATGTGGTATTTAGAAATCTCACCTCCTGAGAGCAACCTGAACTTAACAAACAGATAAATGGCAGTGAAAAAGAGAAAGCTAAGAATATTTTAAAGCATATCAGGTTCTGCTCTTTATAATTTGACAACCTTCAGATTTGCATTTTTCCCTTTGTGTAAACCAAAAAGCCACTGAAATATAGTTATAAAACCTTAAAAATTATCCCACAGGAGTAGTGTTTTAAGCTTAAGACAAGTAGTTGAATCTGGAATTCAGGTTTGTGGAAGTGCAAACAGCATGGATTTTATATGTTAGGTGAAAGAAAAGGGTGTTTATTGACATGGGCAGACAACAGAACTCCTTGTTCAAATCCTTAACCTTTAGCCACTTGAAAATGAAGCTAATGAACTACAGTAACAAAAAGAGGATTGGCTAGGAAAAATTAAAAAAGATCTTAAGCAGAAATAAGTAGGGGTTGAGCATACAGTTAAAGCAATTTTAAACAAGTTTCAAGAAATGTTAAGATTACATCCTTCTCAGTAAAAACCATTACTTGAACTTCAAGTGCCCTTTTTTCTGTAATTACTAGAGAGATGAGGTTTCAATGAACACCCAAGTTTGGTCAAAACTTCTGAAAGTCTTGGAGAAAAGTGAGACAATTTCAATGAAAAGATGTAGAGCAAGACAGTTAATTTGAGCTCTCAAAACAAGAGGTTGCTTTAGCTTCTGTAACTTCTTGCTAGCTGTAACTTTAGCTTCTTGCTAGCTGGGCTCAGGTTCTGGGAAAAAGCCATGACACTAGTTAACTGACCTGGCCTGAGGTTTCAGTAATCCTGATTTTGCCTTGCTTTTTGGTTTTGGTCACATTAATTATCCCTCTTGCCTGAGAAACCAGACAAATTCCTGGTATTCTGATGCTAGTTCTTGTCCACTGATGTTCAAAGTTAGTGTATTTCTCAATCACTGGAATTATGTAGGTATGAATTTTAACTACTTTTCTGAAAAGAGATTTTTTTTTTTTTTTTTAACACAGGTGTATTCTCAGGACAAGTTTTCCACTTGTGTTTCTGAACCGCCTGACCTGGTTGTGAACAGCCCAAAGAAGTACATCCCCTCCATTTCTTCTCACTGTACTAAAGTCTTCATCTGGCATTGCACAGTTGTAATATCCTTTAATGAGCATAAACAGCATCTTTGTCCTTTGGCAACCAGTAGATTGGTTAATACATGAATGCCACATGTTCCCTTATTCTAGACCCATATTACAGAGCCCACTATCCAAAGCCACAACTGTACAACTGAAAGACGGCATGTGCAAAGCTATACCTAGAGAAGTGGAGCCACATGGAGAGCCACATATTAATTTCTGAGAGGTGTGTCATGGCACAAATAAGGCCAGAAGGAGATTTTGCTATATATTTTGAAACTGGCCTCATTTACATGCTTTTGTAGTAGAACATTGTGCACCAGGCTGTAACTGTGAATGATTTCTGCAATGCACCAGGACAGTGTGTTAATTCTGTACAGTTAGTTAAATTCTGGGAAGGAAATCAAATTCTGCAAATGGTATTTTCTCCTATGAACACCAAAACCCAGTGCTCCATGCACAATATATACTTAGTGTCACTTAGGGATACTATCCACTTTTTGTCAAGTTCCCTGCTCAGGCTGTCTTTTCTTTCAGCTAACCTCAAAGATGACCTGTTTTCTCTTTCGTACTTTATGACACTTATACAAGCTGAATAGAAAATCAAAAGCAAGAAAGGTGTTATTATCAAGGCACTGCTGTTTTTCAACTTTTCTCTTGTTTTTCTTCTGCAAACAGCAAGGTGCCAAAAAGCATCATTTGATAGACGCTAAAACATGAAGAGCAGACATCTCATCTACATTTTTACGAAGAGTAAACAAGTGGGACATTGATGTAAAGTGGGTATTAAACTTCCCACTTCTTTCCCTCCCTCCACACATGTTCTTTACTACTGTAGTTTTGTAAGGGAGGAAAGGTTACACCTTTTTTTTGGGTTTTGTTGCTTGGTTTTATTTTTCTCCTGCATTCCTGATATTTGTTTTATAAACAGGTAACTCTTTGGGAGTCCAAGTTTCTACAGTTTCCTTCTACTTTAGTGGAAAAGCTTCTGGGCTGTCTTTCTTGAGAAAGTGTGGTGCAAGTGACAGTGAAGAAATGTGACTGCTCTTATCTTAGTGCTGTCTGGCACTTCCCTGTGTCTGGAGCTCAAGTGAGCTGTAACTGCGAACTCTATAGACTGTTTTACAGTGGTCTTACTTTGTGACACATGCTTTGCACTGCTAGCACGAGTGACCTAAATCACCATCCACCCCTTCTACTCTTTAGCTTTGCACTCGGAGTATTATTTTACAGAGAGTTTCCACTAGTTTTGAATCCCTGTTACTGTTATTTCTCTGATCCACCTCTGTAGGAAGTGTTACCCTCTTCCCAGCAGCATATTCATGCAAATCCAGAGGAGAGGGTGCAGATAAAAAACAATCTTGCAGTGTATAAAATGGAAAAAATCCTTCAACAGAATATTACATTTTTGTTGTTTTTTTAATTTTTTTTTTTTTTTTTGCAACAAGTCCATTTGGTGCATGCTTGAGAGAGTCTGAGCCAGGAAATGGAATAAGTCTCTGCAGACATAGCAGGTATATTTGGTACAATAGAGGTAGCATGACAGGGCTCTATTACAGTAAATAATACAATTCCAGAAATAACTTATGCGGAACATATTGCTTCTGCTGCACATGTCAGGAAATGGACTTTGATCGATGTTGCTGCAACACAAAACCACATACTAAAACTTTTTAATTATGATGACAGTGTAAAAGTGTAGATGGTGCTCACTGGCAGTGTTCATAGCCTTTATAATTAACAAATGGACAATGCAGATTAATTCTGCATGCTCTTCATGTTTCATAATTCTTTCTAGTTGCTGCCATCAGCATGTATAGAAGCAATAAGGCACAAGAGAGGGCCTGGTTCCCATCACCTCTGGGGTGTTAACAGGCATCCTCAAGGGGAGTGATTATCTCACGATAACCACACCACCTGGAGCGACCATATTGCTATAAAAACTCATTAATGTAAGAGAAAAACATGTACTTTTGTGCTAGTGGATGGAGCCAGGAATTCAGACTGCTAAAGAGCTTTATCAGGAGCTCTAGTTTGCCTCTATTCAACTCCATATCAGAATATTCACTAGGCTACTCTGCAGCTTTCTCAGTTTTGTAAACTAGAACACCACTTTAGCAATACTTTTGCAGCAGCCTAACATGATAGTCAACAATTAAAAAGATATGGCACAACCATCAGAGAACAGAAAGTCACATACCTCAGATTGCCTTCTCAAGGGGAGTATCTCAGTTGGCAGAAGACATTCTACACACAGTTTTTCAGAATAAAAAGCACAAGGAAATTACAAATCGAATTGGATAGAAGTGTCTATAATTTTAAATTTTAAATAGACTAATTTCTGCTCAGCAATGCATTTAGAGAGTATATTTAATTTGAGTTTATCAGGAAAGTATGGAATGAAGTACATGAGAATACAATAACTCACTGTCTGCTGTTCTCTATGATAATGTACCAAACTGTTATCTCATACTCTAATGACTTTGATGTTAATGGAGTCGTACTCTCTGCCTGACCTCTTCAGCACTGGATGGATGTGTATGTGCTTTTTCTGTCCATCAGGTTTTATGCTTCACTCTCAACTTTCCTACAAATCTTTTATCTTTGCTTCTGCTTAATTTCCTCTTTAGTAGGAGGGCAGATTTTATTTAAATGAAGAGTTTTAGTTCTACACTTGTAGGGATAATTTCTTGGATTTTAAAATCAGAAAATTTTAAAGAAACTGTTAAATTGCTGATGTTGTGACCCTCCACTTCCACCCCAAGTGTATTTCTTGCTCTTTCATGGAAGTTTATCCATTTAATGAAATTTGCCTTGCCTGTCACCCAGAGACAATAAGAGACACACAGAAAGCATCTTTACAAACCTTCATTTGCTTACTAATTTCTTTTTTATCTGTGCTTAGCATCTGTATCATGCCATGGATGTAAAGATGAACCTTCTTCAGACTGTAGATGGTGGTGGGAGCCATAAAGACAGTCAAGAAAATGTGGCCCAGGGAGTGCTAAGTGGCCACAATGGCACAGAAGGGTTTAATTTACATCTGTCTCCTGCTCACCATATGTTTATTGTGGTTATTCAGCACACACACAAGCTAAGGCGAGCTCATCCTTGGGGGCAGGGAGAACTTGAGGCTCATTTGCTTGTACAGTACCTCTTAGACACTTGGAGTCCAGCTTTAGTGTCTAAATAACAGAAGACAACTTAGGTTTGTTTTTCATGAGTGTACAAGGCACTGTGAAATGTCAACTTCCCTGCCTGGACTCAAAGTATCTGAGCTCTACAAAATACATAGGTGTTTAGGAAGTTTCACCTGTGCTTGCTAGACATCAGCTTATGGCACAACTGAAAAGGTATCTATTCTACCATAGCCATGGGGCAGGAGAACAATATAGTGCTACTTACATAGCAGCAGCAGTTCTTACTGTGTACACAGTGGTGGCCCAGCCAGCTTCCTTTCTGTGGTGCAGGGAATGGCTAGGAGAGAAAGTGTTTCTGTTAAGGCCATTGAGACTTAGGTTTTGTAAGTGGACTTGTGTTTTTGTCAGTGATGATGAAATTACATAGTACAAAGCACTTTATGACATTCTGTGGGTGTAGGAAACCATGATAGAGGAAGGAGTGAAAAACATCTTGTGCAACGCCTTATTTGATTCCCCAGGTTGGTGCAGGGAAAGACTTGTGAAGATGAATTTTGCAGATTTCTGGTACTAAAAGAATTTGCTGGGATGCTTTCTGTGTCTGTTAACAGCTAATGCAAAAGAAAATGACTTTATAACTGTTTGAGCTTGCACTTGAGAGCATGGCTGTCATTTATGTCATTTGGCAAGTGCAAGTCAAAAGTCTTGCTTTTGTGTCTTGATCTAGTTCACCATTTTGGCTTAGAAAAGTAGCTATATAAAACTATACTAGCTTGAAAACAAACCAATGGGAGGCACCAAATCAGAATAACAACTTAATGGGAAAATTAAAGAAAAGGAAAAAAACTAAAAGAAAACACTGGTTCAAATTGACAGAGTCAAGATACAACCTGACACCCTGTTAGTCAGGGTGGTGGTAGCAGTCTGGTAGAATGGTGGCTGCAGTCCTCTGAAGCGGTGATCCTGTAGAAAAAGGGTCTGCTCTTCCTCAGGTCCAGTGGTGGCTGTGTAGCTCCCGTCCTCTGGAAATCCATTGGACGGGTAGTTTCTGGTGTTCAGAATCTCAGATTATATCCAGGATGGAATGCTTGGCTCCTCCCTCTGGGTGAAGCATCTCACAATGGGGTAACGAGTCATGAGGCCAAGTGTTGATTAGGCTCATTAACAGAAGATAGTCCGGAGGGAGTTATCTCTGAGTCATTCGGCAGGACAATGATGGGCAATTAACAGAAAGATGGTCTGGGGGGAGGAGGCAAGGAAACACTGCCCCACCTGATTTCAATGGCTCATGAGGATGGTAATATACTGCAACCCAGGACAAACACACCGCCAGATAAAGTCCTCTGGGTTTGTTTTACCCTAGACAGAGTCTAGGAGCATCAGCAACTCTTTGCTGACCCCACCAGCTGCTGGAATGGAAATCTAATCAAAAGTAAATGCTGTTCAAGATCTTCATGTAACTTTACTATCACGGTCAGGATTGGAAAAAGGACTGAACTAGAGACATGAAAGCATCTGTGAGATTGGTACTGACAGGGGTTAAATGAGCCTGCAGTGCTCCGTAGGGAGCCAGGCATCAGCAGGGACCTGTCCATCTGTTTGGTTTCTCAAGGTTGCTGTAGAGCAGCTGTGCCTTATGATTGATGTCCAAAGGAATAATTTCTTATAAATTCCAGAAGCTAATATGCAGGAGACTTGGCTTTTCTTCTCTCTTCCAAGATACCTAATGACAAACTCTTTTAGATTGCCATGGAGTGCCATCACTTAGTACTGGTCCTCGTTTTCCATAATTTCCAGCTCCTGACTGCACCAGGAACTCCTCAGCCTGGAAATATGACATTAGCTGATGCCTAAGGCATAGTGTAAGGTAGTATCCAGTAACCAAATGTGATAAACTACTAATGCCAGTCAATAATCACAGGTTTCTTGTTTCACCCTGTTACTGGTTTACTGGTATTTTGTGTGTCTAAGATGGTCTAGACCTGCAGACTGTGTTGCCTTTAAATGCCACTACACAGACAAAAGAAGCCAAATAATTTACTGCATGACAAGTTTGTCCTTCCCAGATTTTTAGCCTGACTGATGCTGTTAGTTTCTGTGAGTTTTTTTTTCCTTTTTAAGAAGTGTTCAGACTTTCCCTGTGAAATACTATTTTGCTCAAAATCTGGCACTTGCAGCTTTCACATGCTAGATTATATGGTTCATGAGTTCTGCCGTGGGAGTTTTTCTTCATTGTGTACCGTAGCTCATGGTGAGCTTCACAGATCTTGAACAGCTCTGCCTTTGATGGGTGTTAGTACATTTTCTCAGTGGCTGCCTTTTATTAGTTTCAAAAGATAACAGTCTATGTAGCCACACACTCAGGTGTTTATGTGTGTGAAGGGCACCAGGAGGAAAAATGTGAAATCTCCTGCTCTTTGCCAGATTTTTCCCTTCAGAATATTTACATCTGCTTGGTATGATATTTAACATAATAGTGAAACTGTAGGAAGCCAGAAGTGCCACCCTGATACAGAGATAGGAACTGCTGTTATTGAGATCGTTCATACTTTCTGAACCTCCAAGTCCTTCTCTGAACAAAGAGCATAATGATATTCAACCCCAAAGAATTTTCAGATTAATAGTTTTAAAGAAAATTACCAGTTACTCCAACGGAAATTCTGAATTCCTTTGTTATGCCTGAACATAGGCTGTTTGGAGACTGGAGGAGCCCTTTCAGACAGCTGAACTCCGTATGCTGCATATGTCTGTTTCTAGATCAGCCCAAAGTGGGAGTAGCATAAGGGTATGGTTCTTGAGACTGAAGGCTGTACATAAAGTACAGCCATTTAATGTGCATAGAAGCCATTTAAAGCGTACAAGAGTATTGCTGCATATTCTTGAGCACCATCTGCTGGCATTTTCTCATCTAACCAGTATTTGCATAATTGGAAGCATCTCTCTTCATAGAATGTTCCTGAATGAGGCAGGAGCTGAAGCCCTCAAGAAAATAAAGTCTGTTTCTTATGCATACTTGGAAAATGGCCATATAGAAAAGGTCTGGAAAGGGCTTTGGAAAAAATTAGCTAGCTGGTGTATAAAAAAGCCCTAAATACAGCATAAAGATTTGTACTGTGATGGGCAATACCTAGAGCAAGGATTTTGGCATTGACCATCTCTTTATTCTGCAGCAGGTGTGATACCAGCCATCCTTGCTTGCCAAAGTGGTCCCAGGCCAAGGAAAGGGATGGCAAGCGATTTTCTATGAGTTACTCAGCAATAAAGATGCCAGATTTGTTTAAGAACCTCCTGAGAAAACTTTCAGAGAAACGTGAGGAGGGCAGCAGAGATGCAGGAAGGAATGTTAACATTAATCTATTTTGGCTCTTTGATGCGTGGATACTCAATATCCATGTGTGCCCTCTCTCAAGACCTAGAAGCTCAGTACAGTCTCCAAAACACATCTGAAGAGGTTGTCCATAGTATAGCCAGTAATAAACCATTTAAACACATGCAAATTAGCTTTAAAATAGCTCTCCCAGGTGCAGATATCTGTGCAGACACCTGTGAAGTCTTCAACACCAAAGCAATATTGACTAGTGCCTATGTGGCCCACCAGTGACTCTGGTTTAGTCTCATTTCATGAACATGGTAGTCCTATATCAAAACAACAATATTTCTATATTACAGAAAAATAAGCTGCTGTTATATATGTGCGCATTTTTATTATTTTAGCACCTTTAATGTCTCCAAGTGCTAGGAAAGTTATTCTGAGTCTTGTGGTGGTATAAGGACTCCTTAGGGGCACCTGCTGTATTTTGTACCTAGGATTTAAGACAGTGAGAGGAAAACAAAGAAGGAAATGCAACACAGTGAATGCTGTTTCCCACAGAAGCCCTTATTTTTACTGAAGTTCCCTAGAGTTCAGTGGAGCTTCAGACATTGCTTCACCCTGCTCTATCCCTTGGTAGTTTTTTGCACAGGTACAAAATGCAAGTGTTAGAATTTTCAAAGGTACCGAAGACTACAAGATCAGAAGCAATCATAGCTCAAAAATATTTTTTCAGACTTCTCTGGAGAAGTTAATTTCTGAGAGAATAGATGTATATGAAGAAAAAATATTGCATAGTCACTATGCAAAATAGCAAACCACTAACAATGATTTTAGACCCATGATTCTTTTTGATGCAGCTCCTTATTTCAACTTCAAGGGGTGTCTACCTCTTCTCAGGAGTTCAGTGCTTTTTCCTGGCACTCAATACCATTGGGTATTCGAATGATAATGTAACTCTATCCAGATCCATTTAAAAAGAATATTTATTGAATTAAACGAATAGTCAAAAAATATGTACCATATTCTTATTTATACAGCTATGGTGTATACAAGTTTAGATGCCTCTTACATGATGTGTGCTTGTGCTTTTCTATCAGCCTGATGCAGCTAGACCCAGCAATACATTTTCCATTGACAGGGAGGATAGAATAACCCATTAAATCTAAGCTTTTTAACTTTATCTTCAGCACAAAATGCTTAAAACTCCCCAACATTAATAGGTACATTCAGAATAGTGCATCGTCTATCAGAAACAAAATTACAGCTGAAATTTAGCCTGATTCCCATCCCCAAATTCTCCACATTTTTTTTTCAGTCAATTGCTTTACTTTCCATTGTAACATGTCACTGTAAGGAATTGTAGCAGTACAACTAGTGATTAAGTTTGAGCTAAATCTTTAATTTGAATTCAAATCCTTCACACAGCTCTCAGGTTTTGTACCTTTTTCAGTGAGTAATCCTTTCCTCAGTTCTGAGAGGAGAGTACTTATACATTACTATTTCTGTGTATATGGAGAATTGTGGAAGGACACAAGCAGCATCAGTGTTGTTTATAATCATTATCACTGGTAAGTAAGGAATATTAAGCTCTGACATCTTTAGCCTTCAGATAAAACTGCTTTCACAAACCAATTTATAATGTCTTGTCCTGGGAGTTTTATGTAGAGATGGAAGAGATGTTAATGTAATAAAACAAAAAAAGGAAGGTAGATTAATGATCTTATTACTCCTGAACTTCTCAATTGTATTATGCATTTACTGTCTTCTTCACTCATTTTTTCTAACCAGTATAAAACTGTGCAGTAATGTGTGTTTATACCAATTTTCTTGTTGCTGACGGTGCACCAACAGTTTGTTACAAACATGGGTTTTCTGTGAGGAAAAGCAAGAATTTTCTAAGCGGTATTAATAGATGATAACTGCTTATGTGGATATCATTAACCCCTGTGTATGCAATGCAAAGTTTGCATTCAAGACTTAAGAAACAGCATTACATTAATGAGCTTAAAACCAAACCAACCAAAAAAACAAAGGTATAAGAACAATCAGATTTCCATTAAAAGGTTACAATTAATTCGTTGTGAGGAAAAACTAATATAAACCCATCTGGAAAGGTGACATTTTTGCATTTCGCATTTTTGCAAATGCCAAAATGAGGACTGTGTGCCATATCACTTCCTCTTAAGCAGGTAAAATAGAGGTTAAGCTGGATTCAGGTGGTCCAGGCCCTGTGCTGACCCAAGGCCACCGGCAAATAGGTGCCCTGTAAGACTGTTCATACCGAGACTTTTTCACAGGTAAACCAATGGGTCCAGAATCTCCTTTTTCTTCTTATCTGAAGACTATGGCTTATACCCTTATGTCAACTTCAAAGACATTTCGTCAGCATAACGCAGCTTCTCTGCTGCCATTTAAGGGTAATGCAGTAAAAGTTTTTCCTGACTTGACAATTCTCAGACTTACCAACCTTCCAGTTTTCTCTCATTAGAAAGGAGATCTAGAAAAGCTGAACATTTTCTTGCCAGTTTAAAAGCTGCCTCCATTATTGCAGACAATAGACAGTTGAAGAAAATTAAACAACCTAATGGTACCCAGAATAAAAAACCCCCCAAAAAAACCAAAGAAGAAAAAGATATTAAAACCTAGGACATTGTGGCAACTAACACTGCTGAGTATTGCCAGCACTATAAAACAAGTCTTAAAGCAGTGAAAAGTTAAATTACATAACTCAAGACTGCTGTGGCCTGATTGAAAACAATTGGAATTAATGAGAAGCCTCATGTTGCGTGCCTGCATTATGGGAGGCAAAGATCAGACTTGAACTCAGGCTTACATTGTTTAAACTTGTCACACATCTTTCTGCTCATACAGCTGACTATTCCCCTCAGCTCAGCATCCAAAACCAGACCCATATGGCCAAAAAGAAGATAGTCTTTAAGCCAGGTGCCATAGACTTATGTGTCCACCTTACCCAGCAGTCAGTCCTAGGGCTCCCCTGATACCATGTGGTGCCTTGTGTGGGCCTAAAGTGTAATTTTTAATTGAGTGTATTTGTGGGGTTTTTTGGTTGATTATTTTTCAGACCAAAGTGTGCCAAAGACATGAGTGCAGCTATGTCTTCACCTCATGGAAGTGAGTGTGCATGTTGCATTCACTGAGTTGTGGCAAAGTCACAGCAGGCAACCTCTTGCTGGACCTGTGAAAAAGTGCCAGTTTTAGCAGAACATGGACATGCCAGCAGAGTGGGTCAGCCCAAGACCTGGTCCACCTAAGTTCTTTACCACCTCTATATTAAATGCTGAAGAGGAACTAATGTGGCATGCAGACTTCATTTTGGCACTTGCACAATATGATGTTTCTAGACTGGCTTGTATTATCTTCTTACGAGTAGCTGGTGTGGGAGGTAGCCTGGGAATTGGGGACACTGTGGAACCAAAGGAGCTAGCTGCTATGGGGTGCCAGGTGGACCTTAGTTCCTGGAGAATGGAGTGGAGATGCCAGCCCCTGTGCTGATGGAGCTTCTAAGCTCTTGACTTGTAAACTGGGAAAGAGCATCCCAGAGCCTAAAGTAAGCTTGGTTAGTGAGATACAAGGCTAGCAGTGGGGAGGAGACAGATCCCTGTCTACATCCATGGTACCCAAAACCTTCCATCTCTCTGAGTCATTCTTGGTCTATCCTGGTCCCCATCCTGAAGTCCTAGGCCTTTTGCTCAACTATTTCCACACCTTTCTTTTTCTCACACAGTGCTACTGCCATATCCATTGCAAAATCAAATTTGCTACCCTTCTTCCTCCACACACCATGAAAAGAAGGAAATTACTTTCTTTGTCTGTAGTCTTAGAATAAAATTAATCTATACATATTCTGCTGAAGAGTGCTGAGTGGCTCTGGGAAAAAATCCCTGTCTACCTTATAGCTAAGCACAAAGTTGTAAGCAGGGTGTAGGTCCAAGTAGAGCTTGGACAGAGGGAGATTTGGACTGGCAATGAGCTTTACTGCATTTTAAAATAAGAAGGTTCTTGTCATGACAACAGCCTGTTTCTTTGTCCTGATCTGTCAGATCAGGGTCTTATCACTGAACCTCATCTTGAACCTGAATGGCAAATTCCCATCCCAAACAAACCCTGCTGAGTACAGAATTGTGCTTATGATCTCTGACCCTTTCCCCAGATAATATATTCTGTATTCCAGTAAAAGCAAGTTGAAGTGTCTGTGATATGTTCCAGGAAATCAATATTTTTTTGAGGAGGAAAATGAACTTTTCTAGCTCCTCTGCCCTGGTCTGGAGTTGGAAAAGACCTTAAAGATCATTGAGTCCAACTGTTAGCCCAGCACTGTAAAGTCCACCACTAAAACATGTCTCTAATGCCAAATCTATGTCTTTAAATACCTCCAGGTATAGTGACTCAACTACTATCCCTGGGCAGCCTCTTCCAATGCTTGACAACCTTTTCAGTGAAGAAATTTTTCCTAAAAATGCGTGATCACACTCCTCTTCTGCTCTCCCACAGCCTTGCTGGGTGCTGGCATATTTTATGGAATTCCTCTCATGTTTTTGGGGAGGCAGTGAGGAGGAATGGAGCCCCCTCAGGTGCAGGGAGGCACTTTTCCATTGATACTATCTTTGTTCAATGCTTTATTTTAAAATTCATTGTGGATTGATCAGGGAGCACATTTTTCACGACTTAATTGTCGTTATTTGCTGGCATTATTTGCTTCTGAGTTTAACAGTCCTCTAAAGCCACCAGTGCCCTTTAGGCTACAAATGGGATGTTGCTGGTAGATTTGTTTCATTGGATGCCTTTAGAAATCCTCTTTCTAGCCCCAACAATAACTTACTAAGTGAGAGGGATGGGAACTGGGTTTATGCTGCTGCTGGTTAGTACAAAACCTTCCTATCAAAGACATATGACTGTGGAAATCTAGGATTTAGTGGGTCATTGGAAGGCAAGGTAACCATCAGAAAATGCTACAGTTTGGCATCACAAAAGTAGCCTCAATCTATGAAGCTTAATCTTGCATGCAGTGATTCATAGGTACACCATAAAAAAAAAAGTGGCTCTGCAACAGTGCAGTAAGTTCAAGGCTGCTGCAAAGGGGGGAAGAATAATCGCAGTGGATGAGAGAAGAGCAATGAGCATGTATCAAGGAAAATTCAGGCTGGATTTGAGAAAAACCTTTTAAATGGTAGAAGTAGTGAAGCACTGCAATAGATTTTTCTGGGGTGGATATGGATCTGCAGAACTGATGAGACAAAAATATATGAGATAGGGCATCACTGAAGCTGATCTTGCCATGGCATAGGACAAGCTAGATGACCCCCTGAATTTCCTTTAGACTATTATTACACTTTAGACTATTTTTTTAGACTTTATCTAGAAGTGTAGTCTTTACTGCATGGCTCTTGACATTTTATGCTTTGCTTGTAGTACTGCATTCTGGAAACAAGGACTGTAGCTGTCACTTCACAAGTTCCTAACTGTGATTCTGAAGATGAATTCTAAAGTGTGGCTAATGAAAAAGAAATAAAGTAAGTCCAAATGAGGAAACAGAGTGATTTTGAGCCTCGCTTGCATTTGTGAATACTTTTTATTGACAAAACCAGGGAAGTCCAAAATATAGGGTAGAGGAACTTCTTTCTGGTGAGCATTACATACTGTCATGACACTTGCAGTCCAGTAAGAATTAAATTTTGCTACAGGCAAGGATTTTTAAAGGCTTCCCACTGCCTGAAAAACATGGAGGCTGTTGTCTGTGCATATTTATTTATCCCTTTTTCACCAGGAAAACACTTTTACAGTCATTACGGCAGTGCTTTAGAGAGTTCAATATAATTGAGATGCTGTAGGAAGGGGAAAAAAATTGTGTTTTGGAGGTGGAGCTCCCAAAGGAAACAGAATTCTGGCTCTAGCTACATTTTCTTGCCAGAATCCTGCTTTTTAGATAAATGTCAGACAGGAGTTTGAAGCTGAAAATAGAAGCAGATGACGAAAATAATTCTAATCGCTAAAGCAAGATACAGAAACAGGAAAGTGGTCCTAGGTGGAGCTAATAAATCCATGTCTGACAGCCAGATACATTGGAGTGTGCAAATTATATGCTTTTATCCAGGGAGATTTTTTGAGCAAGATTGAGGTTTTAATGTGATTGCCTTCTTGTGACAATTAGAAGGAACTGCATGATTCGTTGCAGTGAGAGGGCACGGAGCTAAGGTCACTGAGTGCTCAGTCTTCCACACTGCACTTGAATCACCTTCGGTAGCAAATTGCATGCTTCACTTTAAACAAGAAAATAGAGGCAAATCACAATAGCTGAGAAAGAATGGAAGCATGCACACACTCTTGTGAGTGTAGCTGAACACTGGATGTCATGCTAAGAGAACAGCTAAAAGACAGAAAGAAATAAAAATGACATGTCCTATTTACATTTCTTCATCTATTTTAAAATACAGTTGCTCTATTCTTGTGTTATTGCTGAAATACATGGATACACAAGTCACAGGAAAAAAACAATACATGAAATGCAACCCCTCCTTCCCCTATACCCTCTGTTTCAGCGATTAAGGTAGTGTGGATACTTTGATGTTTTAAATTCTAATTCCTTTGTTGTGATTTTTGTGGTGGCTTTGAAGGTTACTTTGTAGCTTTTTTTGTATTTTCTTTCCTAATAGTTTTATCAAGACATGCTTCTATTACAGCTAAGGCACTTAAAGGAAATACATTATTTAAATGTGAAATGGAAAGAGAGAAAATGTAAGACTACGGTGCATTTTTCTTTGTCATTCACAGACATAATAGAACAACTCAAAAGACATAAAAAAAAGTAATGCAGGAAACAGCATACTCTCTTGTCTTATCTGCTAGCCACATCCAGGTGTGGTCCTTCCACCTTTAACTAACACCAACTTTGTTTTCAGAATACAAACAAGTAGCTTATATCTATGTATTATGAAGGGGAAAAAAGCAAGGCACTGATTTTAAAAAAAATGGCTGAACAAACCTACTGCTTCTGGCAGTTGAAAAGGATCTTTCTTTCTAACTGCTTCCATGCATTTATACTATGCCAACCATTCTCAACCCAATGCATTTTATTATAATAATAATTGTTCTTTATTGCAGTAACATGTAAGGATTCCAAATAGGGTTCAAGACCCTATTATTCTAGGCACCATCCATGTGCATAATAAAACCATCCCTGCTGTAAAGAGCTTACGATCTTGACATATGACAAGGCATAACAGTAAAAGAGAACAAACAATTGCAGGGGAGGGGTGGAAGAGAAGCTACCAAGAAAGCCAATACCCTGGGTGTGCTAAGTAGCAGTGTCTGAACACTAACTGATTAGCTATTGTCGAGGGCTTTGTAAAATCTGTAGAAATAGTTTTTCACTGTGCCTTCTATATCACTTAGTTTCCAGTTTATAAAATGCAAATGTGGTTGCTACACCTCTTGAATAAACTGCTGGTGGGAGTGGGGGAAGGGAAGCTGAAAGATGGAAATTATATAGGATCTCTAAAGGGTAAGACATAAGGATAGGTGAGCTTGGTGCCAACTATACCTGATACCTGTACCCAAGTACATTAAGGGAAATTTCACTACTTTAATCTTTAAAAAGTCTAAGGGTAAGTGGGATCACTTTTGATGTTAATACCTTTACCGTACATTTATTGCTGATATGAGAAAACAGTGCATATATGCACAGTGTGTGGGTGACGTATCTTATTTTTTCCCTTGTTTAAGGGTTTTTAAATAGTGAACATAGTAATTTGGATGCATGGTAAAAGAAAGGCTGAAATAGCTTCTTTGACCGAAATGCAGAGATTGAGATTGCAGTTTTCTATTCCTATTCTTGAATTACGTGATCATAACACCCCTTCCCAGAACAGAATTTATATGGATTTCCTATAATACACATGGGTGCCAGCATCTTGTAAATTTTCTGCTAGTCAATTATTATGTGGACGTATAAATGAGAATGGATTACCACAGAAGATGCGAAAGTAGAAATAAAGATAGCTGAATTTTTTTTTTGTGTCAGCAAAGCCTTAAGAGAAACTGTAAGTACTGGCAGTTCATCAGTTTAAGCTACTAAATGTAGTGTTTCGGAAGTATCATTATTTGCTTGTTTGAAGTGAAAAAGAAGTTGTGGAAAAAAATACATGGTAAGCAAAATACATTAATATGCCAAGAAAAGATGTCATTTAATAATATTTCTCCAGGATGTGTATACAGAATCAGTATAAGATTATTAAGTCCTGGCTAGGCCAGGAGGAACTGTGCTCAATGGAGAAATTCTGTGATGCCTTTGCAAGCTGCTCATGTTCATGATGGTTCAGACAGCTTCCTAAACTTTTCTGTAGTTTTCTCTTTTGCCCAGTGTTCCTCACTGGCACATGTGCATTTTGCCATCAACACCCCTATGAGTGATGCTGCCAAGAGTCTTCATGTCACACAAAGCTGTGCAGTGATGGTGGAAGTGCTGGAGGTGCTTCACACGGACTGTCAGAGACTTCACTCAGGTGCCTAGTGCTGGACTGTGCTGAGGATCTGTTGGCTGTGGGGTGGGAACACTAGGCCAGGAGCTGTGGCTGTAGTCGCCTCTTTGGAACCAGGACACTCCTGTGAGCTGCCTTGAATGTGAGAAGACTGAAGATGCTAAAGTGCCTGCAGAGCTGAGGAGAGAGTGTGGCTGTGGTAGTGGTAGCAGTGAACAAGGCTCATGGGTCCAGTTTTTGATGGCCAAGCATGAGCTGAGCCACTTTCAGGAGAGCATTGGTTGAATTTAGGCAGTTAGTCTCCTAACTAGCCTGGAGATGAGCTTCTCCAGAGGGACATTCAGAGAGGACTCATTTGTTTCTCTCAATCTAAATTCTGTGTAGGCAATATAAAGTTATTCAGCCCTGTCTCTGGGGAATGATGTCACTGAAAGTGAATCCCACAACTTTGTTGTCTTGTTTTGTTAATATAGTTAGCATAAAATTTTACTATATGTTAGTATAAAAGTTACAATAAGACAGTGTTTTCAGTAGCTTTTTCCTTTGGGCTATGAGCAGGGATATGGCTGTGTAACTAATTGTGCTGTGCATCCATTCTCCATGGGAGGATTATCAGCGAACGGCCTTCTCAATTCCAGTAACTGTTGCTACCAACAAGTTTTGCCCCAGTTCAACATAGCTGTCGCTTCCAGAAATCAGTGATAACTGTGAAGTGCTTTTCTCCTTCCACTGAATTCCAATAGCTCTTTGGCAGCTTAATCCAGATGTCCTTTAGATGGGTAAAATAAACTGTGATTAATCCCACCTCAGTGCCACCTCCTTTGAAAGGATGTAATGAGTAATCAGCAGAAACTCTGTGGCAAAGCATCACTCCTTTAGAAGAACTTTTCTGAAAAACCTTTAGCTGGAAAACTGAAATGCCTGGTGTCTCCATCTCTCTGGCTTAATGCGGTAAAAGCATTAAATATATGTGTCTTAGCTTTTGCTCTTTTCCTGTATTTTCCTCCTGGCTAGATCAGGTGCTGCCTTCTTTGACATGATGGCTTTGATGTATTGTTAGTGTTGTCATTTACAGATGACATGGGGAGCCTGGGGAACCAAATCCAGCTGAGCACTACACCAGGCAGTGGCTTGTCTGAGAGGTAGGTACTGCAATGGTGACTCTAGCTACCATTTTCTCAGATTTAACCTTTCATACACAACTGTTTTGCTTATGAATTTAAAGTTGCTGATTTCTGTTTTCTGTATCAAACATATGTGCACACACACACGTGCACACAGATGTGTACATATAATCCGTACATGTGCACACACATGTGCTTTTGCCCTGAATCTGTGAAACAAACAAATATTCTTTTCCTGCTCAGCTGAATTGTGTTCCAGTGTTTGCCACTGTTTTACAAGGTGGATTTTAAGAATTTAGCAGAAAAAATAAAACCCATAGGAAAAAAAGCTAGCTTTCAATCCAGTCAGTGTCAATTAAAAGGGAGCTTCTGATGCAAATGCCACATCAGCACCAATTTTGTCACTAAGAACTTTAAGATCAGAAGCAATTACCTTCAATAGCACCTTGTTTTTATGTGTCTACCCTTCATAGCCTTGGCTAGTAACTTGGCCTACACCATAATTTACACTGACATCTAATTTCAGTGGATCTGCAAGCAATCTAACTGAAGATGGAGATACTGAGAGTGAGGAGTCCTGCTTTATCATTGCAGACATAAAGATTCATTATTTTTTGCCAATTCCGAAAGTGAGACTTATGGGTATGAAGCTTTTTTTGTGTGCGTATGTGCCTGTTTTGCATATCTCATTACTTGAATTATTTCCTGGTTTAGGCAAATGATTGCTGCCTTTAACTAGATGATTAAACACTCTAACAGCTCACAAAGGAAAAAAAACCAACCAGCCAAGTGCTACTAGCATTCAGTAGATTTACCATTTTCAAGTGTCTCTGCAAAATGAGAGCATAAGAAAAAGAGTGCATTCATTGCTAATCATATCCTTTGAAGTATAGTAGAGATCTGGCAATTTTATATTGTGTATGAAAGTAACAGTATTAGACTAAGATTATTTTAAGAAACACTTTTATCATTTTCTAACTGACAGAGAGGGCAAGTTCGCCAGCCATGCAGGTTGATGTTTCCTCGTGAAACAATGAAAGAACCCCACAATGATGTGATTAATGACTTGCATCCATTTTCTCTGATCCTCAAACTTGAATATAGAAAGCAGAGCTGATCTCTACGCTATTATCCAGCCTTCTATTCAGACCAGGCTAATACCAGCACAACTTCTTTTGTGACGCTTGTTCCCCAAGCCAAGAAATTTGCATATCACAGGAATAAGGTTATGTAACCCAGTTGTTGATTTTGATGATGCAAAGAACTGTCAGGGCTGTTTTTGTCACAGAGTGTGGTTTTAAAGTAGGTGTTAAAAACCCACGTATTCTTGCTTGTTATTTTACAGGATGCAAAACTGCTTATTGTTGTAAATACATAATTAGTAAGAGAAATGCTTGTGAGCTGTATGTCAGCATGTACCTTTTCAATTAGTGTTATGCAGATGGTGAAACGAGACAATTGTTACTAAAGGCAACTCTTGCTTCTCTGTTTGAAAATACAATTGCCGTTACAGCTCTCTTTCACAGTCTGCTTGGAGATTGTTGTAGGTCACTTTCTTACAAACTCTTGCAGAACAGTTGTAAATGCCATAAATCAAAAGTTTAGGTGACTTATGCTTTTGGTTCATGTTCTTAAGGTCTGCCAATGAAAGTGACCCGTTTCAAATTGGACCAAAAGACAAAGAGCCTGAACACTGAAGGACACTCGAGTCTGACAAGCGTTGCATAAGGACCATGATGCTGAGGGCAGTGTACTTCCTCAGCACGACTTATCACTTTTGTTCACTTGCACATGAAATGATCACCATAATGGAAGGGAATAAGGAAAAAAAGACCTGCTGTGAAGAGGGAGAAGAAACATGGGAGGGAGAAGTTCTTACTGATGCCTGTTGTAAAATTATTGGCTGCAGGTTTTTAAAGTATAAACCAAACTGATGAAGGGATAAAAAAGGACAGTTTTACTGCTTTAGTTTCTTGCCAGTTTTCCATGATGGGAATGCAGGTTTTCTAAAGCATAACCTGTGGTACAGAAGTTATAGCAAACAAACAAATAAATACCAACGCAGATGAATATACAAAATTGACGCAGTCAGATTCCTGAGCTCCTAGTACTTAATCTTCTACTGTAACACAGCTGAATTGGCAGAAGTGGAAATGCACTTGGAAAGTTCAAGCATTTTTAATCCTGCCGCATATATTGAGCTATTAATTCTAAATTACAGGGAAAAAGCACTGTTTTGATTAGAAGCAACATTAGCACTTTCCCTACAGAAAACATTCCATCTAGTATCACTTAAGCAGCCCTAATTAATTTAGTCAAAGGATTAATAAAATTAACTTAAACACCAACAGTTAGATGCCCACACTAAGGGCATTTGGAATGAATATTTTTTTGATCTTTCAAGATGTGTTTTGTTACTCTAGGCACTATCCTGTTTGCAGGGCAAATGCTGTAAGTATGAAAACATAAATGGCATCAGGCCAAACTGCACCTTTCCTATGTACAGACCAAAGTCTTCTTTGGAGGGCTGGAAATTCAGTCACAACCATATAACGTACTCACGGGGATGGCTTGCACCTGGAGAGTAGGCAATCCATCCCTCCCCTGCCCTGCACCTCCACAGTCCCCACCCAGGATGATGTTCCAAATGGTCTCACTCCCCTCATCAGACTTCATTAACCAGGTCCAAATGCTCCAGCCTTTCCTTAGTGGAAGCTTCTTCTAGGTACCAGGCAGCCTTCTCAGAGCTGCAGTTATTGAGGCAGAACAGAGACCGATGACCATTTCACCTTCCTTGATTGATTTTCTTAGCAGTTACAGAAATGAAGGTCCTGAGAGCTCTGAAGGATAGCAAGGTCTTTACATCATTCTTCAGTGAACCGTCAGTCTTTCACTTTGCTTTTTAGTTCTCCATTGACTTCTAATAACCTTTCTGAGACACCAATTTATTCCATTAGAACAGGAACTTTCCACATGAGAGTTTCACAGTACCTGGGGTACAAGTTAAAGATAAGTTTATACTACTGGTTTCAGAGGATATAGACATAGAGGAAACCTCCTTGAGCCTTCCAGACAATCAGACTAATCTACTTCCAGAAATTCTTCCTGTTCAAGATTTTGAAATTGGAAACTTCATTACAAACATAATTTTTGTGCATATTTTTAACATCATTTAACACAGCTGTGATAACTTATTTCAATAACATTTTATCTGATTAGCTCTTCACTGCTGACTCAAAGATGACCCATCATTTTTGCCTTCAAAGATTTTTGTTAAAGAAACTTGTCAAATGCAATATGCAGAAACATCTGAGCCTTTTTTTTTTCTTGGCATAAGTCCAGGTATCTTTTATTCACTATAGTAATAGAATGAAATCTTCATCTGAATGCAAATCTGATGCAGGGGTTTTAGAAGAATCTGGCATGATACCAGTCTTTCCTTAAAATAAGTTTTGTTATAAACTAGTTCCACTTTATCTGCGCTATTGCTTCATATTTTTTTTCTTTACTCTCTGTCACACTGCTAATGTGCAGTGGAACTACACTGCCTTTATGTTTATTTATGGTTTTCTGAAGAAAGCCTCTACCTGCTTCCCATCAGGATTGCTATTTCTCTATTTTTCTTTTATAGCTGTTAGAGCAGTTTAATGTCCTGTACTATTCTCCGCTTTGTTGTCCAGGCTTTTTGCATTAATTTAGGAACATTATTTCTCTCAGAAATCATCCTGTTTCCTACATGAATTAAATTCAGTGACTTCCATAAGCTGCATTGACTTATACTGTCATTTATTTTTATATTATTGCTCTTTTTTTTTTTTCTGTGTGTGTTTCATTTTGTGGGAAGATTTTTTTATCCTCCTACCTTCTGTGCCTTCTTATCCATTATTGCAGTCTTGTTTACCTGGCTTTTCTTTTCTCTGTGTGTTGAAAACAGATGTGAATTATGTCCAATGATATTCTTAATTTCCATGTTTCCTCATAATACCTGCCTACACCCAGGTTGTAGAATCTTGGTACTCCAAGGATTTAATAGAAGTCAGTCTGATGAGAAAGTGCAGAGACACCTTTACTATTGCAAAGCTCCTGACAGACCTTTAGGGACTTACACAATGTTGCACACCCAAAACGCTCTGGAAAGGATGCCCATTGTTTTGCCACTTCCTAATGTTGGTCAGTGAATAAGAACTTCCATACAACTTAAGTATCTTTAGCATTACCCTGATGGAATAAGCAGTAATCTGGTTTTAATAATCATCAAATGTGTGAAATGTCTCACTTGCCAGTTCCCTGTGTTTACCCCTATAGCCAAGAAATTGTAAGATAAATATATATGAAATACAAATATTTATTAGTCACTTACTATATTTAGAAAAAGGAATACATACATAAAAGATAATCTGTATGTTAGATCATCTCTAAAAGGTTTCTTCCTTTCTTTCTTCAGTCAAACAAGCTGTCAAGATGGTTAGATGGACTTGGACACACAAGGATTTATTACACAAAATATTTCTCCAACAATATTATGTTCACCAAAGAAAACCCTTATTTTGAAGATACATGTTACCTGATTTGCCATCAATTCCTCATGAGTTTCTCTTCAGATTCAGACCTTCAGAATGTAAATTTATACCTGAAGAATTCATGTGAATTCTAACTTGGCTTGGATTCTTGTCTGAATAAACTGCTGAAAATGATTTATTGTGCTAACTAATTTTCATAAAGATTTATGCTCTTTGGCTATAATTTCTAAAGCCACTGATAATCTAGGTTTTAGGCTATCCTAGTTCATAACTAATCACAAATATACAAATCATTAGGAAAATGCTCCTTTCCCCTAAGTGAGTAGGAATTAACAGGCAAATAAACCTTCATCATCATCATCATCATCATCATTATCATCATGTCTCCAAATTTCATTTCTAACAAACCCCATAATTCTCCTTACTTTCTTTTCTTATTCCTGTCCTTTTCTAGAAAGTAAAGATTCCCCTAAAATAGCTTCAGAGCTCACTTCTTTTAATATTCACCCCAAACATATTATCATTGAAATATTTTGTCCAGAAGGAATGTCTGGAGCTCATTTAATCCTGCTAAAAGTAAGCTCAGTTTCAAAACTTGATCAGAACAATTTTGAACCTATTGTGAACATTTCCAAGCATGTAGATCCTGAAACCTCTCTGGGAACTTGTTCCAGAGCTTGATCACTCACACCACGAACATGCTACACCTGGTGACAGTTTGAAGAGAAAACTGGTTCTGTCTTCTCTGTAGCTCACTTTTAGGTAGTTGAAGGCAGCAACCTGAACTCCTCCCCTGCCCCCCCCGTTTTCCCCCCTTCTCCCTCCACCATTGCTTTCTTTTCTCCAGGGTGAACAAATAATTTCCCTTTGGTCTCTCCATGTCATGGGCTGTAGTCTTTCTAGTAATCAGCTGGGAGAAACCAAAGCTGGATGTGGTTTTGGATGGAGCTTCACAAGAGCAAAGCAAAGGGAGATAGATAACCACTCATGCCTTCTGGACACTTTTGCTCCCCAGAATGCTGTTATTCTTCACTGCCGTTAGAGTGCGCTGCTGCCCCATGTACAATTTTCTGTCCACCATGGCCTTTGGCAGAGCTGATTTCTAACCAGTCACCTCCAGCTTTGCTGTTAACTGGGATTAATGTTATCCCAAGCTCAGGACTCTGCCTTTGCTTTCCTTCACCTTCATGGGTCAGCTGTTCCTCCATCTGTCAAAGTCCCCTGCTTCCCCTCCAGTGGATCATCCGCTCCCCTCTGTTTGGTGGTGTTCATAACAAGATGATCCTATCCCAAATGTATTCAGTAGTATCAGTCCTTGTACTGAGCAATGAGGAGAGTCAGTTTTAATCATATGCCTGTGGATTCTGAATTGTTGACTGCAATACTTTGAGTGCAATGATCCAGCCAATTTTTCCCTCTCCTTGAAGTTTGCCCTTCCTGTTCACACCCATTCAGCATGCCTACAAGAATGCTATGGGAGACTGTGCCCAAGGCCTTGCTAGAGTCAAGGTAAATGACACAGACCGCTTTCCCTTTGTCTGCAGAGCCAGTCATTTCATCATGCAAGGCAATCAAGATTAATTAGGATAATTTAGGATAATTAAGGATAATTATAGATAAAGGATAATTATAGAATTTCTCCTACCTTCCATCAACTTCACAGCCACATTTTAGATCCTTACTTTTGTGGCTACACTACTATTCCAGATTCTCTGTCTGCACTGGTGACAGATTTATTAATTTGTCTTTCTAATTATTCTCCAGTTGCATAGATTTGACTCCCTTCATGAACCTCAGGTAGTCTCTTCCTGCTTCATCACTTCTTTTCCCTTGAAAATTCTGCATATCACCCACGTTTCTCTTTGGGCTTCAGTCTCTAACTATATCTGTCTCCTGTTCTTCTCTTGAGATCCCAGTTATTTCATTAGTGGTGCTGCAGCTTCTGCTTGGCTTTTCATTATACTTCAGAGCTTCAAAGCTCTTTATATAGAAATACATTTGTAACTTGGTTGTATTTACCTTTGAGTAGATTACTGGCGCACATATTACTATATGTGAACTTGGAATGGAGTTATGCACTAGCTTAATCATAGCTATTAGAAATTTCAAAAATATACTTTGATTTACACAGAGTAGAACACACTTTACAGAGCTTACTGATAGGCTAACATTTAAAATTGGTGCACAAATTTAATATGCAGAAGATTGAACTGCACATAAGCTGAAATGCTCTACATGTTTGTAGTAGGGAAAAAATGCATATCTGCATTTGCAATTTCAGTTGGTGGATGCAAAATTTATATGCATAAGCTGCAAATGTCGGCCTTAAAAGAAAAGAGTAACCTGCTGTATATCTTGGAGTTTTGGCAGGCTTTGATTTGCACCTAGGTAATTGTCTTACATTGCAGACCTGAAGGATCATTTATAAAGCTTTTAGATGGTGACCACAGCAGTATTTAGGTGTAAAAGAGATTATTGTAGTAAATGAATCTTGTCTGAAAAATAGCAGAAGAAAATTTCTTTGGCATTCGGTTAAAAGCACAATGACTTTATCATTTTTCTTGACTCAGAATTTTGGCTGTAACTCTTCTGTCTCACACAGTTGCAAAAGAAAAAAAGGATACATGCTTCCTTACCGCTCTATTTCTTATCCAGAACCAAGAAATTATGTTTTAGAAGAAACCATTTAAAGGACAACCAATTTCACTGCAAGCATCTAGGCCTCCAGCAGTTTAGCATGTGTCTTGCTGCAATGACATCTGCAAATACGTATCATTGCTGCAGTGTGCCTCCTAGTGTTTCCTGTAATTCCCTGTCAGAAACCACATCACTTACTGCCTGCTATGTTCCATACTGTATTCCAGTGCTTACTGCCGTAGTGGACATATTATGCTCACCAAAACAGTATGCCTGGGAAGATAGGTAGACACTTCCCCCTGTGTGCCTGCAAATGCAAGCTGTTCAGACTTACGTGATTTCATCTACACAAGAATGCATAATTGAGAGAAGTGAAGAGGTTTTGACAGATATATACATAAATATATTTCTTGAGACACAAATACATCATGACATGTATAGCATTCTCATTGTCCAGAGTATTACTTTTGAAATACATACCTTCTTTTGTCCATACTGATGACTTATTTCAGCAAAACGTCTTTTTCCCCATGGAAGTGGATCATGATAAATGCATAGAAAGTGCTGAACTTACCTCATGGGTTACTTTCCAAGTAACTTGATACTCCAATTGAACATTCTTGTCCTAAGAGCTGACAGCATCTGAAGTGTGGGTGGCAGAGATCCTCCTGTGGGTACCTAGCATTTCATTCTCTCTACTTAAGACGGTATATATTTGGGACCAAACTGTTTGTGTCTGAACTGGGCGAAAGGCATTCTAGTCCCTACAGTCGATGTGTATCTGGCAGAGCTGTTGCATTGCAGCCTCATTCCAAACGATTCATATGCAGGGCCAGAACTTACATCCACCCATCCCACTGAATGCCAAAACCAGACATGCAATAAATGAAACAGACTGAAAACAGCTAAAAGACAGCTAAATACAGCTAAAAGGCAGAAAGGTACTTATGGAAGTGTTGCCAAGCTGAAATTCTATGACGTATAATGGAATGCAAATAGTTTTCTGTATTTTAAAAGACACAGTAAGCAGAGTTTGGAAAGGCATCTTAAAACTAAGGAATTCTAGCAGACCAATTGCATAAAGACTTTTAATTTAGCCCTTTTTCCATACACGTGATCCTGCCTTCTTTTTTTACCAGACTAAATCCAATTTTTTCCCTAAAAAGACCGCATTCTTTTTGTCTTAAATTGAACTTTTACACCCCTAACTAATCAAATTCCATTTTCTCACCTCAGTTTTCACTTTCTCCTGTACTTTTACACCAAAGAAAGACTGAATGATAAGTTTGGATTTTTTTTTTTTAAGAAAAACTTACCCTGGAACAGGCTTAGTCTGAACAAGATTGTTAGTCAGAACAAAATGGTTTGTTCAAAATTCTGAGCATTTCAAAGCAGGGTTGTATACTGGGAAATACTGAGCAGGTTCAACAGTAGATTTGTTTCCAGTACTGCTTGGTGTATCTAATTAAAACTGGGAGAGGAAAAGAAATAGCTTAAAACCCAAGCAAATCAAACTTAAACAGTGTCAGTCTTACACTTTCAATACACCACTCCCACTTTTCTTGTCACTATTAACTGTCACTGCTTTTTCTGCTAATGCTAGCAAATCACAGGATTCAGATTCAGAGGAAATAATGGTGTAGCTGTCCATCAAAGAACACAAGGAATTGGTTATTTATAAAAAGTGAGAAGGCCAATCTGAAGGAAGTTCAAGAGTTCTCTGACTTTTACTCTGTGGCAGTATGTCATCAGTCTGAAGGTGAAATCTTTGAAAGTCCAAGAGGAATAGTCTGAGTATTTCTCTGATATTGGATAATTAGGACAAGAGCCTTCTGAATACTTTGTTAAATGTGTTTGAAAGACAGGTAGGAAAAACAGCACTGTGTGCATGCATGACTATTCTCATACTAACCAAATCTGTATTTTAACATGTTGTCATAAACTGTGGATATAATCAGGAGTAGAAAACAGAAATCTGAGAAGAAAACAGTGCAAGAAATGGCGGAAATGTAGTTGAACACATGAATAGAAAATGTGTCATTGATGTAACCAGATACAAGGAAAGTATTTTTATTTTTTTTTTTTCCTAGTAACAGAATTTTGTATAGGATCTCCAATGCCTTGTTTCCTTGTTGGAGAGAAACAATTCAGGAGAAATTTGGAGCTATCTCAAATTTAGACTGAAAAGTCAGGTCAGGTAGCAAAATAGAAGACAATATTTATTTTCCTTTTGAATTATTGACTTAGTGAATGACTTGACCAAAAAGCCCACTTTAATAATACAGGAACACCAGATGAACTGAACTTTACAAATCAGTTGCAAATGGTACCTCTGAAGCCTTACCAAATAAACAGCCACTTGCAAGGAACTGGGAGGATTTGGGTTTTCAAAATGCAAACAGATTTGTCAAGTAAGGACAGGGCTCATGCTGAGAACTTTGACTTCATATTCTGATTTAAGCTAATTTCCACATGAGAGACATTGTAGTGCTGCAATGGATGGCTGCAGTCTGCTTGATTGGACCTTCGATTACCTCTTGACATCCCCGTATTGAAGAGCTAAACCTAAAATATTTTGCCATTATTACTGGGTGTGCTTCTATTGATACTGGGAAATATTAATTTATGCTAGCTATGCTGTAGTTGAAGTAGGACAGCAAGGGTTATATTTTATTCACCTTTAGAAATGAAAGACATTGGAAGTCTGGAGAAGGAGTGACTTAGAAACCAGTCTCTTTCAGACGGTCCTCTTAAACAAGAGAGTGATGTTCACAGAAACAGCTACTCTGGCTTTTGGACTTCTACAAAGTGAAGAGAGAAAAAATGCTGGTTCTATTAAGTTGTGAGCAAGAGGTATTACCTGGATACTTTGCAATCTTTTGGGCTTTTCTAGTTAATAGGATTTATGCTTCCTTCTTTGCAAGATTTATGTTTCTCTTATGCTAAGAGATACCGTATTTCAGTGCTGTGAGACCTAGAATGATGTCTTACTGCAGAAATGAATCTACGCAGATGACTGCGAGAGGAGAAACATAGAGACAGTTAATTCATTTTGAAACCTATATATAATTTTACATGCCAGCCTGAATCTGTACCTATTTAATAGTATCATTTGCATTTACCGTTTCATATATGTGCTTCATTACGTTGGCATTTAGATTGATTGACATGACTGCAGCCATACGAGCAGATTTTTTTGAATCTCAGGCTCCCTGTGGCTTTTTCAATACCTGTTTGATTTGATTCTTTTTATTACAATGGTTAAGAGGTGACACTGTAAAAGAGCAAAAAAAGTCTTAAATGTATGTGGATGCTAGGAAGGGCTGGCAGAGGAATTTTCCTGTGAAACTTTTCTTTCTCATGAGAGGGCAGTTAGAGAAATCCAGCTTCTCACAGCTTCTCTGTGAAAGCTTTCGTTCTCATGCAAAATGGATGGACAACAGTTTGAGGGAATGTAAACCATTTCTGCACCTGCAGGTTGTTATGAGAACTGTGAAAATTATTTTCCTTCTTTAAGAATAATATTTGGAAATGGGTGTGTTACTGCTCAACCTATCACCTTGAGAGGTGGTGGGTCAATAGGCCAATCATGTAATTTCTCTTTTGTGAACCATGCTATAAAAGCTATGGGTGATTAAACAAGGTCTCTTCAGCCATATCATCTGACCTGGACTTATGTCGTGATTTTCACCATCTCTCTGGGGATAACAGCGACAAATGTACTTAGGACCTGATATGAAATTGTAGTCAGGGACATGTTCTTTCTACCTCCACAACAGGAAGAGACAAATTATAAATGACAGTACTCCAGCTGACAAAATGCATGTAAGATTAATAAAAGTGGGACCACTGATTAACTGGATCACTCCCTGAATGATGATATAAAATGTCTCAGCAAATGCCAGAGTTTTATTTATTAAAAATGCTTAGGGGCCTGATGTTGGTGTTTGGCCTTTTCTGTTGAATACACTTTAAGGATTAAAATTCTGTTGCAAGCTGATTTAGAATAGCACTGTAGTTATAAAATTAACTTCTTCATAGCATTGCTCTTGAGAATTAGGCTTAATTTGCCAAGATAAAAAAGTCACAAATGTTGATGCATCATTATCTGAAGTGTACTGCACACTTAGGTTTTATGTGGAAAAATAGCATTAAAGAGCCAATTTGAGAAGTTGGATGAAACCACACCAGCAATAAATATGGATTGTTTGCAGTTGAAATTGGTTTTAAATTGCCTCCTTCAGTTTTCTTTTTTTTTTTACAGACAAAAATGTTGCGTCTTTTAAGGAACAAGCACCATGTAGTATTGCTAATGAAAATATAGAAATGAAAGAAATCAAATAAAATTTCTCTTATGCGTTACTCCCTAGATATTATGTCTACAAAATGTTTTTTAAACATTTTTTCAAAGCACAAATATGTTACTAGAATATTTTGACCTATCCATCTGATTTCTTATTTCAATGGCAGTAATTCACCTGGAAAGATCAACCTCTTAGCACCTTGAAGTTAATGAATTTGTAGTCGATTTACCTTGGAAAATTTCAAATATTTGAAATGACAAACAACCCCAAATGACCTGGATTTAATAAATAGAAACAAGGCTAGACAGCTTTTAACCCTTATTTTCTGTGGTCAAAAGTGCATCTAATCTTGTCCAAAATCTAATAAATCAAGAAATCATGACCTCTCAATGTAATAAAGGCACTAGTACTTAATGGAATCCACTGGATTCTTGCTAGATGAAAAAATATGATCTTATTAAACATTTATCCTGCTATGTGCAGTACTAACCTTAAATGCAACAGGTAGCCTAAAGAGTGAAATGGAGCCAGAGACCATTTGCACCAGAGAACTATAAGCCACATTTACTTGTTTTAGTTTTTTAGGCTCTGTGAAAAAATGGGTGCTTTTAGGCCCTTTCACATGTAGCTCTAGTTTCATTTCTGTGCTCAATGGGGACTTTTTGTGAGAGAAGGCCACTTTGGTCTTAAAACCAATTCTCAGTGCAGTTCAGTGAACTGTGAAGCCTTCGTGAGGTTCCCGATCCTATACCTAATCAAATCCTCACTGTAGCAAAAAACCTCTAAAAAGAACAAAATAATATGCAAATTATTATTTCCTTCTGGAACAAATCCTTACTCTGAACTAACACTCCTCCCAAGAGCTATATAGATCATTTCCTTGGATGAAACTCTTCCTTCATTTTACTTTATCATCTAGTGCCAATTTAATCTTCTTTAGCTGCTGTCTTTCCAAACAATACTTGCAATACCAAACCTAGCCCAGACAGAACCAACAGGTTTGTTTTTCTTCTCTTCAACACAACCTTTCAATCTCAATTGGCAGAGCTTTTGAACCCAGCAGACTGTGTAGTTCTGCAGCTTTTGCTTTCTCTGATGAAACTTTTACTCACTCTCACTATTCATAATTATCAGCCCAGAGAATCGGTTCCCTGGAAAACAGAAAATAAAGTGTTTTTTTCTGGAACAAAACAGCCTTCCTCCTTCTAATGGCAGACCTGACAACAGAAGGCATCAGTAAGAGGGTTGTTAAGTTCCTGTACTCAAAGATCCTTATTATGAATTTAACAAGAATCTTCTCTATGGACTGTATCTTTCCAGAAACTGCCTTCTTCCTCACCCAGAGCCTTTTTGAATATTTAGACCTGGTGTTTTTATTGCACCTTTCCACAGCCCAAAATCAAGCCCTAATCAACATCCAGAAAAAGAAAATTTGAAAAGCCTATTTTTTTTATTTCTGAAGCCTTAATTCTAGACTGCTATCATTTGCACGTTCAAATACTGAAACTGTCTCTTCAAGATTTGCTGTTTGTATTAAGAATTTCCAACTCACTAAGGAATAAATCTTAGTCCACATGCTCATGAGCTTCACAGGATCTGAAATAAACCTAACTCTTTGGTTTCCCCAGTCCATGATCTTAGCCATAGTTATGACCCCATCCCTGGGTTCTCAAATAGAACAGAGAGATGGGCAGGGGGAAAAAAAGAAAAAAGATGAAATTTTCTTTTTTGGCCACAGTAGAACAAAATGTCTCAGTGAGTACTGAAGGATAAAGAAACATGAATTTATATTCATGGCTTCAGGCCCTGTTCCCAGTAAAGTTAGCATGAACAACAGTTCTACTCATATGCTAATAAATTTTACATGTTTACAAGAACGGAGTCAAACAACAAAAAGCTTCCAACGAAAAGAAGCTTTCTTCTGAGTTGGCTCCCTGAAACCTTCTGCCATGCAGTGTTCTGTAAACATCAGCAGAGTCAACTTCCAGGGTTTGTGCTTCATGGTGGCAGACACATATACAAGGAAAAGCAAACCAGAAACTGTTGATTTACAATTCAGGTATTGGAGGATGCCTCAGAAAAATCCCCTTTCCATGCTTTGTTCTCAGAAACTGAAACAGAACTCAAGAAAAAGAGAACAGTAGTGTTCATCTCTACTTCATCAAAAGAAAATAGAAATAGTTTCTCAAAAAAGATGGCTGAACTTCCCAGGATCAACAGAAAAGACTGAGTCGCAACAGGAAAAAATTGTAAGAACAATTTGAGAATATTTATATTTATAGGACTAGAGGGGAATTTTCTGGCACTGATGTTTATGATAGGCCAGAGATGGTCCACTCAATCTCTTTTCTACCCTACCATTGCTAGAGTTTAAAAATATCCCCAAGACATGAGCTACAAAAATTGAGCAATTCTTTACATCTGGCATGGAGCCTCATCCTAGGTCACAGAATCCTCATAAACTGTGCACTTATAATAGTCTGCATCTGAGAATAACATTAGGATATTAGAGAAACTGTTGTCCTTGGTTACCCTTGTTGGACTAGAAGAAAATATTGGCTGTACTCTGGAATGGCTTCCAGGAGTTCTGCCACAAATGTGCAGTCCCCAATTTTCCTGAACTTAAAAACATTCTGCATACCCTCCAAGATATTTTAAAAAAATATATATAATTTAAACTGCCTTGGGTTTTATTCTAGGCACAAACAAAGACAAAGGAATTTTTCAGACACTATTGTAAGGTGATGCTTATTCATGATATGGCTGCTGCTAAGCTTAGCCTACTCCACAGGGTTCTGCTGTTTTTCCTTCTCTTTTAGAGCAAGCCACAGTCACAGGGGAAAGAACAGGGAAAGAAAGTTGTCGCACAGACTTTGGTAATCGTAAGTGTAGCTTCAGACCCCGACCTAAACCAAGCAAAAACTAGAGACTTCATAAAAATATGAAGTGATCTTTCCCTCTGACTTGGAGATGCAGGGTCTCAGGCTGCTTCAGAGCAGTGCTTCTCTATAACCCTAGCATTAGCCGTTCAGCAGTGGCTATTTTCCTGCTCCCAATATTCCATCTGCAATTTTAAACTTTCCTTTACACTGTGCTTAAGAATGGAGATATTCAAGTCTTGGGAAGTGAATGAAATAGGAATTATTTTTTTGTTGTAACACTAGGTCATATTTTATGTTCCTGGGCCTTTAAAGGTCCAGTAATAGAGTAGGTGCTTCATTCCCTCTCCTTTCTAATCCTAACCCCAACTCTAAATTTAGCAAAGAGAGCTGTCTTGGGAAAAATCACTCACAGTGACTCATTTTTTACCATAAGTTTACGGAAGTTCTATACATGGAAGAAAATGAAATAGGAGCTACTTTCCTGCTCTGACATCTTTTATCAATTTGCATCACTGCCAAGATTAGGGCGGAAAAGAAACTTAGAAATCACTATCTTCTTCCTGAATCATTCTTTACCATCTCTAAGCAAGTCCTGCAGAATCAGCAGGTTCCTGCTGTCCATGACCGTGAGCATGACTTGAATCGCAGTTTAACAGTAAATCAGAGATCACAGAGTAAACTACCCTCTGCCTTGATTGAGGGGCTTTAGTCAGCAGTAATTGTAGTTTTTAACAGACTGTTCTGCTTAACCAGAACTCAAAGGCTCCCAAACTCACTTGTCAACTGTAATTTTGGGAAATAATGGTCCTAAAATCTGATATAAGGGAGTTTTAAAATGAATCTATAATAAATCAATGTCTTTCTCTAGTTCTGACCCAGTCCTTACCCTGTTTTTAAGGGTAATGCTTAGTCAATGTTTTTATTAGATTAGATAAAAAACACTAAAAGCATTCTCCCTTCCAGAATCATCATTCATCAATGACTGATTAACTGATTTGTGGGATTCAGAATTTCTCAAGACCTTATCTGTAATCTTAATTTAGGCTTAATGAAAGATTCCTAGTTCAGGTGTCAAAACATTGAAAATTATTCATTTATAAAACCAGCATTGTATAACAGTATTCAGCATTCTGGTAGCTACAGCACTTATTTCTAGTGCAGGAGCACTAATACACAGATCAACATTAGTTAAGGGACTGAGAAAAACTCTTCTGCCTCCAGGATTCATTCTACTTCAGAAGAAGCAGCCAGGTATGTTTGGCAGAGGAAAGCCCTTTGGTTATTGTCCTCCACAACTTCCACAGTCTTAAGAAAAACCCAGGGAACAATCTCTGGACAGGAAAAAACATGGAACATTTACTTTTTTAATACTCAACTTTCTACAAAGTGTAAGTCATACAAGAGAGGAATATCTTATTTTTCTGAAGTTTGCAACATAGCTGTTGGTGAAGGACAGGCTTCAGACATCTTAGTCTGACATTCGAATTAAAGTGGAAAAATCATACAAATTGCAGTTAGAAGTGTAATTCTTCTGGCTTTGAGTTATTTTTTGCCATAGCAGTATCTTTGGTGTGAAACAGCACAATGCAATAAACAACAACACAATTTTGCTGTCACCACCCTGACTGCACTACATGTCCTGAGAAGTCTCAACAGGGACCTTCACCTTCCATCCATGGGCCAGGATTCCCATTTCAGCCTGTATTCTGGTCCCTCTCCTGAGCTGAGAGGTAGGTTCTGGCTTCTGCTGTCCTCACTTGCTGCTGTATTCCTGAGTGGACCAGACTTTTGCCCTGCCTGACGACTGCTGGGCTGCCAGCAGAGCCTGTTACTGTCATCACCCCTGCCCTGCTTGAATATGATGGGGCTGGGCCCTGTTGGTGCTGTCACTACCATGCGTTCACTCCTGGCTCTTTGACCCTTGGGCAACAGCCCTGCTCTTGCTGTCCCCTGACACTCTATGCTCAGCAACCACAACCTTAATTCCAACTCCTTCTCATCTCATTCTTGTTTGAGGTCAGTGAAGTGTCCGATACATCAAAAAGTTAAGGTCTCCTGCCTATTATGAAGCTTTGTCTGCAAACCAAACACTTCAATCCCTTGAATCTAATCCACAGACCATTTTATTCTTCTTGAAGCAGCCTTTGCTGAAGTTCAGCAGGCCTTGAGAACAGACCTTATTGGAATTATAAGCTATATAAACTCCTCACTGTAAGTGAAAATGGAATTTTACCCTTAATAATAACCCAATAAGTGAGTGCTGAGTGGAGCAAAAGGTAATTTCCTCCTTCTGAAGCTTGTCTTCATGCAGATTCAGGGAACCTGAAGGAGTTCTGCAAGGAGCTCTCTAAGTCTGCGCTGCACCTTTGCCTGACCTCCCTATGCACTCTTCCCTCAGTTAACAGCAATCTAGTCTGAAAAAACCCCCCAGAAAATTATTAGCTTTCCTCATTTGCCTAGTTCATGTTTCTCTATTGAGTCTTAACTGTGCAGAATCTACTTTATATAACCCTGTGTTTAACTACAGCACAAACTTCAGCCTAATAATATACCTTAACAGTAATAGTTACTCATAATAACTAATAATAATTTTGCAAAAACTCAGCTGTGTGTGATCCAGGTCTCAATTTTGAGAAATGCAGCTGTGTGACCTTGTCTCAATTTTATTGAAAACAAAAAATGAACTTTGTGAGAGCATGTCTGTTCTGCAAGGTAACAAAAGCAAAAACCAAGTCAGAAGTGAAATCACTTGAGTCAATAATAGCAGTTGCTTGGGAGAAAAATACTGGCCTGAAGGAAAGATTTTGAGAGAAATCATAGAGGCTAGAAGAATGGCAATTTAGCAAGATCAAGGATCATTCTGCTATAGGCAGTAACTTGACCTGATCCTTGCCATCTGGCTCATGACTGCTGGTCAGCAAAGAGCCATTGGGTGCCTGCTGCTGGACTGTGAGCATTACTGCTAGTTCCAATTTTTTCCATGTATAGAAGATAACTCTCTTGTTCTCATTAGTTTTGTATAATCATACTTACAAATCACCTTCTTTAACACAGTTAAAGGTGCTCAAATAGAAATGGTCTTCTAAAGAAAGAATTATAAGTCTTCTAAATAGTAATCAGAACACCAATTATAAGAAAAACCCCTAACAGGACATACTGTAAGTCATTTCTCTCTGTAGTATCTGGACCAGTCTTCTGTTAAAAAGGGCTTGCAAGAACCCAAAATAGAGCCTTTCTGTCTATAAAACTTATGTTTATGACAGCTTGCAGTTTAAATGAGGGACCTAGTTATCCTGTCTGGCATTAGAGAAAAATAATGACTAGTCTTCTTTTCTGGAATTTAACACTTTTCAATCTCAGGGATCTTGCATGGGCAAGTAACAATTCCTAATCCTAATCCTAGAAGCAGCTCTTTGTCGATCTTTAAGACATTGCAAGATCTAGCATAAAGTATTTCATTTCTTAGACTGCTGATGTAGATTAAGTCACTCTCATGGGATTCACAGACAGGTCACAGGACTGTGTGTCTTTGGTATGGAAGAAAGAAGATGATACCACAGCGCTTCTGACATGGCATTGAGTGCTTGTGCTTATTCATCTGATCTCTAACACTGCAGACTTTAGTCTTTATCCAGACTGCAACCTAACCTATGTTCAACTTCAGCTTGGTCACTCAGCTGAGAACTAAAGCCTTCCCTCCATTCAGTGTGACAGCAAAGGAGTATCCTGAACCTCTGAAAAGCTCAGAGTGCTATGGAAAGGGATTGCTGCTTCTGTCAGAGCAGACATTGGTGTTTACTGACAAAACCCATCAATTTTGAAGTTAGGTGGTAAGTTCCAGCCCAAGAGTTGGCCTCCTATTACTGACAGTAAAAATGAAGAATACCTGGTTAGTTTTGAATTTCATGCCATTTGAAACTCTTTTCACATTTCTTTTGTAGATCTTTTGGATTTGCCACATCAAACAGTGACATGAAAGCCTTGCCATATCAGTCAAACTTGCAAAATTCAAACTTGTGAAGCATCTCTCCTCTACTTATATCAGATCAGTGGCATTAGGCTCTTCGTGAGATAGCTGCACATATAGGTCTAATATAGTGTTATCTTGATATTTTATTGTGATCTTGTACTAGTTTGAAAACAAACCAGTGGGAGGCACCAAGTCAGAATAACAATTTAATGGAAATTAAAGAAAAAGGGGAAAAAAAGGTAAAAGAAAAACACTGTCAAACTGACAGAGTCACGGTACAACCTGACACCCTGTTAGGCAGGGTGGTGGTAGCAGTCTGGTAGAAAGGTGGCTGCAGTCCTCTGAAGCAGTGATCCTGTAGTAAAAACAGTCTGCTCTTCCTCAGGAAGTCCAATGGTGGCTGTGTAGCTCCTGTCCTCTGGAAATCCAGTGGGAAGCTGGTGTCTCTGGTGTTCAGCCTCAGATTATATCCACGATGGGATGCTTGGTTCCTCCCTCTGGGTGAAGCATCTCACAATGGGGTAACGAGTCATGAGGCAAAGTGTTGATTAGGCTCATTAACAGAAGATAGTCCGGAGGGAGTTATCTCTGAGTCATTCGGCAGGACAATGATGGGCCATTAACAGCAAGATAGTCTGGGGGGAGGAGGCAAGGAAACGCTGCCCCATCTGGTTTCAACAGCTGATGGGGATGGTAATAGAATACACTGCAACCCAGGACAGATCTCAACAACCCACAACTTTAAAAAAGATCTATTATTTGTACAGAGTATAGCTGAGTCTGGTATTTTAAGGAGTCCTTGAAACTAACAGAAGTAATTTCCCATTTATAAGTTACATATGCTGAACTAAAGAAGGTAATTCCGTGACACTGTGAAGAGTCCCAACTGAGTGCCACTGCAATTCCAACAGTTTCCCTGGGCTATGGGTATTATTACACTGTTTAAGGTATTTATCTGAGAAAGAGGTTTGGAATTGGAAAAGTCCAGGGTAAAAAATATGTATCTTCTACCCTTAGGTTCTCAGAGGTTGACAAGGATACAGCCACACAATATGTTGTAGTTACTATGATTTTCATATGTGATCACTTTGTTGCTATGCCTATTAATTTCCAGTTCAGAAATGTTTGAGCAAACGTATTTTTATTTGCACAGCTGTTAGGGACACAACAGTTATTTAGCATATCAATTACTATTCTAGTCTAAACAAATGCAGTTGTTTATAAATAGGTTTATTTCCCATTTTTTCTATTTCTTTAAAGAGAAACTGAAATCCTCACAACTAAAGGGTGCAAGTATTCACGTATGGCTCTAGTGACTTGTTATCCATCATAGACAGTAAATAGATGAAGTGAGCATTTAATGAACATCTTGAATTCTTTAGTGGTTAGAGACTTCATTGAGAGACATGGGGCAATAATTCAAAGTGACTGAAACACGAATTAATCTTATTGTTCCTCCACAATAGAATGAAAATCTTTTTAGGGCAAGAACCATCTTTTAGCTCTCTGCTGGTGCAGCATCTAGTGCAATGACATGTACTCGCTTAGGGCTCTGAGGTGCTTTTACATAATAAAAGGTAATCATAATAATCTTCCAATAGATGTAGTAGATTTAATAAACTATTCTCAATGCAAACTCTAATTTAGAGATGTCATTATTGCATATACTTTGAAAAGTCTATTGAGGGAATGTTGAGTGACTGAGTCTAGGAAAAAATCTGAATGTTTAATTAAATTTTATTGGCTTCTCATTCCTGACAGTGATTTCTATGGCAATGCAGTGTCTAAGAAGAGGGTGGCATATCCCCCAAAAGAGACAAAACAATGAAGTCTGTGTATCAGTAAGGCACACAGAATCTTTCATTCTTTGAAAGAGTTAATCAAAACAGCTGTGAGGAATGGAGAATTCCTTTTCACTGAAATAGGGCACACTTCTGGGAGTGTGGCTGAGACAATCAGTTCTGTAGTAAGAGCACTAACTCTATAATGATTTTCCTACGTCATGGACATTAGATACTGCAATATTAATGAATTTTGATGAATGATGGAAAAACCAGTACTGAAAAATTAAAATCTTAACCCTCTGGTTGAAAAATGAACTCCTTGAGAAACAAATAGGAATAGATACACACTACTGTATATATAAAAGAGTGAATGCTTATGTGTGTATAAAATGAGTACATATACACAGGAGATACATAGTCTATCATTCATTCTCTCTCATAATCTCCAGTTCTAAAAGACCTAGAACAAAGGTGATTATCTGAAACTGATTCGTAATAATTTTTTTTTTTTAAATTATAAAGACTGCTTCAGAACACAAGCCATCATAGAATCAAATAATGGTTTGAATTGAAAGACAACTTTAAAGATCTTCTAGTCTAACCCCTCTGCCATGGGCTGGGCCACCTTCTGCTAGATCAGGTTGCTCAAAGCACCATCGAACCTGCTGTTGAACAATCCCAGGGATGGGGCATCCACAGCTTCTCTGGACAACTATGCCAGTGTATTACTACCCTCAGCATAAAACATTAGTTCCTAATATCCAATCTAAATCTTTCAGTTTAAAACCATTGCCTCTTGCTGCCAGTAAAGATCTTGGTAAAAAGTTCTTTGTCTTTTAAGCCTCTTTTAGCTACTGGAAGGCTGCTATGTTGTCTCCTCAGAGCTTTCTTTTCTCTGGGCAGAACTGTTGAGCCTTCTCCACTCTGAACATTACCAACTCCCTCTGCCTTTCCTCATAGGAGAGATGCTTAATTATCTTTGTTGACAGTCTCTTCATCATATTTGTCCACCAGGGCCACCAGGTCCTTCTCTGCCAACCTTCTTTCCACCCAATTGAACAAATGCTTCAATAACACCGGGTCACATTCTACGCAGTACAAGACATACTCTATAATAATATTGCTAGAAGCTCACTGGTGCTGCTGCCAAAAACCAAGTATGTAAAAAGATATAGCTTTCTAAATTTTAATGATTACTCCATGTTATAAAGACGATAATACAGTTGAAATGGTAATAATGAAACCTGTGGCCCTGAAATGAATTTGATCTCAAACTGTGTCTACCCACCAACCCACAGCTGGCAAAAATAAAATGACAATGTAGAATTGTGGTATTTAATCACAGACTTGGCTTATAAATATGATACTCGATTTCAGTTCTTATCTTTTCACAATTCTTGGTTAATAGAAACTGCAGTGAGAAATGACTGCTATTTGTCATGGCCAGCCAGATGGCTCTGTAGCTTTTTCCTGGATGTGGTCTGGTTGTAGAAAGTAGTTATTTTAGTCCAAAAAAGCTAAATTACTTTCTGTGTGAAGTGAATGTCCACATAGTAAGAATCTGAAGATCTCTATTTAGTGTGGCAGCATTTGCCCACTTTAGCAAACTCACTGGAAGCAATGGCAGCATGTGCAAGATTTACTGCACAAAGAAGGGCTTTCATCTGAAAAAGGGGAAACATTTTCATGGGTGGAAAACCTCACTTTGTTCTTTCCTTTAACATGGCTAGAAACTCAAGAATCTCATTTTACTTAGCCAGTGTAGGCAATGTAAACAGGAAAAGTAAGCAAAAAACCAAACCAGTGATCAAATATTAGAACATAATTAGCAGTGTAAGAAGTAGAGTTAGTTAAAATAGCAATGGCTGAGCAGGGAAAAGGTAATGCTTCACTGCAGGGAAGGATTTACTGGTCCAGAAAACCACTTCAGTAAGCTTTTTTCTCCACATTAAAGGAACAACAAATAATTAAGTTTCCAAATTTCACTCAGGTGGCTGCCTTCCTGAAGTTTAACATTTTGCAAAAATAGAAGGAAAAAAAAAAATCAGGATAAAACAGGGAAAAGGGAGATCTTTGGAGCTCTGACACATCTTTCAAAACATTGCTCGTAAACAAGACACAACATAGAGCACAAATTGAAGTAATACAGGCAATCTCATCTTTTCCTATTATTTGACCTCTGCTTTGGAACTGGTGGTAAATATTGCTAAGAGTAAAGCACACAAATTACCTAAGAGTCACCTCTGAGTCATTTTCCAGCACTATTATGCAAATATTGGTTTCTGCTCATTGCAGTTTGTGTTTGTGATATATGCAGGCTGAAGAACATCAGCGCTGAGTCATCTACTTAAGAGTCCCACACCATCAGTGTGATGGATTGTAACATTTTGCAGAGCACAAAAGGTAATTGAGTGGAGTCAATTAGGAAAGTAGGAGGGCTTAGTGAAGAAGAGGTGAGCAATCTGTAAACTACTGTGACATCTTTTTTCGGCTACGCTTTCCAAAACAGCTTAGTAGGCCATCTAGCCTTAAAATTTAAGGGATAATTGGAAGCAGCTACTTTGAAAATTCTGGCCTTTATACTTATGAAAAAATTGAAAGTCTGTTACTGTAGAGGGAGGAATGTAATTTTCAGAACAATGTAGGTTGTAAACAAATGCATTCCTTAGAAATGTGAGATGCTTTGAATGCTATTAAAAACACGTTTGTTGAATGAAGAGTCATTCATTGCAATAGCTGCTATATTTGCAAGTTAAAAGCAGTACTTCTTGCCTTGTTAACATATATTTAGAGAGCAGCTCCTTTTGATAAGTTACTTCTCTTTGGTTAGGTCACATAGTCACTGTGTTGTTGCTGGTTTCTCTATTCTCCTGACCAAAATAATATGCCAGTTGCTTAAGCAGTCCTAGTTTTCCTCAGCGTATTTTTTTTTTTGCAGGAACAGGAGCTGGACTCAATGATCCTTATGGGTCCCTTCCATCTCAGCATATTCTGTGAATTAACTGAGGAGACATGGCTGGGATCACCAAAAGAAAATGACTGACTGAGCTCTCCAGAACTTTCCTTAAGAATATCCTTAGCATGTTTCTAATTAGAGAAAAAAGATAACATGTGACAAAATGCTACTTTTGTCTTACATTTTAGAGGTACTTCTTCACACCAGCTGATTTTCTAAGTTATAACTTTGAAAGGCACTGTTTTAGCACTGTTTTTTTCATAACACTTTGAAGAAAGGCTTAATTTTAAGAGGCAATTGCAGAAAACCTTAGGAGATCTAGCTGACAAGATAACAAAAAAACCCCAAAAAACAGAGGAGCCATAGTGGATAGTCACTACTGATTATTAATAATCAGTACTTTTAAAATCCCAATAAGGACACAAAATGGCACAGGACTCTGGTGCCCAAATAACAAGTTGTCTGTCAAGGAGCCCTACGAGAGGTGAATTGAGGAAAGAAAGACATTCTTTAAGCTTAAATAAAGAAATAATTTTGTTCTAAGCACTAAGCACCCTTTTGAATTTACTTAAAAAAATATTTAAGATATGAATATGTCACCAGCAGAACGTAGGTGCCTTGTCTTGCTCTTTATATATGGAAACCTTACTTGGTGCTTTGCTGCACAACAAATGAAATAATGTGGAAAATGGCATCTTAACACCTCACATCAGAAAACTGCTAAAGTTATAGTAATTTTAAGCATAGGAATAGTCTGCACTAATAACATTACACATATATTTGATTTTTTGAGTGGGGGTCACACTGGATAAAAGGTTTCTTGTTTTGGTTTTCTTATGGAAATACTCATCTTGATAACCAGAAAAAACAATCCCCAACTCTGAATACAGTCAGTCCTGGCACAACAGAATTTTTAGTACTCTTCATAAAATATTATGTGCAAACTGAAAATCACAGTGCCTGTATGAGGGAAAAGCAGTTCAGAACAAAAACACTTGCTGTACTTATTTATCAATAATAATATCTTCATTGAAAAATTCCTATGCCAACTCTGATTATGGCTTTAAAGATTAGGTATATTGTTAAATAAGATTAGATTTGAGAATAATAATCAGCCTATGCATAAGAATTATCAGGGTGTGAAATTGTATGTTTGTGAATAAAATTTGGCTATATTATCTGCTGCTCTAGGTTGACTTTTATTTCATAAATATCTATCACAAGAGAATTAGGCCAGGTTTTTTTCCTCTTATATGTTTCAGCACTTAACTCTTGATAATTTTAATGCTTGAATGGTAACACCTTGCTCTGCATTATTATTACTGTAATTGTTGCCACTGTTACTACAACTGTTAGTCTTATTTCTTATTGAGCATTTATTCTTTTTTCACTTTATATATGCATACAATTTATATACATATAAATATGTATCTATAACTTGTCACCCATTCCATTAAAATAGCTATAGATACAATTTTTTTACATAGTGATGGAGTACAAAAGCCAAATATTTAAAGCTAGCTATTTTATAAGATTTTCAAAATTTCAGCACAGAACCATCAGAATTCATTGCAGGCTGTTTTACAATTCCTATCACATTCAACCTGAAAAAAAGGACTCTGTAAATGTAAACGACTTGCTGACAAATCTATATCACTGTGTCCTTGACTGTCTTTACAAATCTGTGCTAAAGTATAGTAGGTGCATATTCTCTGACTTTCCTGGGTAAAGATGGAAATCTAAATAGTTCAAATGGGCAAAAATTATCAATCTTTGTACAGGGTGAACTTGCACTGCTATTAATTGAAGTTTGTTCTATACACGGACTGAAGGATTTAATCTCCTGCATTAAATATTCATTAATAGAAATACATATTTTTCCTTAACATTTCTTATTAAAGTGAGAGAAGAGGTGGAGACATAATGTAAAACACCAGCTTCTGATTGAAGTCAAAGTAGTAGATAAGAAACTAGACACTGGATTTCTGTGTAAGTCAGTATTTGAAAAAAATAAATAGAAAATTAAGTCTCTGACAAAATCTTGAATAGGATAGTGGGATTTTATGGTAGTTCTGCAGTGGTATATGACTTTACACGCGCATAAGAAGATACAGTTGTTCAAAATTACCTCAGAACACTAGAAAACACAATCCTCTACCATCTTATTTTCTCATATTTTCTTACTGTGATAATATGATCTGCTGTAGTCTTACTTTAGACTAAATCACTGCTTGTGCAACAGTTCCCATAGTCCTTTTGCTTTGTGAAACATATCACAATTTTTCTGTCAAAGAACCCATTTCCATTACTCCTTTTTGCCCCCACTACTGCAAACCCAAAGGAAATGCAGCTGATGAGAAATTATTGTCAGGTGAGTGCTCAGCTGGATTTGTTCTTAGCCAACTTTGTTCCTCTTTTTTTTGCTAATGACTTGGATAGTGGAAAGTATGGCACTTTACATGTTATGTCTGACATCAAACTGGGAGGATTACCACCTAATTCAAGGGCTGGTTCAGATTTCAATTACCCCTTGACAAAAGATGAGTAGAAAGCTACACTTGATCAAGGCTAAATCAAACGTACAAAGGGGGAAGGACTGGCTAAGCCAATATTTGGGCAAAGGGTCTCTCACAGACTATGTACAAGTCAGTGCCATGGACTCGGAGTGTTGCCTTTGTCTCAAACCTTCTTCATTGCCTATTGAATAAAGCCCTTGTCTCTCAAGCTGTGATGATTAGTCAGTCTGTACAATTTCTTCATGCAACTGAAAGAAACCTGGAGATAATCCCAAAGTTAAGGCAATGTGTTGGAGTGGTAATAAGGTGAGCTGATGTGCTTATCTTTTTGTGTCTTTCATCACATCCTAACTGTACTTTTCACTTGAATGAGCTTACTAATATTTTGTCTCCAAATTGTTTTTGGTACTAAAAATGTCATCAGGATAAATACAGACTAATATTGATTGTATCTATTGCAGTACATGCAGTGTAACCTATACGTTTCCTAGACACTGAGGTCTTCTCTTATGCATCTAAATTTCCTGATGCCAGAGTAGTGTAGCTCCAATTAAGTAAGAATGAGTGCCTGACCTGTCCCAAACCATGCCCTAGAAGTGCATGGGAAAATGAAAAGGTAACATGGGAAGAAATTCTCCCTGTGACCATGCCAGAGAGCTGGCATGGCTGTGTATTAGTACTGGTAATTGCGTCCAAGTGTCCAGCAGTACTCCTGGGTCCTGCTTCATTAAGAGGAGGACACTGCTCCTAATGAGTTCAGGTTCTCATCCCACAAGCGGTGGAAAAGATAACTAAGGTTTACTAAGTACTCTCAGAAGATTGCCAGGCCCTTGTGGTTTTGGGAATCAGGAATCTGCAGACTACTCTAAGGTGAGAGGCTGGTAATCCAAGTTGCCAAGTGAGAGGGAAAAACTACTCTTTGTAAGATACTAGTCAGATCCTACAGAAAATCATCCTAAAAATAAAATGAGGATATGAGAATGGACATTACCTTGGACTTGTTACAGAAAACTTTAAGTTCCTATTGAAAAGTAGGTAAACCAAGATAATTTTTATATATATTACTAGGAATATTTTGTAAGAGACCATGAATAACTTGGTAAGGGATGGTAAGGCTTCAAAAGAATATTTTTTCCACTATTTGGTTAATGGTCTTAAAATAAGATGTGAGCAAAATGCATCAGAGTCCAGGAGAGAGCCCAAAGACAGCACAGGGATTTAAAAGATATGATCTATGAGGAAAGCTTGACATAAGAGTATTTGTTCAGTCTAGGAAACAGGAGGCTGAGTCAATGAAATGATATTCTTGTGTTTGAGGGCTGTTATAAAAAGCGAGCAATTGTTCTCTGTCTGCTGAGCAAGGACAAGATGGAATTAACTGTTTGGATCAAGGATTATTTAAACTGAGTATTAGGAAACAATTGCTATTAGGATACACTCAGACCATTTAGAGAGTTCCTTCTCACTCACTGACTTAAGAATTGTAAGCAAACAGCTCTCTCAGTCTTCCATTGACTCGGCCTCACTTAATGTAGCTGATTTATGTCTCGGCCTCCTTTCTGGACAGTTATATGTCTATGACTTGGTGGTAAAAATCTCACATCCACTCCCATTCAGAAGTATGGGAATAGGAATAGGGGCTTTTACTCTCTTTCTCTCCCACTTTACCCTCTCCCCCACCCTTATGTTGCTGTATGAGAAATCCTTGCAGAATTAGTGCATTGCATGTCTTAAAGGACATTTATTCTCCTCAAATTGCAACAGGTTCAGAGGAACCCTACTACAATCATGGCACAGTCTGTGTAGCAAGACCAGTGCCTGAAACCCCAGATAAATTCAGCTGAATTGCAGTTTAGACATGGAGGGTAATATTGGCAGTTTGTTGCTGCTAATTCAGAAAGCACAAAACTTTTTGCAGCCTGATATTGCACAAGGTACATTTCAGTCTAAAATATTTTCCAGAAAGGCTTTGTTGTTTGAGGTTTAATTGGATACCAGGGTTTGTAAGCGTAGTGGATGGTGTGTGCTACTTTGAATCAGCTGAAGAGGGTCAGGCTTTCAGTTGTCTCACTGTGACCAGTAGGATCCCTAATTTATTTTCAATTATGTCATGCTGCTGAGTTTAATGCCTTCAAGTCGACAGTATTAACAGCCAAATATTATTTTGTTTAATAGGAACTTTTGCTCAAATTTTGCTTTTTTGGATGCATGGAAGGGGACAACACTCAGTACTAGGTTTTCAGACATAACAGGCCTTTATTCACTGAGGCATTACTTTCATAGGAAGAATTGTTATACCAAACTTTTGCAAAATTTCAGCAAAAGTTGCTGGTATTTTTAGTACTGTTACAAAATAGAAAACCAGGATTTTCAATAGTTTCTGGCCAAAGATGCTACATTCTTTATAATTAGACTGTGTCATTCTGGCTAACAAGTTTCTCGTTCCAGACCTTCATATTTTGAAAGGATGGAAAATGGCTTTGCTTTGACCTTATCAAACCACGGGTGATCTCTGCAACAGGTTGCTGCACTGATCATCTACACTGGTTTGTGCTTGGAAAAGCTGCAGAAAAAAGAGAATCTCTGGAGTAAAAGCTTCCCTCTTTGCTGTCTCTCTTTGTTATTGTTGTTGTTGTTGTTTTTGTTCAGATGGACTTCCACTCTGATATCAGGTTAACTGGGTGAGGTACTGTTCATTCTGAGATAACTCACTGCCTCAGCTGCGTTATCAAGCCACTGTTTTGACTGATAGTTTTCTGCAGTTCAAAGTGCTCTCTAACAAGCTCTATCCTTTCATACACATCCATAGTTTAAAGGTGTGGAGGAAACTCAAAAGACTGACATTCTTCGCAAAGGGCAGCAAATCAGAGATATCTGTAGGAAAGCACTGCATATCAACTATGGAAAGTGTTAAAAGACAAAAAATTGAAACTGCAGAGCTGCCTGTAAATACTTAGAGAAGAGCACTGATCTCATTTACTGTTATGGTGCTTTAATGAGTCAGTACATAATGTAGGCAGAAATGTCTAATTTAACATTGTCTCAGGTTGTGGGAAGCCATCCAGATGACATCATTGAAACACAGTGGTCCTTATCTGGTCTGAAGGTTAAATTCTTCAATCACCTAAAATAATTTTGTGCCCTCGCACATGTTGTAAGGTAAAAGTTACTGGATCTAGCTTTGTCAGCTCCAGTGTTCAATGCCTACTGTGATGTACAGAGAAGGAAGTGTAGACCATCACCAAGAGATGGAATGGATGGCTGGAGGAGAAGGACTCTTCTATGGATCATTCTTCTCCAATGCCTTTTTGAACAATGTAATCTCTGTTCAACCTCAGCTAAAAGCAACATTTCCTCATGGGGAGACCTGCCTCCTTGGTCTTATTATGATCCAGTAACTTACGGTATAAACTGATCCCTCAGGGTCTCAAACTAACACAGCAGATAATAAACAATCTGGCCAAATTTTCCTTGGTCCCAGTTATGATACATTTATGCACGAATCTGGCTTTTAAAATATTGAAATCAAGCTAATTTGTGTGTCATAAGGTCTTATTGTTGTGGTCATCCAGCCACTGCTGGCCTTGCAAGAGTCTGTTCTCCAAAAGGTCCCAATACTCCTCTCTACTATCTGTGAAGTCCAACCATTTTTCACAAAACTAATTTTTATCCATCTGCCAAACCCTGATGTCCATTTTGGCATTATCTGTAACCCTCTTCAGATTCTTAGATTCATCTCTGACATGTCCAGCAATTTCTCATGTCATGTGCATAGTTTTCCATGTCCTGTTCAGCTCACTTCCACCTCAGCGTAGGACAAAGCCAACTGCCCAGTCTTTTGTGTGCCAGCCTAATGTGGATATACTGAGTATTTTACATCTCCCATGCAATCAATATGCCACTTTTCTTTTAATGGAAATCAGGGAGAAAATGAATGGGAAAAGAAGATAAGAGGTGTGTATATACACACACATATATGTGGAACCTAGTTCAACCCAGAACATGGAGTAAGGAAATTGTGTTCTCTGCTATAACCTCAGTATTCTTGGTATCTAAATTCATTCTAGTTGACAGAGGAAGCTCCTAGTAGAGTCTAACAAGATGTTTGTACATTCTAGTATATTTAATTCTCTCATTTAAAATACATGGATAATATCTACTGATTTTATATAAAAGTGACTGCCCCTTGGTAGGATGCCCAAAGCTCAAGAGGAAGGTGTTGGTAAGCCTCACCACGTTTTACAGGGTTAATCATAAAATGAGACAAAAAATGAAAAAAAGGAGGTCTTGCAATGTAACAGAACAGAATTAACATCTAACAATGTTCTCATTAGTAAAACATTGCTAAAAGCTTTTCTATACATCACAGTATTTTAAATTCTACCTATTTCTGTATGATAGATTCAGTATTGGAACACTGAATTGACTGAGTTTTTCAGTAAGGAAACCATATTTGTAGGGGAACTTGTTCTGTGTTAAACCTTTATGAAATGTACATTAAGAACTCCCTGACCATACTGATTTAGCTTGTCCCTCCACAGAACACTTTTTCCAGCACAAGGTAGAACAATGACACAGGACAGGTGGGTTGATCCATGCAGGAATACACTGTACAGAAGCTAATATACATCTGAGAGTTCAAAATGGTTTAAATAGCTGCTTTTCTCAAATCAGAACTGTTTCAAGCTACAAGTAATACTCATACAGGTAGGCATAAGCATATTGTTCTCAGGGAGAGTACTCAGGTATGGGATTCAATTGTGGTCATCTTGTGGTATCACAAATGAGTGTGATAAAGCCTCTTAAAGAATCACTGGCATAGTTATCTGCAAAAGCATGTTTAATATAAAAGCAACAGCATGACAAAGTTTGTCAGATGGTAGTGCAGCCTGGGGTGGGGAGGTGGGATGCACCACAACCCGTGGGAGATGTCCACTACCAGTTCAGTTGAAAATGGAATCAAATGTGTTATCTTGCCAAATAAGCTGTATCTATTTATTAGCTTCTCTTATATTTTTTTCCTGAATATAGGATACCTGAGAAAAGGGCAAGGCTTAGAATAGACAGTGATAATATTTTCTATTAATGGAACATTTATATTGCTAAACCATATTCATCCTCATTTTGAAAACACATTATGATATTATGATACAAAAGTGCTCTAACTGCTTAATGATGTTCTACTCAGTCACAGAAATCATATCATAGCTCTCCATTGTCCCTGGACACAGCTCATTAAATTCTAGAAATACCATCTGAAAAACGTAAGTCATCCAAGTCTCTATCCACTTGCTATAAAACCCTGAAAGGCAAAGAATGCTTAGGTGGGAAGGGACCTTAAAGATCCTCTGTTTCCAACCACCCTGCCATGGGCACCATGGACACCATGGAGAGGGACACCTTGCACCAGCCCCATCCAAGGTGGTTGCTCAAAGCCCTATCCAAGATGGCCAAGAACACTCCCAGGGATGTGCCAGTGCCTCATTACCCTCAACATCAAGAATTTCTTCCTAATGCCTACTCTGAACTCTTTCTCTTTTAAGACATTCCCCTTTTTTGACTGCTGTTGTAGTAATTTTTGAAATTTGTAATGCCCATTGTGCTCTTTCTGTAGCACTTTTTACTATGACTCTTGGGATTTTTGTACTAGTAGGTTTGTTTTAAGGTATTTGTGATTGTTAATGGCCTAGGTAGGTGTTTTGGAAATAATTCTAAACTTGTCCCTAATCATATTACAGGAAGACTTGATTAAGTGATCTAAGTGCATCTTTCCCATTTCTCTGTCTTAAATGTGGGATTTTGTTGCCAATAGATTTTTTCAGTAGAGAGTATTTCCTTTTCTTTGATCCCTCCCTTTGGGTACTGAAAATGAATAAATGCAGGATGTGATAATTAAGTCTATATCATCTATATCGTCATACAAGGGAATGCATTTATGAAGTTTAAGAGCTCAGAAGAGTGCAGCTTATCTGCCTATGCATGTAATGGCTGTGTACCTTCTGGTCTAATGTGAACAGTGTGACTTCTAGTGCTTGTTCATTGATGCCTTCTTAATGTGGGGATTTACCTGTTTTGAGGAGCAGCAGGAATACTTGAAAATAGCTATTTTAATAATCATAATTCTTAAATAATAAAATAATAACAATTTAATAATAATAATATTTCAGTCCTTAAAGAATAAGTGAATCTGTTTATGAAAATAGACACCGGTTCAAATGAAGGGAATTTTAAATTTTGACTAAAACTAACTCATGCAGCTGAAATATTTTGGTAAATAAATGGCACAATGAACTTAACTACACACATCACAGAGGGAAATGATAACCTTGTAAATAAAGTTGTTTGCCATTTTGATATAACTTTGCAATAGTTTTTCCTAATAGAATATTTTAAGCCTTAATAAGTGGATTAGGGGAACTCACATTAGCAAAATTTCCTATTAGAAATTGAAAACAAAAAGAAGTTTGTGCAAAAAGCTTTCTCCCTCCTTTTAACTTCAATTCACTCTAATTTATTGGGCAGAGATAGAAGATAGCCTTACCTGTCTGGTCATGCAGGCACACACATAAACATCCATCTAAAGTCAATGGAAACAATCTGAAAGTTTAGCAGCATTTCTCTTGAAAGGGAAGCTGCTTTGCTCTGCTTCTTTTTTTATCAAACTGATTAAGCAAAGAATTGCTTTTTGTACTTGGCAGTACAGAAATAAGTAGTGTTATACTTCTGTATCAGTTTTTTAATGTACAATTTGAAAATCTTTGTCTTATCCGAGAAACAGATTCCCCCAGCACAGTAAGTAAACTCCAGTGTTATGAATCATGTAAGAATAAGTGAAGGAACAGAGACATATAATTTCCCCCTTCTTTCATCGTCCTGTGAGTACAGAAAACCTTCTTGTAGTAAGAGGGAATCTATTCTGTAGATTGGCATGGGATGTAGGAGGAGGATACCTGTTCATACTCACTGGAGTACGAACTAAGGTGTTGTAGCAGCTGGATGCAGTTCCCTTGTTTATGTTCTCCAGTGATGTTCCAACATTCATTTGATTCATTAAAACCGGGTTCAGAGAAGACCTTAGTCTTCAAGTTTACTTTAGGGACACCTTGTTATGGAACATCATTTTCATATTCACAAATGCACAAGGAAAATAATTTGGTTAAGATAACACATGGAAAGCTATTGTGTTTTTAAGTTTTAAAGCTCGACAACTCCCAAATTAGCAGAGGGAAAAGCAGAATGTTGTATGGTACTTGCTTTTTATTTCTTATGCAAAGAATCCTTCAGCTCACTATTTGCTCACACTCATTTTACTCATGGTAAAAAGGAAAACACCTGCCATTTGCCCACCAACAGATATTTTCAGATCAAAAGTTTTTCCTGTTAAACACATTCCTATATCTTTCCAAGTCACTGTACCTCATAACATATAGGCACCATTCACATCCATGAGAATTGCAGTGATAAAAAGCTAATGTGAAAGAAAAGGAGGGATGCACTTCCACAGAGAAGGCAGCTTTACTTGCATTTGCATCCCAAGAACAATTGAAATTATGCATTTGCAAAAAGAAATTTGGAAATATAATGCTTGTAGACAAATTCACATACCTCTGCAGGAACTTCAGGCTTATTTGAAATAGTAAGTTTGAGAGAAGCTGGTGGGAAAAGAGGTTTCCTCAATCTGTGAGGACTCATCCCAAAGTGCTCTTCTTTACCTGTTGTGAGGGAGACATTGCTGTGCAAGTGGCTGTGTATTGCACTTTAAAATGACACAGATCAAATGGAGAACTGCAGAGATCTGCTAGACCTTCATGCCTGGCTTCATACCCTGCCAGTGTGGATGATGTTTTAGTTGGTAGAGGGGATCCAAAAGACTGTTCAAAATTTTTTTTCACCTCAAGAGAAAGCTGTTGATTAAATTCTTGATCATGACCCTTTCGGCTGATGTCAAACATGTGGCAGAAAAGTTAGGCTGGGATGTAACATTAAATTTCTAATGACTTGGACAACATAATGCTTGGGGTAAAGATCAGTATGAATTCTAACTAGTGCACTGCTGTGCCTCACTGTGCAGCAGGCATAACTTTCATAAAATTTAATTTGTAACATTTTATGCTCTGCTTCTTCCAGTTTTTTCTCTCCTTTTCCCACAATTAGTAAATTTTTTTTGAAAGGAATACACGATGTTCTTATGCATTAAAAATGCCTGCCGTCCTATCTGGGTTAGCTGATGTGCTGTGGCATTTTAGAGCAATCTGTAAAAAAAAAAGCGACAAATAAGGTCAACAGAAAATATCATACATTATGAAAAATTAATATTTCTTTAGTCTCTTGTCTATCTGTTATGCCAAGCTTTGTATGACTGAATGAATTCATAATATTTCACAGTGTTAGAACTGTTATAGAAAGAACCTGTGTATGTGGTTTGATCCTTTTCCAGGTTTTGATGATAATTCATATAAAACAGCTGTGGAAGTATAAACTGAAAAGTGATCATTAGATTAATGGATCTAGCTGGTTTATTTGGGGTGACTAAGGAAAATTAGTAAAATAAAAAGATTTACTGAAGTGCAGCAGCTGTACTAGCCTTTCTAGTTTGCTCAAAGAGTCAATTTTCATTGGAAAATTTCCCATGTAATGGAACTCATGCTGTTTGGCTATGCCTAAATATTTCTAACAACACACAGTTGCTCCAGGACCAGATGTCTTGGCCTTGTCTGTGAACTGTCAATGTGAATGACTTTTATGTGGCTCCAGTGACCTAAGGGAGAAGCTGAGGAATTAGAGACATTGGGCATACACGGAACTGACAGTCACAACCCCTTTTGCTGCTTTTGCCACCACTGGGAGATCCTACCATGCACTTGCACAGGTGCTGCAAGTTTCCAGAGCAACAAGGAGAAAGAAGATGGTTTACCTGAGAAGAATGCAACAGAAGTGGGCTCAGGTGCCAGCAAGTGGGGCAAGTAAGGACTAACACATGCCCGGAAGAAGAGGTGATGACGATGATGATGGTGGTGGTGGTGGTGGCGGCAAAGTACACATGGCTGAATTAATAAAGACAGGATAGGCAGAATGAAGTGAAGTTGGAGGCCAAAACCCACCTAACACAATTTCTGCTGCAGGCAGGCAGCTGTAGGAGAGTGCAGTTTTTGTGACTCCGAGCTGCTTAGATGAAACACTGCTAATCTTTCTGAGGTCTTGAAAGATTAGTTACTTATATTAAACTTATATAAAGTTCCCCACAACTGTCCTCTTCCACTGGGTAGCAAGGAGTCTCTAAATTACTTCTCAGAGCTGTGCCAGGAAATACTTTTAAATGTTGGAAAATATGACAGATATTTCTTTAAAACCTTTTCTGCTTATTTAACTCCTGGTTCACCTACCTTAGCTTCAGAGCACAGATTGTAATTTTTAAAATTTTCCTCTAACACATACAGAAAAGGTGTTTTAATAATATTGATTAGTATGAATTGATTTAGGCCTTCAGTAAAGGCTGGGTTTTTGGTTCTTTTGTAAATGACTAGTTTTTATTATGATAAAAGGCTGTGTAAACCCCCTCCCTAAATTATCCAACTATCATACTATGAGAGAACTAACATTTATGCAAACTATTTTCTCAGGAAAGAAATAAGTCTAAGTACAATAAACAAAAAAACCCAAACCTTCTCAGGGTCATAGATTAATTTTTTTTTTTTACAATTCCCCATGTTTGGGATATTTCACTTGGGTTTCTCTGGATATAATGGTTGCTAGTGTATGTACATAAAAGTTTTAAAATAAGTTTGGAAAGTACAGGATTATTGTGTGAAACAGAAGCTTGCTAATCATTAATTAGCACTGCTAAAGTTAGAAAGTGCTAAAGCTCCTGTCAGAATCAGACTCATTGTTGCCAGCTCTTGTGGTTTTAATGCAATAAGTGCCTTTTCTTGAAGGCCTGCCATAAGTTCAGTGATTACACTAGCATTTCAACTTCCATTAAAAAAATTGTAAATTTAGATGTCTTGTTAAGCAAAGAAGCTTGAAAATATGAATTATATATAACCTAGTATGAAATGAAAGCAGCTCATGACCTATAATACAATCTCTTTATTTCTGAATATTAGAGAGCCAAACATCCTCAGCTGGGGAAGGAGAGCTTTTGTTTGGCATGACAGGACGTCAGAGTGTTCTTTTTGTGCTAAATTTGATTTCTTGTTGATTGGTGGTTTTGCTGCCACAGTCATTGTCATCTCTTAGTTTTAGCTCACTGTTAACTACAAATGTCAGATAGCAGTCTGTATTTTTCAGGTACAGAACTTGTTTTCACTGGGAATTTTCCAGAAAATGTATCAAACTAATGCTGTTGTTGACTGTCAAGCATAATTCAAAATGAATACATGGGATGTACATATCTTCCTGTTCTTTTTTCCACTGCAATCAGTGATAATTCTCTGTATTCATCAGATGATTTCTTCAATCTATTAAAAGTGTGCAAAAAAAAAAAAAAAGAAAAGGAATTATAAGGGAGAATGTCAGACAACTTGGGAACACCGATAGGGAAACATAATCTCTTTTTTCCCCATCACTGGTTTCCTTTGCTTCAGAGCCGTGTGAAACTGGAGTTCCCCACAGCATTCTGCATACAAATTTTGTGAAGCTGGTTCCTTGACATTTTCTGTGAATTTTATCAATATTCTTAGACCAAGAGTAGCAGGCTCTCATGATCATTTCTGCTTGCGAAAACAAGGGTGAGCCTTTGTTGACTTAGTTTCCTTTGTGTAGCACTTTACAAATGAGGTGCCTCACCAAGCTGTAGTGTTTCTAGAGCAGGTCTCTGCTCAAAGTCTGTGCTAACCCTTCTCTACATTCAAATTGACACTGTGGAAATTGAACATACTCTGTCTGCAGAGGTGCTGTCCATCTATTCAAAGCCTCATTCACCCATGTAATATGGGTGGGAGGGTCATAATAAAATGCTTGGGAAAGTTAAAAAACTTCCTCTTTTTCTAGTCAGCTACATATAATTTGGACAACCAGACCCATCACTGTCCCTCAAGGGTGTGTTGTATGGCTTATATTTTCATGTTTATCAGGAGTCATCTACACGCTGTATTCTAGCAGGAACCATCATATGGTGCAGGATATGTGATTTTCAAATGAGCGGAGGCTGAAATAGTGAGTTTCTATTTCACTCGAAAGTATTTCTGTTTGGAAAGACTAAAGAAATTGTTTTTCATTGAAATCAATTTAGTGCTGAAAAGCCCAAAAAGAGATTTCCCTGGATGTTTAAGTGGAATAGGTATGCCATATTAAGTATGATTTAAATATATTTGTCTGTGCATATTGGAATACAGTACAGCAATATATCAATACAGAAGCCATAAAGTAAAAATCCTGAGCAGAGTTATGGTTCCATATTTTAGTGCAGTGCTATTGTTTTTTTAGTGATTATTTTTTATTATCAATATACCTACATGCTCTGCTCATGGAAATGACTATGCAGGCATAAACAGAAAGATTCTTGCTCTCCAAAGACTTTACAGTGTAATTGTAAGTCAGCTCTGTGCATTCAGCATACTCAGGGAAGCTGAGAGACATGCCTGCGTTATTTCTCCAGTGGAAAGATGATCTCCTCTAAGAATAGTGGAGGAAAAATCCTCTTTTTATAAACTATATTCACACTCTTTTGCACACAGTCGTTCTCCTTAGTAGCTCGATTTCATTTCTGTTTGCTTCCGAAGACTGCTGGGGTATGAAGGCAACCACTTAGGAATTGTCAGTTCATGTGTTGACAGGGCTGATTTAGGAAGTGGGAAGTTGGGAGGCCTTGGTGGGGGCTTACCAGCAATAATCAGTCTTTGATAGTAGTAGTCTTAAGTTAGTGGTCACTGCAATTATTTTGAAGACTCTTGTTCAAATAGTTGTTATCACAAGAGAAAACTTTTATGCTGTCCAAAGGGAAGTTATTCAGGTGTTTTGGTAAAGATTTAAATATATGTTTATGTAGGTAGCTTGAGTATTTTACCTTTAGATTTTCTGTAAATTGAAAGAATCAGAATTACCCATGACACTGAGCAAGTGTGAGATACTGACTTTTGTACTTGGTGAGCAGAATGTGTGGGAAGGTAGACTTCAAATATCTTTATTTGTTTTTATTGGCCCAAAATACTGGAAAAGTGAGTTTTATATTTTAAAAATATTAATTGCCATCCATATTAGATAAAACATTCTTTCATACAGTATTGGATGATAAAGGTTTTTTCCTTCAGGCTCTGTGATCCTAACAGCTCTTAATTTTTTTTTTTTTGTGCTTCAGCCCATCTTCTTAAGCTGAAAAAATGTACAGAGAAAAGTGGAGAAAACAATACAATTTACAGTAGCTAGGAACTTTCTCAGCAGTTATCAGAGATTCAGTACCTGTAGCTGGTCTCCAAAATGTATGTGTTTGTTTCACTCAGCTTGATCATGGTATAAATCAGAGAGGAGAATTCTTCCCACTGAACATTTTAAAGACAGATAGAGATGCAGATGGGTCAGTAAAACACGAGACTGAATCTAAATGTGAAATGAAATATAGATGAAAGAACCTTTCCTCAGACAGTTTTAATATTAATACCAACATCTCTTGGATGAAAAAGACCAATATTTTGTGGTTGTGACATTTTCCACAGGTACAAAACAAGCAGGTTTCCTAGGGATATTTCTGAACTTGATGTTGTAAATGGTGGTATGATTTTAGATTCAGTCCAGAATGGTACATTAAGTTCCAATACCTGCCTATCTTTTGGGTTTTAAAAATAAAGAAGGAACAACTTTTAATGGGTCTGAAAGTAGATATAGAGCACTCTGATTCTGCAATAACTGTTGAGTAAATTTTCTTGTTTTTGTTGCTTATGTAAAAATTCTTCAGAATCAAACATTCAATACAGACGGAGACTATGAATTCTCTCTTTGTCCTAGATAGCAAACACACAATTTCTAATGGAGTTGGATAGCATTAATAATATATAACTTTTCCACCATCTGCTAAAGAAGTCTTGTGGGAAACTTTTTTAACAGAAAACAAGGTCTGATTTGTAAAACCTGACTGCAGATCAGATGTTCTGGGTGTTTGATCTTAAAATGAACAGTAGATGGCTTCAGAGATCGTTCCCACCAATGATGGCTAGCTCCAGATAAAGACGGAGGGCATGGCCACAAACCGTACAGAATGGCCACAAAGAGTTGGTGTGGGAAAGTCAGATTTTTTTGGTATTTTTTTTGCATACACTGCTAGTAAAAAAAAAAAGCTAAAACATAGGACTGATTGACTAAAACACACTACCAAAATTCCAGATCTAATAACATTTAAAACACAGCTGTACTGGATTACACTGTTGAGTTCTGCTGAGCCTAGTGTCTCCTGTGAGAGAGAATCTTATATGACAAGGGTAGGGAAGAGGCTTCTGAAGAGGGTGAGTGTTTATTGAAGCTGACCTTCATAAGCCTTTCCAACTCCCTTTGATTTGTTGTATCCACAGTGTTGCGGTAATATCATCTGATGAACCTTTCTGCAAATCTGCCTTTGAACACACAATGCTGGTTTCCATCACATTATAGCAATGAACTCATAGTTCAAGTATGCACTTCATAGTAAAGTAATTTTCAATCACTCAGTTTCATGACAATCATGACTTCATAAGCTGTATCATGTTATGTCATGATGACATAGAACCTGTAACTGGTTTCTGATCCAGCTGAAGTTTTGAGCAGTTTTCTCAGTCTCCCTCAACTGTTCAGTAGATTTGTTCTTTCTTGTCGCCTTTTCTGTGCTTTTTCAGTTCTGCTGTTTTTGAGATAGTGTTATGGGTAGGTTTGCACAATGCCACAGTGGCACTTTATGGTTTTCTCCTTCGCTCTTATTTAAGGTAGAAAACCACAAGTGTTGTATTGTCTGCTTCCTTAAAGCAGTTTAAGTGGTTAAAACCCATAGCAGAGCACTAGTAAACTGAATTATATTAGAGATTATTAGAGCCTAAATAGAATATAAGTATGAAGACATACCTTGCCCCAGATCTCCAATTTAGTATTTGGATACACAGGCTTCTTTTAACTTTGTGTCTAAAGAAAATGTCTAAATTGTCTCACACAATTGGGATTATTCCAATCTTGGGCCACAGTATTTTGTTCCATGTAAAGGATCAAAAAAAGCTGCTTTGTTTTCCCCCCACTTACATATATAAATTTAATGTAAGTATATGAGAAAGGTTTTATCTTCTTCACAATTAAAAAACAGATGTAAAGCTACTTCAGAAAAAAATAGTGCTCCAAATAAACGGTTTTATAATATGTTAATATATTTAATGCATTTTCTTAAAATTCTGCAGTTGCATAATCTTGTTGCCTGTCATTAGCAATGTTATTTCTCTCAAACATTGAAACGAAATGAGAACATATTCATCTCTAGCATTTCAAGCAAGTACTTTTCTTTGCAACACTACATTTATAAAATGCTTCAGTAGTCATTCTTGCTATTGGAATTTATAGACTAAAAATGATGAATTTATCTGTAGAATTGGAGACCAGCTTTTCTCATGGTCCAGAATATTATAAAATAAAAGAAACATTTGTTTACCAACTGCCTGATACCTTGCTGTTCTATGTATGTGTTTTTCTTTTCCTACTTATCTATTGTTCATCAGTGAATTATCCTAATAAAGGATGATTTTCTTTTCTCGTCTGTAACTTCCTATATAAAATTACAGAATTCAGTGCTATATAAACAGGTGATAATCCTGCAAATAGTTTTAAATTATAAATTAAATTCCTTCTTTAAAGGAAGAAAAAGAATATGAAACCTGGTGCTTTTATCCTACTCTGTCTCTTTTCCTCTCCTTATATACATTTTTGTATGTACATGGATACACTCACATATGTTTCTTTATCCAGCTTCAGAGGCCAATAAATTCTATCACCTGGAAATTTACGTAAGAAAATTCTGGGGAAATAGTTACATCAGATAGATAGAATGAACCTGTTTATAAACACCCCAAGCCTCCTTTCTGCAAAGAGAAAAACCAAATCTATATGCATGACATTAATTCTGTGCACAGGAGCAGTCCCCTCAGAATTCATTTGCATTTTTGAGGAGAACCATTGTACTTACATGTGCTGACCATCAAATGAGTGCTGCCAGGGATCTGCAGGTTTGCTGAATCAGAGCAACACATTCCCTGTCTAATGCCTCCCTAGCTCCTCTGATGATGGATATTGACAACAAGGAAGCTGCCTGGTTGTGTTGCTAATTTGTTATTTTATTTATAGGTCTTTTGTGTGTGTGTCACTTTTATGTATGATGTATTTCCATTGTTGATGCTGTCTTCCTTCTGCTCTCAATGGTGTTCCTGTGTCCCAGCAGATTCATGTGTTTGTGGCAATGAAAGAGACAGAAGTGACGACTGTCCTCGCAGGACACAGCTCATAAATTATCCCTTACAACCAAAGCACCAGACAAAACAGTTTTTTCAAGTGGTCATAGATGAGCTATGTCCAAAGCAATTTTCTTTTTCAGATGTTTGTTAATGCATCTGTTTACTAATCTGGGGCATGCAAACTGCAAAAAGGTCATCATTTGCAGGTGCAAGTACATTTGCCAAAGACCCCTGGAGACCAGCTTGATTCTGATCACAGTGGATGCTAGGTAAAACCCAAGGTCTTAACCAGCTGGTTTCAACTGTTTTTTTCTGGCTGAAGGGTTACATTGAGTGCAAAATTTTTTCACCAGAATGGAGAAAGCACAAAGTAAAAGATGAGAGAGAAATGGAGACAGAAAGTAGAGCAATTAATATTGCCAGCTGTGACTAAAGCTGCTACAAATACGGTGAGATCAGAATATTTAATATATTAATTCCAAAAGATGCCTTAAATAACTGTAATTATATAATTAAATGACTTCCCGTACAAAATTTTATCACATAGAATTAAAGATAACTATATTCCGTACAGCAAAGTGAAGGCAATAATAAGAGGGCAACAAACCTTGGGATATTCTTTCTGCAAAAATTTTGAAGGATGAAAAAATGAAAAAAACCCCAAAATAAAAAATATACCAAAAAGTCTCTCTCGGAGGTTATTTCCTTTTGTACATGTAGGACGGAAAAGCTGAAAGAGCTGGAACTTGGAATTGGACAAGTTAGTCTCCTGTGCTGCTGAATTCCAAGATACCTCATTTCTGGGGATCTGAAAACATAGGGAAGAGTCACCATATTAAGTAAGCAGCAGGAGATCAGAATGTTTGACAGGACACTGGTTGGATTCTAATACGTACCCTTTGCAGTTCTTATGAAAGTCTTTGTTTTTGAGGGAAAAAAACAAAAGCAGGAAAGGTATTTGGATTTTTTTAGTTGCCTCTCCCCCCTCAAAAAAAAAAAAAAAGGCTAAGAGCTAACCATAAAGCATCTGCATTTGCCTAATGTCACTAAGCATACTTCACTAGCTAGGCTCTCCTTTCTCCATTCTTTTGCTATCACCTTTGGCATAGGCACTGAAATCTTCAGTTTACAAATGTCTTGCTGAGGACTAAGATTGATCAGAGCCTGTGAAGGACTATATTATATACTTTTCATCAGAACACCCTAGTTTTGTAATTGGTGCATAGCAGTAGTCTAAAGAACTACTCACACTTCTTGTTCTCATTGGATTTTTGAAAGTAAAAGCCATGGGTATGTCTACACTGCTCTATGTCTGCACATAAAAAGTCAACAGTGAATAAATCTAGCACTCTACACAGCGATGGCCACATGGCTTAATTTTCTGCCTTGCTGACTCTGTTTGTTGCACCATGTCAAGTTCCTGAGCAACCTCACCAGCCCTCCTGGCACAGATGGATGAGCTCCTGCTGCCTACTTGGACTGAGCTGAGGAAGAACCAAGTCTGCAGATATATTGGTTTTAGCACCCCTGTAAAAGACATTTTATTTTACTTATTCAGGATATCATTGTACAGGATCCCATGTATCATTAGTTTTTAGTTTTGCAAGCGCATGTGCTAAGCTTGTGCATATTACAAAAGCTTTTTCTAGAAAACCAGTGGAATGGCTTTACATTGCATGAAAGGATATTAAACAAATCCAAGCAAATAATATTTTGTATACGTTATAAGAGTAAAGAAAAAAAAGCCTTTTTTTTTTTTTAAATAACATCTCATCTGAAATAGAATTTCAAAACTTTTAAGGTTGGTGATATGGCTAACTGGGTTTAATTACTACTAGGGGTCTTTGGTGAGAGGAAGGAAAATGAGACACTTCCCTAGGTCCATTTATGAGGAATTGATTGCACAAAGAGAGGGAGAGTGACTGTAAACTCTCATGGTGCCCTAATTCAGATCTCCTGGTGACTGCACCTGGAGACAGCTTTGGCCCCTGCTGAGGACTGTGTTATTGTGAACCCATTGTGAAATTAATTGATGCAGGCAAAAAGTAGAATTCAGTCCTTGAGACATTTCTGCTGTTTTCTTCAGGCCATACAACACCAATTTTAAATCAATGGTTGTTTTTCAGCAAAAAGTAAGAAGGAAAGCTGAATTCCCCTGTTACATGCAGATTAGCTCTCTGCTTGTTTTCAATATACGTATTAGTTACACAAAGCTTGGGCAGCCCTCTTTTAAAGGTCTGCATAGGCTTTCAGCTTGTCCTTTTTCTTGTCATTTTCCATGGCTTTTGGTACCTTCCTGATTTCTTTATCAACCTTTATTCACTGTGGTTTATTTGTCCCAATCAATGGTAAGTGCACAACTTTCTGTTCTGGACTCTGTAGACTATAATACAGTTTTGCTCCCCAATTGAGTTTTTCTATTATCGCTATGTCTGTTTTCACTCTTAAAGCTTGCCTTTCTTTAATTCACTTTAAACAAACATCTGAATAGCTTTAAAGGGTAGATGATACCAATACTGTCAAGATCCCATTGATCTTCCAACTGAAGCTGCTGGAAGGCAAGCTGGCTGCTTTCTCCCTGTGTTTCGGTTCTTAATTTTCTGATTATTTTGATAGCTTAGAAGTCTTAGTAGTGATGCAGGTGAACTCATCCTTGCCTTTTCATGTACACCTCCTTTTTGCGTTAGTCCCAGACAATATGGCACGGTCGAAAGTGTTAGATACAGCTTTTTATGTTGTCTGAAACAGTTTCTCAACCGCAAGCTGGAAATAGCAGTTTGAAAGCCTGTGTCCCGGACTGAGTTTAGCATGTTATGTTAACACTTATCTTCATTACAGTTATTTCTGCCAAATGTGTTCTGCTTTTCAGACAGTTCCAGACAGTTCAGTTTTCCTGAAGGGGAAGATCTGTTGGGCATTAGCTGTGGAGGTAAATAGATGGTCACTAAGAATGCAAGAGGACTGAATTAGCATGTAATGAGTTATTTTTGTATACACAGAAATTCTGTTATATTGGATTAGGTACAGGTAGCCATGTTCTGCATTTTATATTTTTATATTCTAATTTTTAGTATGTATTTCAGATTGTAAACTTAAAAAAATGAGCCTTTTCTAGGATAAAGAATGGTGATGACCTGAGGGTGGGTCTGCACCGTAGAGAGAAGTAGCTGCAAAGGTCCCTGAGCAGTTGGAGCTGTGCACCATTAAGTCTTTAAAGCCCAGCAGTGTCTTCAGGGTTGGGTGTATGCTGTGCTCACTGAAGACCCTGCTTTTGGGGTCAGACAAGGAAAGCCATTTCAAATATCTGTGTCCCTGATGTGTGAGGTGTAGCCCTAGCTTTTGCAGTGATGTTTACTCGTCAGGTTCTTCCAGCTGGGCCAAAAAATCAGAACTTCACACATTCATTCATTGCAATAACATGCTTATCTGATTAAGATGGCCTGTAGGCTTCCTTGCAAGAAATTAAATAAATCTTACCTTCTTTGAAGCAGGATAGGAGAGTAATGAAATGGCTCTATCAGGTTTGTCAGCTTTGGAATCCATAAGGAATTTCCCTCTGCCAAATTAGTAGGGATGTTTTCTATTGTCGCCTTGTAGTGTGGTGAGATCTATGCTGCAGGATCATTTGGCAATTTATCTAATCACACACATGGGGAACAGCAGTTTCAAGGACTGAGTCCAGGCTGTATATATCTTATGCCTTATTATGTGGTGATTCTCTTGGTCTCTTCTGTTCCTTTCTTCTGGTTCTTCTTAGAGAACTTGAACAGTATGAATGGATCAAATAAATCTGAGCTCACCTCAAAATCTCAGTGGAGCATGAGCACTGTACTGAGTCCTCTATAGAATACAACAGAAAAGGCCTGGAAGTCACAGTTTAAACTCATGTCTCTCTGCATGTTAGCCGAAATCATCTGACATGGTTGTCCTACTCTGGCTTAAAGCCAACCCAGTGAATGTAAAGACATTCTTAAGCCTAATAAATAATACATAAATGCAACAAAAAATCCCCAAGCAAAACAAACACACACCCCACCCAAAAAACCCAAAAAACAAACCAAAACAAAACCAAACAAAAACCCAGAAACAAAACCCCTCAAAAACTTCAGCCCAAAATACTCTGGGACCTCAATAGTGCCGGTTATTTTACTTCAGTATTTTTCTAACACTAAGATGCTGTAATTTCCTACGTTATATCATAAGCTGAAGGCACAAGAAACCTCTTCTGTCCACTGACATCTTCACAGTTCTTCAGCTTTGAGGGATTTGTACTATCAAAAGCTCTATGATTGGCTTTAGAAATGCAGGGGCCTGCCTGAATGAGAGCTGTTGATTGCAGATTCAGAACTTCCAGCAGATATACAGATAATATAATTTCAATGTATGCATTTTTTTTGCATAGAAAACACAATTACAGTGAAGCATGCAGGCTATTGTACAGTGCAAATGGTATGATACAATTTGAGATACATGAAAAAAGGAAGAATAATTTCTTATTTAAACTTATCAAAACAGCAAAATTATAGTGGTGTCAAGCTGTAAAATATTATTGAAAACTGCCATATATTAAACTTTGAGTGTTTGCATATGTATACATCCACATGTATCTCACTGATTTGTCTTTGTGTCTATGCAACAGCTGTACCTCTTTACGCTGTAATAGTAATGTGACCACAGATCCACAGTTCATGTCCAGAGTTTCAGTCTGTGAAGTCAACTGGTATCAGTTAAATTCACTACTTCTAAATTAAGATTATAATGTGTGATGGCCAGTGGCCCTGTGGTACAAGGGACAAAGAGAGTCTACTGGTGGGATAGTCCCTAGCACCAAAATATCCTCCCTAGGTTAGGGTGAACAGAAGAGACTTCCCCCAGGATGCTTTGCCTTAGTTATGTTAATGTACCCCAGTTCTGCTTTCCTATTGGTCCATTGGCCTATCCCCTCCCTCATTACCTTATACGTCCCTGTTCTCCACTCCCTGTTGCTCCCATTGGCCCTTGCCCCTCGCCACTCCCCTAGACTTTCCCTATTGGCTCCCATTCCCCAGTCCCTCCTTTGTACCGCCCCTGTGCCCTCAGATCATTGGTCTCTGATGCTCACCCCGCTCCCGTACTTAAATGCAGACCCTCCATTGTTCTTTGTCTTTGTCCCTGGAACCCTTCAGGAGTGTGGCTGCAATAAACCCTGTCCATGGAACACCATTCAGAGACCCTTCCCGGCTTTTTGTCATCGATCCATTCCTGGAGCTATCGTGTGTGTGTGTGCGTGCACACGTGTGTGAGTGTCTGGTGGTCCTGCTGAGCAGCTTCGCTAAGGAGACACTTTTAGGAAGGTTGCAGCACCTTGCGCTCCGGCACCAACAAGCCGCACAGTCCATCCACGACAATAATGACCTTACTGGCAGTGTAGCTTTAATATTCCTTGATCTAAAAGATACATTGCCAAACAAAGCATCTTTGAACTGGAGAGGGAATGAGAAACTCAGGAAAACAGTCAGAGTGCAGTATGGCATTTTGGAAAGCAGTGTTGGCATTCAATTTGGAGTTATAGAGGACAAGTAACTAAACTTGTCTTTGTGTTATGCAGCAAGGAGCTGGCAGATCCTTTGGTGTATAGGTGGGGGGCCACAAATTGGAGCTGCGAAGTGATTTTAATTCTAACTCGCAGCAGTGGTGAGCCTGGTACAGAAATATCGTGTGCTGTTCTGGTATAGACATTTTCTAAAAGAATGTTGGAATGGTAGTACAGAAAAGAACTGTAAAATGCCCTTCGGAGACTGCACAATCTCTGAGAGATAATTTGATTATAGTGTTTAAGTATCTTCAAGGGAAAAATACAGAACACTGAACCAATGACTGGGAGCTGCAGACAGACAAGTTAAAATTAAAATGAGGTACAATATTCTTAAAAGTGAGATTGATTAACTATTGGAACAAAGGAAGTGCTTGAATTCTCATTGTATCACATTCTTCAAATCATGGCTGAATGTCCTTTCTGAAAGTCAAACACAACTTATGGGACTCGGAGGGAAGTAACCAGCAGAATCTGAATGACCTGTTTGACAGAGTCTGCCAGAACAACTACAGAATTTGCTCTCCAATTCCTCGGTTCTCTAACATGAAGTCATGTATTTCACAACTTCCCTCAGACAAGTTGATTTTGAGGTCACATCTCTCAAAATCCCCCTCACATCAGACAGGGAATTCAGAAGCTTTCAACTCATGTTCTGCTCTGAAAATGACATCACAATTCTCTCTGATTAATACTGTTGATATCAAAATACCCCTTGTACTGTTGAATGTTTCTTACATTGCCTTGAGGATGAGTATTAGTGATAAACATATACATGATGTAAAGACTTTCAGTGCTAAGTATATCCCTCACAGAGTGAAAGATGCAAGATATCTATATGTGAAAATTGGTTGTTCAAGATCAGTGTATATCCAGTATAGTGTAACTCTAATGAAAACTTGTTGCACTGTGGTGGAATCAGGAAATCCCTGCCTCCATAAGTGAAATACACTAATCCTATGCTCAAAGTTACTTCTGGTATTTACAATTTATGTTGCACCTTATGACATTTAATTTAGTAACTCCATTGTAGCCTAGGCCTATTATGTAAACACAGACAGAAGTTTATATATATTAAAGTACTCTTCTATATAAAGTCTTGGTGCACCATCACATATAGGACTGAAACAGGCCACCGGTTTAATGGTAAAGAACAAGTTACCACCCATTAGCTGATCTGTGTGAATTGTCTGCACCCACCATCCTACTGAGTGCTAACGACTTAGAATCCCAATTACCTGGCCTTTGCTGTGGGCTAGGAGCATGTATAGGGATAGTTGCCATGGACTGGCTGATGCATGGTTACTTGCTTCCCTGTGATATGTCTGGTTTAAATCTGTATTTCTCCTCTTAGCTCAACACACCTGCAGGAGTTACTCAACTCAGGAATATACATTTATGCATATTCAGGGGAAACAGTAAAAATGAAACATCTAATCGCAGCAAAAAATGATATGCTTTTTCTACTGACTTCCTGCACAAGTAAGAGCTGCTGTTGTAAAAAAAGTCTATTTGCTACAAGTTAATGGCAGATATTGAACAGAGATCACACACAGTTCATGACAGTACTTTCTTGTGTGGAGTCAACTTTTCTATTTTTATTTGCAAAGGAAAATATTAAATACTCAGTTTTGGACTACTTTTCCTTTCAAATATGAAAATATTTGGCAGTTTTGCTGAACTCTTCATATAGCATGTCTTGGGAGAAAAAGAAGCAGCTGTAAAGGGGTGAACTGGAATTCTTGAAAAATAATGATACATTGCCTATAGAGTTATGGTTGAAAGTGCACATCACCTTGGAGTTATCAGCAATGGTAAACAAAATAATGCTAGAAGCACCTATAGCCCTTGAAGAGACAATGGACAGTGAGTGTTTATTTCCAGACAAATCTTCAACAAGACCTCCCCAAGCACATGAAGCACTTCCAGCATTTTTACCATCTAATTTCTGGTTAAACTCTGAGAAGTGAGTCAGATGCTGTAAATGCATCCAAACAGTAGCGGTCAGTGGCTCAATGTCCAGATGGGGATCAGTGACAAATGTCTCTAAGGGGCCAGTGTTGGGACCAGTATATTTAATATCTTCATCACTGCAATAGAGAGTGGGATCAACTGCACCCTCAGCAAGTTTGCAGATGACACCAAGATGAGTGGTACTGCCGAAACACCTGAGGGATGGGCTGCAATCCAGAGGGACCTGGACAAGCTGGAGAAGAGGGCTCATGTGAACCTCATGAAGTCCAACAAGGACGAGCACAAAGTACTACACCAGGTTTGGGGCAACCCCTGGTATCAATACAGGATGGGGATAGACGGATAGAGAGCGGCCCTGCTGAGAAGTGCTGGAGTTGCTGGTGGACAGGCTGGACACAAACTGGCAAACTGCACTGTCTCGGTTTTGAAAGACAGGTGTCTGCTAAGGAAGGCAGAGGCCCCCCTTGAAGTGGCAGATATAACCCCTTTTCCCTCCAAGTTATTATATTTTGAAATCAAGAGCCTTTAGGCGAAGATATGGGAAATAGGAATAACAGTTCTTTACTCTATATATATATGTATATAACCAGTCAAACAAAACAACAACAACTATGGCAGTAACAGCAATCACAAACCCAGTGCCAGCCTTCTCGGCTGTCAGGCCCTTTCCCCTCGGGTGCAGTTCCGCTCGCAGCCGGCAGGGGCGCTGGCGGCTCCCGGTGAGCAGGGCAGGTGCGATGGTTCCCCCGCGGCTGCAGGGGGCGCTCCGGAGCGAGCTCGGGAAACCCGCGGCTCTGGTGCCCTGGGATCCCGGGAAGGGATGGAACAAAGGCTTCACAAACCGCTGGGCAGTTGATCCCGGGCTCTCAGGAACAGCAGGCTGAAACGGCAGGGACGAACGGCAAATCCCGGGTGGCAGACGAGATGTATCCAGATGGGAAAAAAAAAACCACGGAGGCCCAGGCAGGCAGGGCGAGCAGGGCTACAGCGTAGCGAAAACTCGAAGCAGCAGCGGAGCAGGGCAGCCACAGCTCGGTCTCCAGCAGGGCAGGGAAAGCGGCTTTTGGGGTCCCGGCGTTGCTTCCAGCAGGAAGAAAGAACGGCCAAAAAGAAAGAAGCAGCAGCTCCTTTCTCTGCAGCTTCTCTCTCCGGACGCTCAGAGCGAACTGCCCCCACACCCAAGTGTAGACAAAGGAGTAGCCAGGCCCGCCCCACTCCCCTTTTTGTCTTTCTTAAGTACAGCTATTTGTCCCCTAGCAACATGCATATGGGAGAAAATTCCTTTAACAGGAAAACCTAAGACTAAACTAAAACCCCAACATTATCCACCCCGAATTTTTTCCCATACTAACATGTTACATGAAACTTAACTTTTTTTTTTTAACCATATAAATCTATGCATTACCCAAATTATATACAAATATACATGCTGATACTGATACAAATACAGAGCCATGGGTAGTTCACCCTAAAACAAGGTCCTCTTGAGGTAAGCATCGGGTCTCTCCATCCTTTTGCATCACCCACCAGGTGCAGCCTGGTCCCTGAGCAAAAACAACCCCACGGATGGGTTTGTCTTTGCTCAAGGCAGACTTTACCCAAACAGTTTTTCCAAGCATACCTCTCATGTGCACCACTGGAACCTTATCCCCGTCTGTTGTTTGTAGGGGTTCGGATTGGGCAGGGCCTGCTCGGCTGGTGGAACCTCGAGTGTTAACTAACCAGGTGGCTCTTGCTAAATGCATCTCCCAGTTTTTGAAAGTCCCCCCACCCAGTGCCTTCAAGGTGGTTTTAAGCAGTCCATTACACCGCTCAACCTTCCCAGCTGCTGGTGCATGGTAAGGGATGTGGTACACCCACTCAATGCCATGTTCTCTAGCCCAGGTGTTTATAAGGCTGTTCTTGAAATGAGTCCCATTGTCAGACTCGATTCTCTCAGGGGTGCCATGCCTCCAAAGGACTTGCTTTTCCAGGCCCAGGATGGTGTTCCGGGCAGTAGCATGAGGCACAGGGTACGTCTCCAGCCACCCAGTGGTGGCTTCTACCATTGTGAGCACATAGCGCTTGCCTTGGCGGGTTTGAGGCAGTGTGATGTAATCAATCTGCCAGGCCTCCCCATACTTGTATTTGGACCATCGCCTGCCATACCACAGAGGCTTCACCCGCTTGGCCTGCTTGATCGCAGCGCATGTCTCACAGTCATGGATAACCTGGGAGATACTGTCCATGGTTAGATCCACCCCTCGGTCTCGTGCCCACTTATAGGTGGCATCTCTGCCCTGATGGCCTGAGGCATCATGGGCCCATCGAGCTAGGAACAGTTCTCCTTTATGTTGCCAATCCAAGTCTATCTGGGACACCTCTATTTTCGCAGCCTGATCTACCTGTTTGTTGTTACGATGTTCTTCATTAGCCCGGCTCTTGGGGATGTGAGCATCTACATGACGGACTTTCACGGATAGCTTCTCTACCCGAGTGGCAATGTCTTTCCACTCTTCAGCAGCCCAGATTGGTTTTCCTCTGCGCTGCCAGTTTGCCTTCTTCCACCTTTCCAGCCAACCCCACAGAGCATTGGCTACCATCCATGAATCAGTGTAGAGGTAGAGCTTTGGCCACTTCTCTCTTTCAGCTATGTCCAGAGCTAATTGGACAGCTTTGAGCTCAGCAAATTGGCTCGATCCACCTTCTCCTTCAGTGGCCTGTGCAACTTGTCGTGTGGGGCTCCATACAGCGGCTTTCCATTTCCGGCTAGCGCCTACAATTCGGCAGGAACCATCAGTGAAGAGGGCGTATTGTCTTTCACTCTCTGGTAGCTCGTTATATGGTGGGGCTTCTTTGGCACGTGTCACCTGCTCCTCTTCTTCTTCAGAAGATAACCCAAAAGTCTCACCTTCCGGCCAGTTTGTAATTATTTCCAAGATCCCAGGGCGACTTGGGTTTCCAATTCGGGCGCGCTGCGTGATGAGGGCAATCCATTTGCTCCAAGTAGCGTCGGTGGCGTGATGCGTGGAGGGAACCTTTCCTTTGAACATCCACCCCAGCACCGGTAGTCGGGGTGCCAGGAGGAGTTGTGCCTCTGTGCCGATTACTTCTGAGGCAGCCTGGACTCCTTCATAAGCTGCCAGGATTTCCTTCTCTGTGGGAGTGTAGTTGGCTTCAGACCCTCTGTAGCTTCGGCTCCAGAATCCTAGTGGTCGGCCCCGAGTCTCACCAGGCACCTTCTGCCAGAGGCTCCAGGACAGACCATTGTTCCCGGCTGCAGAGTAGAGCACGTTCTTCACCTCTGGTCCTGTCCTGACTGGGCCAAGGGCTACGGCGTGAGCAATTTCCTGTTTGATCTGAGTGAAGGCTTGCTGCTGTTCAGGGCCCCAGTGGAAATCATTCTTCTTGCGGGTAACCAGGTAGAGAGGACTCACGATCTGGCTGTACTCGGGAATGTGCATCCTCCAGAAACCTATAGCGCCTAGGAAAGCTTGTGTTTCCTTCTTGTTGGTCGGTGGAGACATTGCTGTGATCTTATTGATGACCTCAGTGGGAATCTGACGTCGTCCATCTTGCCACTTTACTCCCAGGAACTGGATCTCTCGGGCAGGTCCCTTGACCTTGCTCTTCTTGATGGCAAAACCAGCTTGCAGGAGAATTTGAATTATTCTCTCTCCTTTCTCAAACACTTCGGTTGCGGTGTTCCCCCACACAATGATGTCATCAATGTACTGCAGATGTTCTGGAGCCTCACTCTTTTCTAGTGCAGTCTGGATCAGTCCATGACAGATGGTGGGACTGTGCTTCCACCCCTGGGGCAGTCGGTTCCAGGTGTACTGCACGCCCCTCCAGGTGAAGGCAAACTGGGGCCTGCACTCTGCTGCCAGAGGAATGGAGAAGAAGGCATTGGCAATGTCAATAGTGGCGTACCACTTCGCTGCTTTGGACTCCAGCTCGTACTGGAGCTCCAACATGTCTGGCACGGCAGCGCTCAGCGGTGGAGTCACTTCATTCAGGGCACGATAGTCCACAGTCAATCTCCATTCCCCGTCAGACTTGCGCACAGGCCAGATGGGGCTGTTGAAGGGTGAGTGGGTCTTGCTGACTACCCCTTGACTCTCCAGCTCGCGGATCATCTTGTGGATGGGGATCACAGCATCTCGATTTGTCCGATACTGCCGGCGGTGCACTGTCGAGGTGGCAATTGGCACTCGTTGCTCTTCCACTTTCAGGAGCCCAACTGCAGAAGGATTCTCAGATAGTCCAGGCAGGGTGTTCAATTGCCTAATGCCCTCTGCCTCCACAGCAGCAATCCCAAATGCCCACCTGAGTCCTTTTGGGTCTTTGTAGTAGCCATTCCGGAGGAAGTCTATGCCCAGAATACACGGGGCCTCTGGGCCGGTCACAATCGGATGCTTTTGCCACTCCTTCCCAGTCAGGCTCACCTCAGCTTCCAAAAGGGTCAACTGCTGTGATCCCCCGGTCACCCCAGAGATGGATACAGGTTCTGCCCCCACATGTCCCGATGGCATTAAAGTACATTGTGCCCCAGTATCAACCAACGCATCATATTTTTGTGGCTCTGATGTGCCAGGCCATCGGATCCACACCGTCCAGAAAACTCGGTTCTCCCGTGCCTCTTCCTGGCTAGAGGCAGGGCCCCTCTAGCCCTGGTTATCATTCTTTCCCTGGGCGTACATGCTCGAGGTACCTTCAAGGGGATCCGACATATCATCCTCCCTTCTGTAATGCCTGGCAGCTCCGTCACGGGAGGCTGAGGCTACCTTCACCTTAGCGGAACCCCCTCGGTTAGTGCCTCCCTCCTTGAGTTCACGCACCCGCGCTGCCAGGGCAGAGGTGGGTTTCCCATCCCACCTTCTCATGTCTTCCCCATGCTCACACAGGAAAAACCACAGCTCAGCTCATGGGGTGTACCCTCTCTCTCTAGCAGGGGGACGACGGGCTCTGACTTGGGGGCCTGTGACTCGCACTGGTGCCACACTGACCCTCCTCATCTCCTCCCTCATCTCCTCCCTCATCTCTTCCCTCATCTCCTTCCTCATCTCCTTCATCTCCTCTTTGAGGTCCTGGACCACAGCAGAGACATGAGCTTTCAGCGGGCCATTGATCATGCTGTCATAATGCCTGAGCCTGTTGGCAACAGAGCCCACTGTTTCTCGGGTATTATCAGCATCAATCGTTGCAATGAAGGTGGTGTATTGTGATGGCCCTAGCCTTGCCAGGTTCCACATCATCTGTCCTGTGCACCTGACCTTATCGGGGTCATTATCATGCTGTCCATCCTTCCCAAAGAGTACCTCTAATATTGCCACCTCTCTTAGCTGTTGGATCCCTTGCTCGAGTGTCTTCCACTGCATTCTATGATGATACTCCTGCATTCTTTCTTTGTGAATGAACCTTTCTCTCACACTCATTAAGAGCCGCTCCCAAAGAGAGAGAGGCCCTGGCTCCCTCACAAATATCTGGTCCACACCTGGGTCCTGGGTCAACGATCCCAGATACCTTGCCTCACCACTATCGAGTTGCACACTTGTGCCCATAAGGTCCCAAACCCGAAGCAGCCAGGTGGTATAAGGCTCACGCCCCCTTCGCACAATGTCGTTTCGCATAGCACGGAGACTGTCGTGCGACAGGGACTCAGTGATGACTTCTGGCTCTGGCTCTCCTGCTGGTTGTGAGGGCCCTGGTTGCCCATCATCATTAACTGGTCGTACTGATTTGGTCTTATACTTCCTCCTTTGCACAGGGGCGACTGCTGCTGGCTGTGGTTGTCCTTGTGGTTCAGCTGAAGCCTGGACGGTTGTAACATCCGTGGGTTCCACTGCTGCACCATCGGACTCACCCTCTTTGGGGCAGGGAGAGGGTTTTTCACTAGCTGAGGAGGTGTATTCCCTTAGCAATTGGCATATCTCCTGGCGCACCTGGCCCATCTCCTGGCACATCTCCTTGCGCACCTGGCCCATCTCCTGGCATATCTCCTGGCGCACCTGACCCATCTCTTGGCACATCTCCTGCATCCCTTTTGCCAGTACCCCCACCCAGTTTGGGTAGTCCATTTCTGAGGTGGACTGTTGGGCAGTATCAGTCTGTGGGGCGGGATCTCTAGTGTCTGGGGCTGTGGCAGGCTCTGGCTCTGGGGTAGGATCTCTAGTGTCTGGGGCCGTGTCAGGTTCTGGGGTAGGATCTCTAGTGTCTGGGGCCGTGTCAGGCTCTGGGGCAGGATCAGGCTCTGGGGTAGGAACTCTACTCTCTGGGGCCATGTCAGGTTCTGGGGCAGGATCTCTAGTCTCTGGGGCTGGTGTCCGAGTAGATATCCAAGCCAATCTCAACTTATCCTTGAATGCTAAATAGAGTAGGCCTATCAGCAGCAGATGGTTAGTATTCAGAGGGAATTTAAACCCTTCAAAAATTGATGGGGTGGGCCCAAAGAACTGGTTGAGGGGTTGGGAGAAAACTTCCCCTGGTGTCATTTCCTCACAGAAGGTACCATTGTTAACATAACCCCAAAAACATGTGCTCAGTGTGTGATAGCTGTTTATCCATGAGCCCACATTCCGGAGGAAGTTAAAAACCCATGAATTCCTCACCTTCTCGACCCATAACGCAAGCTGGATAACAGCAATGGTAGCCTTAGTCAGAGGACCCATATTCAAATAAGGAGCTGCAAAGGGGAAGAATATAGCCACGGCTACATGCCACCCAAACCAGGGTAAACTAGACCACATAGTGCTGCCTAACAAGGTTCCAATATCCAGCACACAAAATAAAGTTATCGAGGAACTGTTATTCCTTTTTCACCTCTATCTCTTAATGCCCTCAGGCCCCACGTTGGGCGCCAAGATCTGTCTCGGTTTTGAAAGACAGGTGTCTGCTAAGGAAGGCAGAGGCCCCCCTTGAAGTGGCAGATATAACCCCTTTTCCCTCCAAGTTATTATATTTTGAAATCAAGAGCCTTTAGGCGAAGATATGGGAAATAGGAATAACAGTTCTTTACTCTATATATATATGTATATAACCAGTCAAACAAAACAACAACAACTATGGCAGTAACAGCAATCACAAACCCAGTGCCAGCCTTCTCGGCTGTCAGGCCCTTTCCCCTCGGGTGCAGTTCCGCTCGCAGCCGGCAGGGGCGCTGGCGGCTCCCGGTGAGCAGGGCAGGTGCGATGGTTCCCCCGCGGCTGCAGGGGGCGCTCCGGAGCGAGCTCGGGAAACCCGCGGCTCTGGTGCCCTGGGATCCCGGGAAGGGATGGAACAAAGGCTTCACAAACCGCTGGGCAGTTGATCCCGGGCTCTCAGGAACAGCAGGCTGAAACGGCAGGGACGAACGGCAAATCCCGGGTGGCAGACGAGATGTATCCAGATGGGAAAAAAAAACCACGGAGGCCCAGGCAGGCAGGGCGAGCAGGGCTACAGCGTAGCGAAAACTCGAAGCAGCAGCGGAGCAGGGCAGCCACAGCTCGGTCTCCAGCAGGGCAGGGAAAGCGGCTTTTGGGGTCCCGGCGTTGCTTCCAGCAGGAAGAAAGAACGGCCAAAAAGAAAGAAGCAGCAGCTCCTTTCTCTGCAGCTTCTCTCTCCGGACGCTCAGAGCGAACTGCCCCCACACCCAAGTGTAGACAAAGGAGTAGCCAGGCCCGCCCCACTCCCCTTTTTGTCTTTCTTAAGTACAGCTATTTGTCCCCTAGCAACATGCATATGGGAGAAAATTCCTTTAACAGGAAAACCTAAGACTAAACTAAAACCCCAACATGCACTCAGCCCAGAAAGCCAGCCTGGGCTGCATCCAAAGCAGTGTGGCCAGCAGGTCAGGGGAGGGAATTCTGCCCCTCTGTTCTTGTGAGACTCCACCTGGTGTGCTGCATCCAGCTCTGGGGTCACCAGCACAGAAAGGACATGGACCTGTTGGAGTGAGTTCAAAGGAGGGGCATCAAGATGATTAGAGGGATGGAACACTTCTCATATGAGGAAAGGCTGAGAGAATTGGGTTTGTTGAGTGTGAAAAGAGAAGGTTTTGGGGTGACCTTAATGGTGTCTTTCAAGACTTAAAGGAGTTTATAAAAACCATGATGACAGACTTTTCTGTAGGGGGGCCTATTGTGATAGGACAAGGGCTAATGATTTTAACCTAAGAGAGGATAAATTAAGATTAGGTATAAGGAAGACATTTTTTTTATGACAGGCATGGTGAAACACAGGAACAGGTTGCCCAGAGAGGTGGTAGATGCCCCATATCTGGAAACCTTCAAGGTCAGGTTGGATGGGGCTCTCATCAGCCTGATCTACTTGAATGTGTCCCTTCTGTATGGTCGGACTAGATGACCTTTAAATGCCCCTTCCAACCCGAACTATTCTCTGATTTTATGACTGCATGATTATATGATGATCTTTCTGCTCCAAGCCTCCTGTAAAGTACAAGGAAGAAACAGAAACAGCAAACCTTCAAATTAGAACAGATTGTATTTTCTTTTAAAGTGATGGTATTCCAGTTTCATCTTTTTAATATTTAATGTCTAAAATACTGTTTTATGGATGAATTTTGTCCTGGTTCTCTTTATCCTCACAAACTTATTTTCAAAATCAGGCCTACTGCTAATGTCTTATTTAAGGTATTGTACTACTGTTTTATTATTTGGCACATAATTCCTGAAAATTCTGTTGAAATAACATTGAACTATTTATATCAAGTGCTTTTGCAGCTGCATTTTCAAAATACCAAGATCTAGAAATTAACTTTAAAGCCACATTTGGCGCAAATAAGAGGTATAAATAGCTGGTTTCACAGTTTGTAAATGGATGGATACTTCCCTAAACCCTTTAAAGGAAGAGCCCCAGCAAATGGTGCTGCAGGATTGGATCTTACACTAGGGTATATAAATAAAAGATAGGAGAAAACTCAGTTATGGTAGTGGGGAAATGGATCTAGGGTTATTTATTTATTTATTTATTTATTATGCACCTCTTCCTTTACCAAATTCACATTTCTTTACCTTTTGTTACACAAGTAAAATAATTCAATGAGGTCAATGCACTCTGGCCCAAAAGGCAAAAATGATTTGCTGAACTGGATGAGGTTGGAGTGTTTCGGCTTCCATTTTATTTCCTGTAGGAGGTTTCCTTATTGTAATGTCTATTTTCTTGATTCCCCATGGAAACCCACACTGAATAAAATTTTATTAATAAATTTAAATGGACTCAGCTGCATAATACAAGATCAACCTGCTGCTCTCAAACTCACAAATCCTGAAAGTTGATCCATTTAATTTGGTCATTCAATAAGGTTTAAAGACATTTTCCAAATGAGATGAAACTGGAATTTTCAGTCCTTAAAAATCCTACATTGAAATTAGTATTAAAGAATAGGTGTGTTCAGCTCTTCAATATTCTTGAGGCACTATTGTCATTTCATGGTCAATGCCAGGTCTGTTCTGCTAATAATTTTTATGCCAATTATCATCCTGAGACTTATCTGGTCTATTACTCTCTCTCTAAAATAAAGATGAGTTTCACTGGCTTGTGTCAGATATGGTCCCAAAGAAGGGAATAGCTGAAGGCAATTTATCCCAGAACTACTTCCATCTGCTTGCTTTGAACACTCAGGGACTTTCAGTTTCATGTTTCCCTTGATCAGGGACTGTTAACTCCATTGAAGTACTGTGATTTCCACAAATGGATGCCAAAATGAGAAGATCAAGCTAATTTTCTTTTATGATCCAAGCCTGGATTTGAGTTTAGGACTTGAGGAATATGAGGACATAAGGCTAATACTCTTTTTTATTCTATTGTTCAATTGCTTTTTCTTTCTGCTTAGCTACCCTGTGCCTTACTCATAGATTTATGTTATAGATTTAGGTCACTTCCAGGGTTTTACATCTGGAAATAAAATTTTGCTATAAAATAGTAGCAGTCAGGGGAAAGCCTATTTTAATGTCACAACATAAAAGCTGCATATATTATTTTAGTTTAGAGGTAAAATGAAGGCTGGTGCTGTGAATCTGTGATACAGTAACAGAGCAGATGAAGAAGTTACATCTTGTTCTGGTGTCATACAAAACAACAAAATAGACAACTGAGCTGAGGATTTTCATTTCAATTTCCAGGAAGCTTTTCCATTTCAATATATGTGGAAATGTGGAGCATTCCTTACTTCTGTCTGACTGCAGTCTAACCTAAATAGTCAAGGCCACGGTAAGAACTGAGAGAATGGAATATTAATTTATGTATTCATTCATTCCTTCCTGTAAAACTTTCATTAAACTAATGTGCAGATACCACTGAGGGATATGCTCCATACCTTTCAATTTCTCATTGAGATTTTTTTGTATTACATATACCTGCTCATGATATTCAGGTTACTGTGAAGAAGGATTCACCTTAACAGATGAGCGGCTGAATCTCCAAGATATTACACTGGAAAGAGAACGATTATTTGTGCGGCTTCTTAATTTGTCTAAAAAGTGTAGTATTCATATCAGTGATTTACTGATGATGGCTTTATTGCATATCCTGAGCAATACTCACTTTGTACCTTCAAGTCATTAGACTAACCATAAGTGGCATGTTAAAAAATATGTTTACAAAGGCTTTTGTAGATAAACATGAAACAGTATCTTGTTAAAGAAGAAGCACTGAGACTAGTGGTGTGGAGTATACATTCTATGTTCCTCAACTGATGTGCTTACAGAAGGGATTTTCTTCAAAGGCTTTATCACAGCCATAGCCATAAGCATGTACATTCAATTCACAGCTGCTTGTTGTGATCTAAGAATTGAATTTATATTGTCAAATGAAATGTATGAAATTATTTCCCTGGTTTTATGGTTTGCTTTGATCCCACATTTAAAGAAAAGAAAACAAAACTGTTCTCTCTGCAACTAACCTCGCATTTTAGGAGTAATAGTGATGAAAAAAACCCCTGAAGACACTTAATTTCATCCAGCCACACTTTTAAAAGTGTTACCTTAAGCCCCAAAATTGCCCTGAAGTAATCTGACTACTTTGCGCTTCACACCTGACAGAGCGAATAAAGAAAAAGAGAAGATCTGCTCTAGCTCCTAAATAAGGGCCTCTGGATTTGTATTATGACAGTTAAGATGCTAATGGCAAGGAAAGATGATCATACAGAATCATAAATAGATCTGTCATTTTAAAATAAGGTGAAGGTGTTATGTGCTGGTACAATGATGCAATTCAATAATTAAAATGATTATACAACAGGTGGCATTCAACAGCACATAAAATCCTGGGCATCAATCATTCAGGAAAGGCAATCAATTGAAGTAGTTAGTAAAAAGTAAGACAGAATATTAAAGTTTTAAAGCTATGTTATAAAGCTCTATCTCAGGTTTATTTTCTTTAACAAAATCCAAAAAGAAGGAGTTGAAAAAGGATTTTAAAAAGATTCACTGTAACTCTGGGGTTCTATAGAGAAATCAGTGGTCCTAAGCACTGGGTGAACTGTGCTTGCCACAGTGATATTTTATAGATTTTTTTTTCAAATAACAGCATAGAAGTTTGAAGTCTAAATATGAAGTCCTTAATTTATGTTAAAAAAGGATTTAGTTTGACTATTTAACTGAGCCCAATCATAGCAATTATATTCTCTTAGGTGTTAGAAATAAGCCAAGACTGCAGTTCCACTTGTGATGGTAGCCTACAGAAAGAACAAGGCTCACTGACACTAATAAACAATCCTGAAATGCAAGAATAATAGATACTCTTAAAAAGTTGCTAATGCTCATGCAATTCTTTTTTTTTGGACCTAAAATCCCCTCACTCTCCCCAATTTTCCCCCCTACTTTTAACAGTCATTCAAGGAGAGTTTCATAACATAATTATTGCTAAGCATAATAAGTATAAAATGCCTGGCACGGTAACAATCATATCATTGCAAAGTTGTAATAGTAATAGTTGCCATATCAATAACCTTCCACCACATTTAATAGACGTACTGTTCAGAACTACAGTACTGGTAGTGTCTGAAAATGGCATGTTTTACCACCGTGGAAGGTGATAGAAGCCATCTTTTTTTTTGATGAGCAGTCCTGGTCTGCAGTGTTTGCCCTAGTGATCAGATCTTGTACAGGTCTGCAGGGTCCAAGCTCAAATTATGTGTCTATGTGTCTGTACAAGAGGGAACAGGGTCAGGGCCAGCATATCTGAGTTCCAGAAAAATTATTCCCCTTGACTTGTTCTATCCTTCAAAATCCATCTAATTAACTCTACTGGGTAGAACACAAAGATTTGATTTCACTGCCACAGAGAGAATTGTGAAGGAACTTTGTTTTGTGTTTCTCCTTCTGCTGTTATTCTGCCCTTAATATAAATTTTCTTTTCTGACTATATATGTTATGAGACTATCATTCAGTACTGGATTTGGCCAAGATAGAGTTAATTTTCTTTGCAGTAGCTGGTGTGGGGTTAAGGTTTGTATTTTTGGTGGAAACAGTGTTGATAACTCACAAAGTTTTTTGTTACTGCTAAGCAGTGCTTGCACAGAGTGAAGCCCTTTTCTGCTTCTCACATCCCATCCCACCACTGCAGAAGCATTTGGGAGGGGACACAGCCAGGACAACTGACCTCAACTGACCAGAGAGATACCCCACACCATATGACATCAGCATGTAAAGTGATTGAGCTGAGTGAGCCTGGGGCTGAGCTGCCCACTGAGACTAAACCCACACCACCTGACCTTGGGAAAATGTATGCGCAGCTGTTTCTGTTTCACGTGTACCGAGGTTTTTTATTGTGTGTCCTTACCGCACACTGGCTTTGAGTGCAGTGCAGATGTGCCCAGTGGTGCTGAGGGAGTTGTTCTTCACACTGCACTGCCTTCTGTCTGTCGGTGAGCCAGTGCTGCGCCTGGCTGGCTGAGACTGTCAGCTTCAAGCCACGGTAGCCAGCAGCAGCCCCTGACCTTCCATCCTCTTCTCATACCTCTTGACATCTTCCATACTTGCAGGCTAGCCTTAAAGAAAAATAACCAAATAAGGAATAAATAAATAAGGATAATTTGCTGTGTTAAAGTGCATTGTTAAGAACAAAGAAACAAATAAATGGTTGACCCTGTAAGTTATGGATTATTTATTTTATTTAGCCATTCAAACAGGAGAAATTAGCATAGTATATGCTTTTCTGCATGTAAATTATTCTTAATAAATATTCTGGGAATAGTTTTGTACATTTTGGAAGCTTGAAGTCCCCTGGTTATAAATCATCTATGTTCCATATGGCAGAGGCATGTTTTAAACAGTGTACCCACTGGAAAAAGCTGTATATTGTTTTTCTGAATGCTTTTCCCTTGCTCCCTAAATTTATAAATCATACTGTCACCTTCCTAAGTGGTTTGTGGTTTATTTTCTAAATTTTTGTCTGTCTGCAGAGAGGGGAGAAAAAACAAGAGATACAGGGTCTTTTCTTGTAACTGTACTATTCCAGCTGGTAGAAGTGGTGAAAGGCTCAGACTGTATTAAGGATTCAGCTCAGTTTTCAGATCACCTGCCTTGCTATTGAATACCTTTCCTTAAAACAAGTGCAAAGAGCATTTGATTGCCTACCTAAAAATAGTGCCTTTTAATGGAAAGTAGGAGATGCTGAACCTGCAACGGAGAGTGTAGGAAGCAGCTGGGGCTGTGCTGGCCTGCATGCAACCACAGAGGATGCTATCAATAGAAACCTGGGTGATTTGGTCTGATCCCAAATGATTAGGCACTTATGGCAGTCACAACCCCTGCCAGGTTTTAGCTCTCCTTCAGCAAATGACCTTCAGCATTCCCTGTAGTAGGAAACCTTTCAATACTACTTGTGGAAAAAGGAAAATATTTCAGTGATTATTATTTTATTTCAGCAGCTAACTTCTAATAAAATGCTCAGACTGCAGATTAATGCTTGGCATAATTATATTTCTGTCCCTTGGAAAGGATGCACAGATTGAAAAGGTTGATATATGCTTTGTTGAAATACCATGCAGCTATTACGGCATTACTTGTACAGAGTGCATTGCTCTATCCCACATGTTTTCTCCAGCTTCTCTTGCTGCACTAGAACCCTCTGCTTTCTGATGCAGGAGTTACTGAAGCTCTCAATTTAGAATTTTGCTCCCATTCTCACGTATAAGGTACCCCACTTCTGGAAATGGCCCAGAGGCTCATCTTAATGATTTTATTACCTCTTGTTTTGTGAAGCTGAATCATACAGAAGAATATATACTGTTTTGATAAATAGTAAGAACATTAAAAAAATATATACTATTACATTAGTCAAGAGATTATTCAGGCAGGGAGGATTTTCAGCTTTATACAAGCCCTAGATGTTGGAGTACTCTACAGTAAATACAACCATCAAAATCACACAGACATCCAGCTTCAGATTACTTTGCTGAGCACTCCTTAGAATGATGGCAGGTGCCTTTCATCTTTCCCCTGATGATTTCCCTGTCTGTGCCTGTGAATTTGAACCCACTTCCTAGAAACTTCACAATTTCAGTGGCAAAATACTATTTGTGAGAACGAAGTCTCTCTAAAGATGACAGTGTCACCGCTGCTACTGCACAAAAGGGTAAGATCTTTGTCATGCAGCCTAAAGCTGAAAGAAGAAGCAGTAGGTGAGATTCATAAAAGCCTGTGACCCGAAACAATGTGGGGAGTAAGTTGCCAATTAATTCCATGAATTAAAAATAAATAAATAGATTTTTTTCCCTGACTCCACCTCTTAATTTTGTGCCAAGATGTAGAATCTCTCACAGTTCACAACAACAAACCAGCATTTCTTTAGGAAAACAAACCCTCCCCATCCTCAGGTCCCAAATGTTAGAGACTTGAGTTAATTGAAAAATTCCTCGCAATTCCACAAGGAAGTCAGGACAAAGACCATAACATGGTTGCTACTTCACAGGAAGTGGTTTGACATCACCTGTTGATGGGATGTAGAGAATAAATATTTTGTTTTCCTTTGTTGGCAGCCTTTGCTTTTGCTTTATTAAACTGCCTTTGTCTTGGCACATGAGGTTTTTTTCCATTTTATTTTCTCCCCTGCCTTGTCCTGTGGAGGACGGGAATGATAGAGTTGCTTACTGGGTACCTGGTGCCCAGCCAAGGTCAAGCCACCACAGTGTTGTAAGAAAAGAACCCCACAGACTAGTCGAGTGGAAATAAAAGAATTCATAGTCTGTCAAAAGAAGAATAAGGCTAGAGAGGGAGAACATTTTGGTCTTAGAAATAGAAAGAAATCTGTAATGAAATAAAACATATGAAAAGGTGTACACTTCATGGAAAAAGAGCAACAAACCTAAAGGTTCATATGCTCTAAAAGTATAAAAATTATTATGGTAGCAATTATAAGATGAACTGAAAAATAAAGTCTCTTTTTTCTAGGTTACCAACAGTCATTTTGAGCCAGTCACTACGCTTTTTAGTATATACTCTCTCCTGTTAATAGTGTCTGTGTGAATGAATATGAAGTAGGAAAAAAACCCAAGAAAAGTAGTAGGTCCTGAACTTATTGTGTGTTTCCAAATCTTAATTTTTGTGGATTTCAGAATTTTGGTCAGATATGTATCTTCTCCCTGGGGGAGATGAGAAGATAAGGATCTTCTCTCTGAAAGGGCTGAGAGGAAAGGCACCAACCCAAGGATTACATAGGCTGGAACTAACCACCTGAACAGAGAAGCAATATCGGACATTTACAATCCATCTTGTATTTTTGCTACAGTGTGCTGTCCCTATGCCAACAGGGATGGATAAGCCCTGTCTGCTTCCCCAAAATGTTCTCTCTGCAGGTAAATGCACAGGTTACAAAGGCTCTGAAGGTGTCTGGTTCTTGTGCATAATCATATTGCTTTTTTATTACAGGGGATTATCTCAGTGAAGAAATCAGAGCTAAAACATTGATCTCCTGAGATCCAGTGACCTGGCACTGGCAATCTTCGAATCATTTTTAATCAAACCAACACCAGCAGCATGAAGCAGCTCTGTAGTGTTACTGGAGGTCTGTTGCACTCTCTGTCCCTTAATACTTTGCACTCACAGCTTCCACTGACTGTAACTACTGAAGGCACACCTGTGTCTTGGAGCCCAGTGCTTAAACTATTCTGTCTCCAGTCTTGATCTCAGCAAGCTCCAGACAACACCTGTGGCTTTACTTCCTAAAAATGGATCTATTTACTTCAACTCTGGATGTTACTTGGATTCTTGACGTTATAGCAGCTCTCCCCTAGCTCCTCATAGAGCCCAGCAGTAACTGGATGTTCAATTAGCAATGACCTTGTTGGATACACGCTTTGAAGAGGGCAAGCAATAATTTTTAAGGGATGTGCTGATTCCATTTTGTGATTCAGGTTCCCTTGCATTTGAGCTAAAATAGTGTTTATTGAAAGGTGCTTGATTATTTGCTCTACAAAAGATTAGCAAGGTAAGGTGACTTGAAATAAAAGTTGTCCAATATGCTTGAATACAGTCAAAAAGAATAGGGAAGTAATCATGCTGTGTAGTTACTGTACATGCAAAATTGAAATAGTTTTTCTTTCATCTAGGATTTCCAATACACTTTCAAGGAAGAATTTGCATAATGTTACGTGCAATGACTAAACATTCCACAATGGGAATGTCTGCACTCATGTTGCTTTTAGCAACATTCCTTCACTTTTTTTTTTTTTTTTTTTTGTGGTGGATCATTGAATTAGAGTTAGGTCAATGAAAGAAAGAAGAGGATTATCTTGCTGGTATAGCAAGAGTTATACACAGTATAAGTATATATAGAGCTTTTTCCATCTTCATTCAAAGATCTCATGGTCTGTTTAGGGTTCAGTATCTTTTATTACAAATCAGATCTTTATTTTGCTTAAAATGGCACAGTAGTACTATGGCCTGCTCAGTTATAGCTAATGTCTGTATTGGTAATCTAGAGCAGGAAGAATCCACAACTGCTAACCTATTTCCTTCCCTGAAATATGCTATATATATTATATACAATTATTTAAACTAATCTAGTACAAATTGAGATTAGCTGGCATTGATTTACAAGTAACGAGAAATCACACTTATGGTAGGCTCTTGTGTTTGTGCGATGCAGCCTTCCTTCTGAATGAGAAAACAGGTTCTTATTATTAAACAGTTTCTCTTGTGAATGGAAAATTACTCACTGCAGAACACCATCACAGCTGTGAGTCTATCTGCAGTTGGATAGAAGTCTGCTCTGCCAGATAAATGTCAAGGCCTGAATAGCCCTTTTGTGTCAAAACCCCTTCTGGGTGGAATATGGAACAGATTTTGAACAGGAAAGGAAAGTATTTCAGGCCAGATGGTTAATCTGATGGAGTCGTATTCTGACAGAAGGAAAGAGTAGCATTGTGTGGTTTAGCAGTTATGTCAGGGAGAGAAGAAAGCCCTTCTGCTAAGTTAATGGAGATCCATGATTGTGCTGGACTCTAGGGTAATATGACAGTTCCTAACAATACGTAATGGGAAATAGCTAATATAGTATGATAAAGTTTTCGTGCTGTTCTACTCTTTCAGCATTTCCTCAATGACAATGGCTGAGAACCATATTCTGGCAAACAATTCCTTATTATTTGAAATGTGTATTTCTAACTCCATATATGTGATCTGGATTTGGTTGTCTTAATCTGTTCTCACAATTTTTATAAGACGTATCTCATTCATATGAAATTCTGTAGAGGTGTTTCCACTAGATTGTAGAGCTAGAAAGGGTTTATTCATTCTATGGAAAAGATTGTAACTGAGATTACCAGGTCCTATTATAGTGTGTCTAACTTGTCATCAAATGCAATAATTTATAATACTGGATGGAGGATCAACAACTTACTGAAGAAGAGCAAAAGCCTGGTATAAAGGCTGGTTTATGATTTTAGTTAAAAGGCCTAAGAAAGCTGCAGCATCTTGGGCAAGGAGGCAGTGGAAGGCAGCAACATGCTGAGATCCTCATTTCCTGCTATCTAGGCCTCTCAGAAAGGCTGATGCACTTGCTGATAAGACACCTGTAGTTTCTGAGAGGCAGTGTCTTTTGGTTTTCACTGATACTACTCTTTGACCTCTTTGATGTCCAAGTTAAGAAAGAAAAGTGCAGGGTGGCATGCTGCCTCAAAAGATTGCCAAATTTCTCATCAAAGAGTGGTCCTTAAGAAAGCAGGACCTAGTTTATATGTTTGTGTTTTATTAGCACAGAAAATGAATGTAAATCTGAAAATAAAATGCATGAATAACAGGTTTCATTACAGCATCATAAAAGAACTTTTAATGAGAGAGCTCAGTGGATTGTATTTGGAATATGTCTGTGGTGAGCACCCAGGAAAGGAATTTATTTACAGAATATTTAGGCAGTTTATGGAAGTTCTAATTAACCTCTTCATCTGTAAATATGATCTATGATTTTGAAGACTGAAGTCATTTGAGAATACTGTATAATATTACTATGGTACCACACATTAAAAAAGTAATCTCGGTGTCTCCTTTCAGCATCTTACATCTAACATGCAGGTCATATTCTTTTGACATGTGATGTGACTTTTTGGAATGAGAATCGAGTAAGAAACAGAGATGAAGGAACAGAAGTTTTTAGTATATGGATACAATTTAAAAATTAAAATAGGTAAGATATTAAGAAACCTGGAAATGTTGACATCAGATTTTTCAAAAGCACCTCAGAGTTAATTCTGTGAGTATGTACTTATTAACTGAAATAAGATAGTAAATTTTAATGCTTCTTTCAGATCATATTTCAAAATTATCAAAGGAATTAAAATAAACACATTTTTTATTTTTCACATCTGATAAACACAGAGATTACCAATTCATAAAGCTAGTTGCAGAATCATGGGGGAACTCTGGTGGGAAAGGACCTCAGGTGATTTCTACTCCAATTTCTGGCACAAAGCAGGATCAGCTGTGGGATCAGACTTTAGCTAGAGGCTGGAAACCTTCAGTGATGAAGAGTGCACAAGCTCTGAGCTCAACCTGCTACACTGCTTGGTACACGGAAAAAATATTTTTACTTATATCCGGTGGGAACCTCTTTAATTTTCAACTTATGCCTGTTGTTGGCTGTCTGTCCACCATGCACAACTGAGAATATTCTGGCGTATCTTTATTGAGATCTTCCTGATGACCTCCTCTTGTATGCTGGTGAGCTGCCATTAGGTCCTCCTGAAGCCACTTCTCCAGGCTCAGGAAACCCCATTTCTCCAGCCTTTGCTAATGAGGGAAGTGCTCCAGCCCCCTCCACTGCCTGGCACTGGGTGGATCAAAACTGGATGCACTATTTAGATGTGCTCTCATGAGTGCTGAGTTCAGGTGGATGGCTTCTTCCCTCAATCTATGGGCTGACAGACTGTTAATACAGCCCTGGGGTGCTATTGACTTTCCTTGCCCAGTGCACTGTTTGCCCCCATGACTGGGGCATTTCTGCAGACTGATGCTGCCCACAGGCAGTCAGATCCCCCTGCCTGTATTACTGCAGGGGTCCTTTCTTCCCAGCTGCAGGACTTGGCATTGCCTTGCTGAGTTTTGTCAGGTTCCTGTTGTCCTGTTCCTCCAGCCTGTCTGGATCACTCTGAATGGCAGCCTACCTTCTGCTATGTCAAATGTGTTCCCCCAAATCTTGTGTCATCTGCAAATTTGATGGGATCACAGTCCACTGCCTGCTCCAGATCACTGATAACGATATTAAACATGACCCATCTCCTTGTCTATCCATCCAGACTGTGTTGTCCTAACATGATTATGGGAATACTATGTGAGACAGTCTTGCTACAGACAAAGTAAATGACAAACACTCCTCTCTCCTCATTTACAAGTGCTCTATGAGTTCACAAGGCTATATGGATTTTTCTTCGGTCCAACTCTCTAGAATGACCATTTACAGAAATTTTACACTGATCAGGAATTGTTACTCGGAGATGAAATCAGAGTTATTAAACTCCTAAAATTATTGCAATCTGCTCACATTACAGTGTTGATCATAATTGTGATCATGATCCCTTTCAGTAGAAAGATGCTCTACGATGTGATAAACACTGCTTTTGTGACTTGTCTTACAGACATATGCTTTGGATCTTACAATGGACTTGTTACAATAAAGTTTGTATCAAATATGAAAGAGAAAAATCCAGATACCTTAATTTCTGGCATTAGTTAGGGCTCATCTGTGCTGCAACAGGATGTACTGTAGGTGGAAACAAAGTGGTTATTCAAAAGAGTTGTGGTGGAAGCAAAGTGGTTATTCAAAAGAGTTGTATGTGAAGCTGTTACTCACAGGGGTGTTTCAATGAAAAGGATATCTTCAGACATTTATAAGATTGTACAAGATGCTTTCATCATCTCAAATGCACACTGACAGTTATTATTTTCTTCTAGTTGTGCAGGTTTCAGAGTAGCCTGGCTGAAACATGCTATTATATCTATGGAACAGTCTCAATAAAGTAGATTTGCTATAGATTTAACACATAATTGTAGTTTTAAAAACAGAATAATGGAAGGCTGGCATCCTTTCTAGAGCATAATAATTATATTATTATGGCTTATGGTGGAGTCAGTATTGCTTCTAGAACTCCTTATATGAAGTCTAGAACCTTTCAGCATGATCCTCAAAGAGGAAAAAATGCAATATCTCTAATATAATTATCATTAAAAATTCTTTAAGTACTGCTTTGTTTACCATGTATAAGGTTATACTACAATGAGAGCCTTGGGGAACTTGAGATAATAGTGTGGTCAAAACAATTCTGATCATGAATAAGCTGCTAATTTGTTATCATAAGTTAATTTATTCAATACTTCAACATTTGTTTAATGAGCTGTCTAAGTTAGAATGGTACCAACAGGAAAATACTAATAAATCCTATGTACAGAAAGGATTTTACACCATTAAGTCTTTCCTCTTCTGCATAAGGGTTTTTATTTTCTCATGTGAATTTCTTTTGCTGCACAATTCTTTCAAAAACAAGACATGAATGGTACTTAAATCACAAATAGCAACACAACATTGAGTTTTATGCATTTATATGACAGGGTCCTTGCTGCATTTTTATATTGAGGGTTTTGACATTACTTGAATCAAGTATATCAGCACAGTGGCTATGTTTTTGCTGTCAAAATGCAGCTTTAGAACTGTTTAAAAATGTAGGAAACCAGCAGCATCCTTTCAGAAACCTTGTCTATATTTACTTCTATCCAGATAGAGGAAGCAGAAGGTTTGCTGCTGCTGATTCTGACAGATGCAGACACGGAATTTGCCACAGAGGTTCAGAATGGAGGTCTATTAACCTGTTCCTGACAGTGGACAGTACCACCTGTTTAAAAAAATATGAGAGAAAACAAGAGGTGGATTTTGGAAGAAATATTCTTCCTCTAATAATCTAGCACTTCCTCCTATCCCAGCAAACCGACTGGTGCATAGAGGCTGAGCTGTAGCTACAATATCCAGATGACAGGGGGAAGGCTTATGTATGAGCTTTAAAAGATTAGAGGGAGCCTGTGATCTTTGAGAAGATCCTACAGCTGAAATCTAACTTGTAACTACAGCTATAAAAGGTTGGACATTTTGATGAAGGATACTTTGAGCTCTGGGGTATGAGAACATGTCTAGCAAAATTCCTGATTAGGTTTTTATTCTGCTGTAACTGATACCATTATTATAATGTTTTTACAGGTTTGATCCTCCTCTGAAACCTGGCTGTTTTATTAGCATCAGCAATAACTTGCAGTAGGAGACTCCATAGTTTAATTGCTGTTGGGTTAAAAGGTTTTTCTGTTACCAGATTGATGTTTCAGCCTTTCAATTCTGTACAATTCCCTTGTGCTTTTCTCTCATGAAAAAAGGGTACTTAGCAAAACCCCATCTAGTTTCTCTGAACTATTAATTTCGTTTAGTCATTTTTCTACTTGTCATTTCTAGAGGAAAAATGTTTCAATTTTTATTTTTTTTCCCCCTGTTTCTTCAGTTGAGTTTCACTTTACACAACCTCTCTATTTATTGATTTTTTTTTCCTTGAGTCATGATGACCAGAGAAACTATTATGGCAATTGTCTTTGACTTTTATTAGTTAAAACCCCCAAGTGCTATGTACTGTTATGAATAAACAAGGTGATTGAAGGGGCTTACCTGCATGATTCCAGATGTATATCTTGGAGAGTAAATCTGAGATTACAGGAAAAGCCAGGGGTATTGTCCTGTACTTACTAAGACCATCCATCAGTGATCAGGATTTCCTACTCTCCACAAGCACCAATTTAGGATCACATAAAGATACTAAGATTTTCAGGTGTCAGTGCCTTTATAGCCTTTGGCAGAACTTGTGAGATGTTGGTATAAAAATGTCGATAACAAAACATGCTATCATCAGAAGAAAGACATTTTTATTCTTTTAACTTTTGAATACACCAATCTGTGCAGTAAATGCTCTCTGGGCACCTGAAAGCAAGCTACACAACAAACAGATGCATGATGTATGCCATGAGAATTCCACATGTCTTTCTGGGAGCAACTTGAGAGGATTAGATCAGTGTGGAAAATCAAATGTGTACTTCTATTTATAACAAAGGAACCCATTATTTTCCTAGTTAAGTTGTTTTATTTCAGAAGATATTTATGTAAGATTTAGCACTTTCCATTGATACTCTAGTCAATGCCAGTTTAAGCTTTATTCCTTTCTCTTTTCCAGTGTATGCATGTTAGCCTAGTTTTTCTAAGGTTATGCAGTTAATAAAATATTTAGAAACAAAAAGGATACAAGACACAGAAAAGTCATATTAATCCATTGTATATTAGAATTATTGGTGCAGAGTCGAAATACTTAAATTTTTACAGCTTTGAAACCTAGTTAAGCACTGAAACCTGAGTTTTATTAAGACTGATTTATGCATATATATATATATCAATAAAATAGGTTTATCATAACATAAATGACAGAAAAGTGACATAAATCCCTCATTAGTAATTGTTTGATTTTACATAGTAACACAGGATGCATCTGCTACAGTTTTCCTGCATGTCTTTTTCTTGCTGGGATAAAACACCCCTCTGAATCTCTTTAAAGGCTCAATATATTGATATGAATAAATGAGATTTTCTATGGTTAGAGTAGTGAAACTTTTTTTTTTGGGTTCATCATTCTTTACATGAGCATATAAACATAAAATATTTAATATTTATCATTGTAAGGCATCAGCTGCTTGCTCTACACCTATACCTGTGAATCCCCAGTCCTTTCCAGATAAGCAAATTGTGCTCTCATGGCCAAACTGCAAAATTTTGCAAGTACTTAGCAAGCATTATGTGACCCAGCAACCACTGGTCGGTCAGAGAGGGGCATATTAAGGGTTTAATCATGAGAACGTACCCATTCCAGCTTCAGCCAAAAGTAGCAATATTTTGTTGAAATTTTTGATGGTTTAAAATTTTTGATGGGGAGTAAAAGGACACCATAAGACCATGCTACCTCTCATGCCAAAAAATTGATATTTGATACAAATTTCAACTTTTGAGGCAGCATTATACCCATGGGTTAACAGACAATCCTCTTTCTATTTGTATTGGAATATTGACAGGTAATGCAAGAAAAGCTTGATTTATGAGAGGGAAATGAATGCTTGCATGTGTTGATATTTTTCTGAATGACTGAAATTCTCAGGGAACAGAAATTGTAGGGAAATTATGCAACACTAAGTGACTCAAGAAATGAGTAACATACCACAGCACAGTTGTTAGTAAAGAACTTAAAAAAATTATTAGGATGAAGATAAACTACCTCAGTGAATTCGTACTAAATGAAGACATAGGTGGAGAGATTTGATGATGTATTATTTAAAATAAAAAAATACATGCTCTTAGGTACTTCACAGGCAGTTTATAATATTCTGCATCCCATTGTCCCTAAGGATGAAGTATGAGACTTTAGAGTGCAGGCACATGGGAACGACCATTGATCTAATACTTGTGATGACAGTGATCTTTATCACTGTGTGTACCAGATGGAGGCATGCTCAGCATTTGGAGCAAGGTCAGAAGACTTGGAAGTAAAAATGCTGGGTCAGCAATAATAGTTGTAGTATTCATTATCCTTTTTACGGCTTCGTTAGGTTCTACCTCTGCAGTAATTGCAATGTGTAAAGCTCTTGTATTCATACGTAATTTCTAATTTCAGTTCAAATATTTTCACTGCATTTTTTGTTATAAAAATACTTTGTTTTGTGAAAAGCAAAAAGATATAGAGGAATTTATATATTTGATTTAATATTTAACTTTTTATTTTTGAGTTTTGTTGTAGGAAGTATTTTCCAAAATGAAAATTCTTCCAAGTAATGTTTCTGACTGATACTGAGATACTTATTTTGACACTACATGAAACATTTTACTACATAATTATTTCATTGTGATTTATTGAATATTCCACACCTTCATATCAGAGTTTTGATTCTAGAAGAAATAATGCTCATATTTTGGGCTAAAGATGTATTTTTGAACATTCAGGTGATAAAAATGCTGTGATTTTTCCAGATTTGTTGTTATTCTAAACACTGTAGACCATTCTAGGCATTACATGACTATTAAAACTCTTCGTAAATGGTGGGTTACTGTACTTTCATCAGTCTTTAATTACACATAGTATTCGTAATAAATTTCACATTAAAAAATGAAAACAAAAATTTTTGATGATTTATGCTGCTTAGCTCAGGAAGAGATTATTATCTCATATGTAGGATTTTGCCTCTGAGAAGCATTTGATAGTGCACAAATACACAGTGAATTGAATAACTTTAAGCTTGTCAAGTCAAGAAGATTAACTACAGTTTGATTCATTAAGATCTTTGTGTGCTCCTACCTGAGTCTAGGAATATGCCAAGACTAGGCCACAGGGAATGAAACTTGCATAGTAATGAAATGAAAATTTATTTTCCTTCTCTAAAAATTGCATTTACCTATTTCTATTATATTACCTTCTAAATTTATTTTCTAGGATTTTAATATTTTCAAGGGCTTGGTTCTTATTTGCTTATTAGACAAGATTTTTGATAAATTAGCTGTTACAAAAGCTCTGTGTTTGGAATTGTTCCTTACAGAAAAAAAGGAATTCTCTTTACTCAGTACAGTAAGCATCCTCAGTAAAGCAATGGTGTGTACAGAAGAATTTTAATGGGATGACACCTACACCCAATTATGTCTGGCATCTTTATAGCAATGTGTCACTTGTCACATCTGTTTGATCATGCAGACCTATGTGTGTATCAACACCACTGATGAACACAAAAGGCTTCAAATTTAAAAATAATTTGTCTTCACAGCCAGGCTCATTTCACTATAGGGATGTTTCAGTAAAGATTTGAATTGTAGTAGGAATGAAGTGAGAAAAAGACTAGTACACAGGATTTTGTACTGGAAACAATATTTCAGAAACTTTGAATTTTTTGATTGTTGTTCTCCTGCCTCTTCACTCTAAATGTAACTCAAATTTTCAAAACTGATCTTGGCTCTGGACATCCAGGATTTTAGAGGTACAGAAGGTACTATTTTCAAACATGCATTACTGGACTCCATGAGAATGCCATTTCCAGAGTGCTTGAAAAATCTTCCTTGGATTAGGCATATAACTGAGGAAAGGAGAATGCAAATAACTCTTACAGGCACAATGAGCAGCTTCTATTTTTCTGTGTCCCTGTATGACAGTATCACTGGGGATCCAATGTTCCAACTGAAACATAAGAACCAATTCTCTATCCTGTCATATATAAGATTATTTTTATTCTTCTGTATTATGCATTTTTTTTCTTAATATGAGCTGACATATTTATAAAGGGAAACAGCCCTCTGGATAAGCTAACAGCTACCAGAGAAGGTGAATGTGAGTTTCTGTAGCCAAGTCCCTTCCCTCAAGCCTCTTATCTTGCCAAAACCAACACAGCCCAAATATAAGAGCATCCTGATTTGCCCTTCAAAAACCTTTGGTCTTTTATACCAACTTAAGAATATTTCTTACATTATTGCTTAATAGCAAGTTAAAAGCCACTGCTCAGGATTTGTACAACAGAACATTTCAATTCCTTTTTGTCATCCTGCCATGCAGCTGAGTTCATGAGCCCAAGTTAAATTCCACGGCTCTCCACGTAAGGAGACCTAAGTGCCTAAGAGTGAAACTGGCATTTGCTAGCAAGTGTTAACTGGGCACTGGAAAATGCTGAAGTGCTCAAGCATGACCTTATCCCAGTCATGCAAACATTTAGGAGTATACTCCATGATCAGAGAAACTCACAGCTGCCAAACCTATCCTACATCTCAGTGTCAAAACCAGGTCAGATACTTATTTTAAAAGGAAGACCAAAAGGTGAAGAAGAAATACATTTACATTCTTCAGCTGATACGTTACCGAGGAACCAGACCAAGTAGAGAATCATAGGTTCAAATGCTTATGTATCCCCTGTATAGGAATCAGGAATTGACACAAGTAATTTCTCTCTGCTTTCCTTTCCTAAGAAGTAAAATTACATGTCTGGATTGCCACCCCTGTCCTCACACCGCTGAATCATCCCATAGATGACGAGGACAGTGAATTTAAGAATAGGCTAAAAATAGAGCTTTCACACGTAGAAAAGAAAAATAATTCTCTATGGATATTTCAGACAGTCATGTAAGCTGTTGATTATTGTCTAATTACAGAAAAAGATGGAAGTGAGGTAGTAGTCATCCTAGATCCTATTTGATGTACTAAAATTATTCCTGAACTGCAGGTTTGTGTTCCAAACCAAGACCTGGAGTACACTATTGAAGCCTGAATTCTGATTTTATAATCTCCTTGTTGCAGCTGCCACTCAGTCTTTCAAATCACATACATCTTTGATGTCAGACCATTGTTCCATTAAGGTGCAGCTCACTGCTTTTTTCAACTCAATCTCTTTTAATCTTGCAAATCAAATAAAGCTCAGTAATGCAGATAATATGTCAAAAATGTCCTTACCTCATTGACATTCCCAGTGGAAGCTTACTTTTGAAATAATTTCTCAGCTAAGTTCAGACATGTTCTGTAAGCCATGAAACATCGAGAAGTGCTTAGTGCACATCAATAAAAGGAAAAAGATGACCAACAGCTATTATAATAATAGTTAACTGCAGGGTTTTTGTGCAGTAAAATGTGTGGAAAAATAAAATCAGATTTCATGTGCATGCTATTATTGCTAAATATCACTTCTTTATAAAAAATAATACCAGATTGTATTTCTAATGATATATGAGTGGGCAGAATAATAGTTGACTAAGCCTGCTTGGAAAGTTTTGATACTGCAAGTAAATGGTTGTTGCAGGTCTTTAAGCAATGCAGCCTATTAGGGGATTTATCCTTGGTGGTAAATATTTCTGTTGGCAGTTTGAAGACATAAAAAAGCCTTCACCATGATATCATATACATATCTGAGGTGCCAGCAGTTTTTTCTAATGTGCTTCTGTGAAGCAAGATTTAGATAGGAGGGATATAACAGCCTCTAACTCATAAAGGTGTCTGATCTTAGTGGACCAGGAAGACAGCGAAGACTTGGGAACTCTGCTGTTGAATGCTATTGAAATGAGCCGCTGATTGTGTTTATGCTGCGAAATATTCACGGCCTATTTACATATTTAAAATGACATACTGAATATAGAAAGGGAATATGTAAAAAGCACATAACAAGTGACAGCTAGATTATATTCCTAATACAGTTTTTGCCTTTATCAATGGAGGAAAGGTAGATTTGACAGGTACAAGTTTAACAGCACCTAATCCAGGTGCAAAGTCAGTGTCAGTTGAATACAGATGTCACAGAACCACAGAACAGAGAGTGGCTGAGGCTGGATGAACATCTGGAAGTCATTTATCCCAACCCCCCAGTAAAGCATGGCCAGCTATAGCCAGTTTTCCAGGACTATAATCAGATGTCTTTTGAATGCCTCCAATGATTGGGACTCCATAACCTCTCTGGGCAGCTTGTGTCGGTGTTAGGTTACCTTCAAAGTAAATAGTGATTTCTGACTTTCAGATGGAAAATGATCAGATTTGTGCTGAATTTTCTGTCTCCTTCTGTACGAGACATGATGATGCTGGAAGTCTCAGCTGAATGCTTATCATGACAGGCAACTTTTCATAGCCTTTCTGATCAAAAGACTGTCCTTCTTCTTTGGGACTGAAATACATTTATATGTTGTATTCTTTAAAAATGAAAGGACAACAGGAAGAAAATAGATTGTGAACTATAAAAGTAGAGAAATCAGGACTCAACCATTTAAGTCTGCTTCTTGACAGTATGGGGTTATTAAGAATAGTATATTCTTTAGTGTTTAGTCCTGCCTAATGGGTTGCTGTTTTCAGCATGCAGATTTCTGTCATTTGTGCAAGGAAAAATCTTCTTGAGACTAGCTATGATTTTCAAGGAATCAAATTAGTTTACCTGTAAGCCGTACTCCCTAAAATTCTTTTGACTATTTTTTTGTTTTATGTAGCTGAATGCTTTCCACACAGCTCCTGTTATATGTGCTGATCTTGCTGTAAGCTGCTTTTGGTTCATCAAAATTACTGCCCAGTAAAAGCACACTCTGATGCACAAGTGACAAGTGGTGGAATGCTCACCCTGGAAAATGTATCTTTAAATTTCTTTCTATATGTACAGTTTCTGAGGGACGGAATAGTATTTTCCTGTAGCAAAGAAATTCAAGGAGACATAGTGTTTTTATTTTATTCAGTTATTTTTTAAAATCAGGTTGAAATGATAAACATATGCTCAGTGTCCAGTGATCCATCATCCAGTGGCACATACTGCAGTAAAATGTACTTCCAAGAGGGACATGGAAGAACAAAAGCAGGAGTGAAAGGAGGCTTAGCTCAGTGGTAGTAAATCACTTGTAAGTTGTCTCTGGTGGTTTTGCAGATCTGGCAGTGTGGATATAAATGTACTGTGTGAAATCTTTTCTTGTGGTTTGCCATAGAAATTTTAGCCATACTATTTGTTATGTTTGTGCGGTGAAGCCATGCAGATATATTAGCATATTATTTTTCAAGCATAAGTAATGAATTGAGATACAGTTGACATAAAAGCAGCAGATCTCTTTTTGGAAGTCACAGTAACTGAAAAAAAGTCAAGTCTTTAATTTTAGATGGGCCTACAGATAGAAAATCAGAATTTTAACCACTGCCCAGTCCTTTCCTACTTCATAATGTTTTAGGGTATATTTACCATAAAAGTGAAGTATCAAGTGGCTGTAGACTATAGATTATGTAAAGCAGTTAGACTTAGCAGGGAGCAGAGGTCACTATGGAAGCATTTATCTTCAGTAATAGTTATTAAAAAGCTTAAAAAACATAGGGTTTTTTAGGTACTTATGACCAGCTGAACTGGTGTTAGCCGGACCACGGTGCATGTTGGTATAGCTCTAACTTTTATTTTAAATATTTGTACCTATTCTCTTTTTTTCTAACTGTTTTTAGATCCCAGTTATTAATCTTTTTCATTTAACTTCAAAAATCATAATTTTATTTTCCTTTTGGTTACAAAAAGAAGACCTTTTTCTCTTATGCCATTATTAATAACTAACTGATTTGACTCAGAACAGACCCAATCCTGTTTCAAAACTAAAAATGAATTATTCATAAAACCAGCACTTAAAATTGTAAATATATTTATAGAAAGTTCCTCTTTTAACAAGAGAGCGGCCTAGTGTGAAAAAAGATTGGCTGCCCATATAGGAAAAATAAAAAATATTTTTTGATATATCTGGGAAAATACTGCAAGAAACAGCTGTTTTCCAGTAGCACTTTTGTTCTGACTGTACTATATTCTCCTTTATGTACACTTGCTACAAGAAAGAGATTGGGCTGAATTGGTACTATAAATATTGCAGAAGCAGGATTTCAATGTATATGAACTGGCATATAATTAATTTAGATTTGTGAATTTATATAAGTGGACAGTTACAAGTGAGGAATTCTTTTGTAATTTTGAATATATCAGACTTTATACTGAAGAAAAATGATGTTAATTAAGTAAATTTTGTACAGAATCTGGGCTGTGGAGATTTTTAAGCAGAAAATATATTATTGTTCAAATTTATTATCACGAACTTTTTGTTTCAATTTCTGATGATCAGACAGTACTTGAAGATTAAAAGAAAGATAGTGCACAAAGCATTCTTGGAACACTTCTTCAGGAGCATTAATCTAATCTGTAAAAGTCTGGAGAGCTTCCTAGCAAATTTCTGATCTACTGTCTTGATTAAGAATGAAGTCCTAAAGTTAAAAAAAAGCTGAGTAAATTTTTAAAGTATTCCAAATGAAGCTTGGCTATATACAGATATTGAATGTTTTTTTCACATCCTGGTAAGGAATACCAACCACTGTTCAAGGAAGGAGTATAATTTTCAGACTACCTTAATACTGCATGAATAAAGAGAGACAGATGTTAATAGTCAGGATAGTGGCTAGAGATATATTTTTTCTACTTACAACAGAAAAGAATTTATCTTTACTTTGTCATAAGATCATCAAGAGTACAGCATTGTATTGTTGGATTTTAATTTTGGTAAATTTATGTTGAAAGTAAATACTAGCACAGCTTGGAATATAGTTTATTATGCACAGCAATTTTCTTTCATGCTTATTGTATGCTTAAAAAGCCAGATTTGTGATACAACTAAGTGTGGAATGAACAATGATTCTGAAAGCAGACCAGAAATTTCTTGTTATAAGTTAATTTCTTTCCAGTTTTTGTGAATCTTGGGATTTATGATATGCATTGGAAAGTGAATGCTAAAGAAAATAATTTGTTGATTGTATATGATACTGATAACAATTACTGTCATCAGTAGATAGAGGTGATGTTCTATTAATGAAATGGAAGATACATAGTTTTTGGAAATAGAATTTAGGATTATTGGTACATAATGACATGAAGCACACCAAATATTAAAGCCATTCATTCTTCCCTGTGTTTGTGTAGCATCTGGCTCAGCAATGAACACTGGGTCTTCCCTGTGCACTATGGAAAGAGAATAATTAAAAACATGTCAGCTATGAAAAGCAATTGAAGAAAATAAGATGTGGTATGAGCAGGTGCAATTGCTATCACTTCCATGCAAATTTGTCCAATTATATCAAAGGTTATTGATGATATATGAATCCAGTTTCTCTTCAGTTTCATCGGTTAAGCATTGACTGAGTAGATTTCTCTTATTTTCAACCAGGGTTTGTTTTGTCATGTGTACCAGTTTTCACAGATGCTGATTCTCCTAGAGGGTATTTTGCTGAGGGATCTATTTAGTGAAATTCATGTTGCAATTTCTAGGAAAATAAACACGGGGAAATAAATCATATTCTGTCATGTACTTTATAAATTTTACTTAGGATATCTCCAGACAGCGTGACTGAGTTTATGGAAACAGATACTGGTCCTTTTAGTGCTCAATGAGAAGCCCAGAGAGAGCTGGAGATACTGTAGGGAACATTTTTTTCTCTCTCAATACTGGTGTGCTTTCATAATCCCTTCGTGCAATTAGCTCCTGGAGGACTGTGCCCAACAGACAAAGCCCGACCCTGAGAACACGATGTCACTGCATCCAGTTCAAACCTTTCTGATACATATACCTCTGGGGAGTGAGCATGGCTATGTCTAAAGCTAGTATTTCGAAGAGGCCACACAAAAGTTGCTCTCAGCTGAGATGCTGTAAGTCATTAGCAATAGATGTCAAGGCCAGAAGGACCTGGTGCGGTCATTGCAGTCTATGCCACACCAGAAACACAATTTTGCCTGGTATTCTCCCTAAGTTGAAGGAACATGTTGAAGTACAGCACACATTTAAGGAGCTTGTTTTATCTTAATTTCAGTGTTTCTAATAATGGAAAAATCCTTTCCTTTGGCAGATTTTTCTGGTTGTGAATTGCCTCCGTGTCTAAAACTCTGCCCAACTTTTCTTAAATATGGATTTATACAGTTGTTTTTACCATTGGGTCTGTTCTTCTGTTTCACCGAACCATGACCATTACATCTGTGCTTCTCAGAACATACCTCACTATCTTCAAAATTTGTTATTCTTAGGCAAATGTCATGTCATATACAAACAAGACTTGGGTGTGTGGAATGGTCTGTTTTTTTATTTAGTTTGTCTAGGACACTTTCCTGAGAGCAGTTACTTACTTATGTAGGTGGTAACCATCAGCCTAATTAGCTGACTACAAAGTCTCAGGAAGTTTCTGATTAAATCTGGGGAATTCCCAATATTCCACGCCTGTCTTTCATGGGTGGCTATTTAATGACGTTGGTTAACTCTGGTTTTGCTTCCATTGTGAACATCAATTAAATGACGTTTGCAAATGCCTTTGATACTTGTCCTAGGTATTGATGAACTAAATTTATTTCACTGAAAAGAAAATGGCTGGAACATTTTATGATAATGATTGTAAAGATTACAATATGTTCTCTGAATAACTTGTGAAGAACATTTAATGAATCTGATTACCTAGCTGGAATTTATGCAAGAAGTGCTGATAGTGATTTGTTCACAGTGTCTCCTCTTATTTATATAAGAAATGACTTGAGTGTAGAGGGACATGTCACTAGAACCTCTATAATTACTGCAATTTCAGGTAACTGGCAGCAAGTCTTGCACATATATATTCAAAGGGTATATTTGGCCACAGGGTTGAGTTGTAATGGATGGCAGAAAATTTAATATTTTCAGTGTGATGAAGATTTTATGTAGAATTTGAATAAACTCAAATCTACCCCTGAAAAAAGGAAAAAAAAATTAAACCAAGCAGAATTTGAAATGTGGAATATTTAATAAGCTTCCACAACCATCTTTGATGTCAAATTAAAGACATTGTGGTTAATATCATGTCTGAACTTTGCATACTTTGGATTTGCTTCTTATCTAATTCATAGCTTTGGTGTATTGAGTAACTTTTATTGTAAAAAAAAGATTTTTTTTGTCTTATTATAGGTCCAGCAGGTTTTGGAATTATGATGTGATACATTGCAGCTCTAGTCAAAATGGATATAATGAAACTTTACTAGATGTTAACTGTAGCTGCTCACATGCAGATAGTGCATTATGCATTTGATAAAATAATGCTGTGACAATCTTGTGTGTTTTTGTAATTCAGTTCATTAAAAGTCTCAGCTATAAGCCTGTAATTTTATATATTTAAGTAGAAAGTTTATTCTGTGAAAACTGGTATTTTTTCATTCTTTAAAAAGGGAGGATAAGCAGTTGCAAGAAAGAGGAAGTACATCCTCTAAGGCAACTCTATTTTGGCCAACTTCTTACATGTCCTGGATTCAAATTTTCCTTCCACATTTCTTAAATTTTGGCTCAGCATTTTTCAAACAAAATTCTCATAGGAAATGAATTAAATATTATGTAGAGCTCATTGGGTGCTTTTAACCTGAGTTTTCTTCCTCATAAAAACAGGTTTCATCCAACCAATTAAAAATAGAAGAAATTATGTTTCAGTAGAATTCTGTAAGTTTTTTTTTCTTAATCTAAAACATTTTCTTGTCCAAACTTGTTTTCAAGGAGTACTAATACTGTCCCTGCCCAGCTCCATGGGGTCCCGCGTGCCCCCACAGAAGCACGGGTGGGTTCAGTGTTACAGTCGGTAGCAAAGAGTTGAGAAGGGCATTTGCATGCGTTCCAGCAGGAGCATTTATTGCTGCTATACTGTCGAAGGTTGCAGAGACAAATACCAACATGATCCTGAAACTCACAGTTTTATCTGGGGGTGGGGAAAAGGCAGGACTAGGGACCAATGGGGAGGTCTGGGGGAGTGATGAGGGGTAGAGGCCAACAGCCAACTGGGAAATCCAAACTGGGATAGATTAACACGACAGAACAAGCACCCTGGGAGAAGCCTTTTTGGTCACCCTAACCTGAAGTGGTTCTTGTGGTACTGGGGACTTGTCTCACTGAAAACTCTCTGTCCCTTGTAATGTATGTTCACCAGCCACAACAGAGTACCTACATTCAAAAATTACTTCAGAGCTGGCTTATCCTTAAGTATGCAAATATTACAAGAGGATTTAATATTGGCATGAAAGGAATGGCTAAATTTAATCCATTCAGAACAACTGGTGGTGAAGCGGGGAGCTCTGAAAGGGTGTACACATTGTGGGTCCTCTTGAATCCAGCAGGCATTTCTGGTGACCACAGTCCTCTGCTGCAAGGAATTCCATGGTACTGTGGTCCCCATACCTTCTGGTGAGAGAAAATGGAGACCTGAGAGGCTGCTTTTTTTTTCCTGGTTACTTCTCTGTCCCTGTATATGGTCCAGGGCAACTCCTAACTCTTTGAAATCTCATGTTTTAATTTCTTCATCAATGACTCTTTTACTCCTGTAAATCAGTTCTTTAATACTGTAGTTCTAGGGCAGAAGTCATAAAAATCAGATCTTTTGAAAGTATTATGAGCAAATAACTTCACTGGAATAGAATTGAATGTCATTGTTTCCACCTGAAAAATCTACTGCCTTCTCCAAGGACCTAGAAAATTTCCTGCAAGATGATAAAGTTCTTTTTAAGTTCAGGTACCTGACAATTAGGATGTGCAAACTTTGTAGTAGCCCAAATAATTAATAAATCAGCATGCAAGGACATATTAAAGTAGTGCCAAGATGCATGTATAATAACAACTTCATAACATCTATGCCCATAATGGACATAGAAATTGAGGTACATAGGTGAATTCTAGAATATATTTCTGAATATTTTGATGTTATGGTATATAAAAATATACAATTTTCTTACATTTCCACTGCATGTGAATTTACTAGTTCCTTTCCATCTAAGTATTTCATACAAATTCAAATTTCTAAAATGTTTTAACAATTACAATTAAGTGTGTGATTAGGTGTGCATGTACTGGGGGCTGTATAATGAGGGATAGTCTTGAGACTTTATTGATACTTCCACTGAAGAATGAAATGAATAATTGTGATGTCAACAAGGCCATCACTGAACAGGGATGAAAAATGATCAGAATGATGTTTGGTGCTTATCCTGCTTTTCCCATTGTTTCTCTAAGAAATCAGCACTCATTAATACAGTTTAGATAACACTTAATCTGAGCTCTTAAGGTATTAATCAAAAAGGAATGTACAAATAAAGGCTTGTTGCAATTAAGGGGCTGGAACTCATGGATTTACCAGTGAGTTCAGACATCTATTTTTTGTTCATGAGGGAAAAGAAAAAAATTTGAACACATATGCTGTTATTTCAGTCCATGAAGTGGAAAGGCGCAGATCTTTAAAATCATATACAACTGGATCAATATTTGTCTGACAAGAGAAACACACTTGATGTATTATTGATTGGGAAAATAATCTGATGTTGGAAATTCCTGACCACCCTATGAAGTAGCCATGTCAACCCACAGGGACAGGTCTCTCATTCTTCGTCATGTTTTCCATTTCAGCTGTAGAATTTTGTTAATTATTGAGACCCTGCTTATAATCCAAAGTGAAGTAAGTGCAGGGAGAGCAAAATTCTTGTCAGTATTTTTCCAGGTTAAACTACAGGCTGCTGAGTAAATCTTTAGCATAAGACAAATACAGTTAAACTGTTTAGGAGAATTCTTCAGTCAGACTTCTCACACACTACTGGCAGCAAGTCTTCAGGAAGCATGAAATTATCCAATGCTCAGGAAGGCAGGAGATGAAAGAAGCAGAGTGGTATAGTATTTTCCCCCAAAATAGCACTGCTCAGGTTGGCATGTGCTCTTGCCCTTGTTCTGCCATTTGCTGTCCTTCACAGGCCTTAATTCCTTACAACCTCAGGGTTGGCTTGTGCCCTTATTGAGATACGGCTGGAAACTTACAATAATAAATATTGACCTTTTATATCAATGGGTACATTTCCAAATAATTTCAAGAGGCAACTGAAAGTATGCTCATACTGTAAAGTTTTCTAATTCCGATTTAAAGATTCAGTGATAGATATGTTACCATATTTTTCAAGAAGTACCAATAATTAATTTACTTTTCAATATTTTTCAAAGCACTGTGCCTAAGGTTTCCTCCTTCTAAGTCTAGTCATTGTACTGTGTTTTCCTTCTATAGTTTGAAGTGTTCTTTTTCTGCTTATGTTCAGAGTCCTGTCACTGCTTCAATTTCTTGTACAAAATGAATTTATTGAACTCCTTAAATTGCTTATTCTCGGAACCCACTTCCAGTTCTCAATATTCATTTTTACAATAAATAAATAAGAACTAGGCAGACTGGAATCTGTCTGGCAATATTGGGTATCTTTGAGTTGAAAAGTAATGTAGTTGCTTGAAGTTCAACAAGGTTGTAAAATACTATTACTCTCCTTCCAAGGAGATTGTATGAGCAGCCTCGATCAAATCCACCTTTATGCAGAGAGAAGTAAGAACTATAAAATCCTCACCAAGGCAAAACATCTTTTCTCATTTAAACCCACAGAAAAATGTAAATCAGTTGTCTTTTCCCCTCCAATACTAAGATAACATTTACAGTGTATCCCAGGTATAAGAAGGGATGACGTATTTCTCTATTAGATTTGGCTAAGCATAGTGCAAGAATATGATTAAAAAAATGAATATGTCTTTGAACATAAGCTTTTGGGTTGCTTTCCTAAAATCTGACAAGTGCTCAGAACATGGGATATCTGCTCTTTATACCATTTTAATAATTTGTAAAGCCTAAAGATGAAAAATTAAGTACTTAAATATATATGCAGAAAACCAAAATTAAACAGATTGTCTAAGGATATCTTTTAAGTATCTGAGTGCAAAACATATGTGTTCACCATAATTAGAAACTGTACTAAGCACCAATGTCTACATGCTGTATTTACACGAGTAGCTGTGATCTGTGTGTGAGTATTCTGCACCACTTTGGTACGTGTGATTTCAAAACACCTGAGAATACTTTGTTTTCAATAGTCATTACTATTAAAATGATAAAAGATGCATTCATTATATTAAGATTTTAAAAGATAATGCCAGACAACATACAAAAGCAGGTTGGGAGAAAATAAAAAGTACATATAGCAGCAATGTATTGTAGCATGTTATTAAAGGTATCAAAAAATTAAGAAACTTAGATATTAAGATAATAAATAATAACATATTACACTGATGTCATATAGCCACTGAAAAAGAGACTGTTCAGAAAATGAAAACATTATTTCTAGGGAATATCCCCTCTAAATTATTTATCTCAATTCAGGTTTGCACTATGCGAAACCTAATTATGTTGTGCATTTGCCTAACATACTCATCAATTATCAGTCTTGCTCATAAGTGCCAGCCTTATTCCTATCTTTATGGTGAAATTAAATAAAGGACTGAAAGTATTTGACTCCTGCAAATAACAGACATCATAAATATAAATAATCTAATAACACATTTATAATTTAGTATTTTCAATGAGAAGTCCCTCAGATATTATTTGCAGGTAACTATGATGATCTCGCATCCAAGACTAAACTTCTTAAGGTATTATTTGGAGGTTTTAAATTTGCCTCATATGTAGTTCGTGCAGAAGTCTTCTTTTATATGTACTCCCCCAACCTGTACCCACCCGTCTGGTATCTTTCTTTTGTGTTCTGCCATACCACAAGATTATTTTCCTCCATGAACATCTTTCAGTAAGCGGGGTTTTAATGAATGGTGCTGAAAAAATGCTTGTTTTTTGCACATACCTAATTGACCTTAAGTAAGGCCCTGGTTCAACAAAGGCCATGCTTAATTTTAAGCACTTGACTACTCTCATGAACTGCATGGTGAACTGCTTGAATAAGGTTTGTCAAGTCACTTTTGCTAGAGCATAGTCTAGTGACTAATTGAAAAAATAATGGGTTCAGCTGTTAAACAAAACTGTCTTTTGCTAATACGTAATATTGCAGTAGTCAGTACTGACATCCAGAATAACTTTTCCTTTACAGAACAATGCAAAGAAAGGCAGTTTTACCTTCTGGAACCAGAGGCCAGTGAAAGCTGATATTGATGCCAAACGAAACAGTTTGGCCCTTTTGTCACCCTTGGCTGGTGTCTTTTTAGTTCAAGTGTCTAGATGCGCAGTCTGGCCGGTTACCTGGCGAATTACCTCTAACATCAGCTTTCAATGTCTCTCATTTTCATTTTCCAAGAAGATCTTGTTACAAAGCAGTATAAAACCACATCACCTTAAGTATTTCAAAGAAGACCTCCATCACAGCAGGTGCTCTGACATCAAAGTAACAGCGTTTCTGGGGGAACAGTGTAAGTTTATTCCTTAATATTCTCATCTGTGGAGACATATTTGTACGTGCTTTTTTTTTTTTTTTTTTGTCTTTATCTGCCTTTTTGTTTTAAATACAAGTTCCAAGGCTCAGAGATTAAAAGAGAAAGGTCAGGGAAATATCTTATGTAGGCCAATGTCTTGTACCATTAGCAACTTTCCAGGGAATTAAAAATGTGAGGGAAACTTTTCTTTACTTTTATTAAAGCCTCTTGTGCAAAAATCCATACCTGTCTGGTCTGAATTTCTCTTCAGATATGTTTTTTTTCTTTTATAAATGCCCATATGGATTTTTTTAATGGCTCTGTTGAGGTGCATTATTATATATTTATAATTAAATTGCTTAAGGAATGATGAATATCTGAACTCTGTCCTGGTCTCACAAGCTGGAAAAAGTATATAAAGTATATCAGGCAATACAAATTCAGTTTTAGGAAGTGAAATTGAAAATCTTCTGCTCCCCAAAGCAAGCAGCCACTGTAGATGAATGTTTTTTATTGTGAAGGCTTCAATATTGCCCTTGTGTTCAAAATACTTTGCCCTTGTGTTCAAAATTAGCACTTTTTACTGTGTAAACATTTTATTTACATTATTGCTGAGAAGAGCTTTGTCCAACATCTCTCATATTTCCAGCAGATTTGGTTTAAATCCACAATTTAATTACAAATTAAGATGGTATATGCTGAAACTTTCTCAGGGATGTAAAGGCACACCTATAATAATAATAATTATCCTAAAATGGCCTGAAAATTATTAAAGTTATAATCTTAAACATCCTTAAAATCAGTGGAACTTGCTCCTTCTGTCAGTTAGACTGCTAATTTCCTTTGTTATATATTTGTTTTATAACCAATTTTAGCTGTCATTTGGTAGTTTCTGTTTCAACTGTACAAGTAAATAATCCCAGTACATGACAAGCTTGAAATAACCACCTTTTCGTGGTACATGGGAATAACCTATAACCCAACACCTAATATTATGAGTCAGTTGTGTTACAAAACAGACTCTCTTCCTGTGTCAAAGTGTTGTGTATCAAACTTTTACAGATATGTGTGGGTCAGTGCATCTAAATCTGTTCTCCAATGCCCTGTTTCTGATCCCACACCAAAGCTGCTGCATATGAGGTACTCTCCTACATGCATAAGGTAGAAGGACTGCACAGAGCCCTCATACCTCTGACCCTCTGTCTCAAAATGAAGAAACCACCAGGCTGCATCTGGCAGATTTTTTTCTCTCTTCTGGGTGGCTGAAGTTGGGAAAAATCAGGAGGAAATTGTAGGAAATTCTCCCTTTGAAAATAAAAAGCAAGCTAAATATCCAATTAGTGCACATTTTACCATTGTTGTGCTGTTTTTGCATTGTGTCCTTGCACACACGGTTCCAACTAAACTATAGAGAATAAACCAAGAAATGTCTAGAACACACAGCAAATGCCATGAAATCACTTGCAATACATGATGCTTGTTACTGATCCATGGTGAAGAGGTACCTGACCTGAAGGGTGAAACAAATATCAGTGATACTGGGCAGCGGTGGAGTGGGGTAAGGCAGGCTGGGTTGGGTGGAGAGTGTTAGATATTGGTGGAGGAAACAGGCTATGCAAAGATTTGGTGTGGCCAAACCATATGTGGTAGAGACAGGATTGATTTCCTGAAGGGCTATTTCTCTGTTTGACACATAAAGCCAAATCTTGGGTTATTTTCTCAGAAGGAATAATTTGGAAATATAGGTTTGTATGTGTGAATGTCACTGTTCTACATGTGAGGCTTAGCCATGTGTATTCTGCCATAGAAGATTTTCCTTAATTTCTTAAGGCCAGTTAGGATCTTAATTCTTATTTTCTCTCATCTTTCAGACTTAGCAGAGATCACTGTCGTGCACCAGAACAACAACAAAAAAGAAACTTGCCATTGCAGCATGATACCAGATTTTTCAAAAAAACTGTATGTGCATAATTTGCAAAAAGACCTGAGAATGGGCCCTGCCTGAAGTGTGAATAAAAAAGGTTGTTGTCTAATCAGCATAGGCACTGAGATTTTACTAAGCTTTGATTACTGCATGCCACACTTGGCTTCAAGGAAAAGAAACTTATCTGAGCTTGTAGTTTTTGTTTGTTCAGAGTTCCATTTTTTTTTTTCTTGGTCACTTCTTCATGTCAAGGCTACTTATATCCTTATATATTCTTACATTATTCTCTATATTCTTTTTTGAAACCTTCCGTTTGAATCACAATGTAAAAGAACCCACTTAGTCCCAACCACTGTTTCACACTGAATGACAGGAAAATACTCATGGCTGAATCTCAAAAAGCCTACAATAGGAGGCCTTTTGAAATCTAAACCTCTGCATTTTCATTCCAGCCTGAGATGATGAAAAAAGTCTCTCTTAATCTGAAGGAAAAAGGAGAAGTAGGAGGTTTTCAGAGCACAAATGACAGAACACTTTTACAGTGATTCAAAATTCTTTGTCAATTGAGGATTTTCCGTTGACAAAGCATAAGGCCAAACTTGGAGTTGTGTATATAACTAGGCAGAATTCATAATAGGTGTCATTTCAGTGAATGCTGGTAATAATGATGTTTGTGAGAGAGAAAAGAATGGTAAAAAGATTCATCTTGACATCCATTTTAAAGGATATCATGAGATGAAGAATACATAGTCACTAGAAAATACAAAACCAGAAAATGAAAAAAACCCTGAATCATACAGAACAAATTGTAATAATTGGGTTTTTTGTATTACAACTTTACCCAGTCCTTGATTTTTCTTAAATGAAAAACTCTCTTTTTGTTATTTTAAAAATATTTATACCATGTTTTTTAACATATGGTGGGATGTCATCTTAGAATATTTGAACACTTACCCTATTTAAAATACGAATGTCCTTTTTCCAGAATTTCAAAGATATATTTTGTGTTTTAGAGTTTACTGGGTTTTGTAAGGAATGTGCCTAGGCTGAAATTTGTTATGTAATAAGTTCCTCCTTTTATTCAAGTTTTGTTTCATTTTAAACAGGAAATATGACAAAAGTCAGTGGCTCTGTTGTTAATGATTTCTGGAAGATGGGATACGACTTCAGTAATTTCAATCTTTTTGATTGGTGGAATTAGTAAGAAGAAAGTTAAATGAGATGAAAAATAATAACATATTTATCAAGGGGACACAACTGCATGGAATTAGTAATTGTTCTTTCTAAGATTGCAGAAAATTGCAATTAAGGAAAAAAATAAAATTGTTTTAATGGTTTATAATAGTGAATTAACTTTTCCAGAGGTGTTTTAGGTATTCTCCAAGTTAGTGTTCCCACTGAAGCACCCCAAACGATGTACTGCTCACTCACTCTCCCATCCTTTTCCTTCTCCCCCTGCTGTGGGATGGAGAGCAGAGTTAGAGGGACAAAAGGTAAAGACCATGGGTTGAGACAAAACCAATTTACTGGAAACAGCAATGAGGTAAGAAAATGAACAGTAACAGCAACAATATTAATAAAATAGTGTACAAGGGAGGTAAACCATTCACAAGCGAATGCTCACCACGCAGAGCTCGACAATAGCCAAGTTCACTTCCCACTACTCTGCCAGAAGGGACTCCTTTCCTCACCCCCAGCAGGGATGTCAGGTGGTACAGAACAATGTCTGGGTCCCAGCCATGCTACTACTGGCTACTGCAAAAAATTCACCCTGTCTGGGCTGGAACACATGATAATTTAATATATGGCAAGTAAATTTTTGTTAAAAATATTAAAATATAAGTCATCTGCCTTTTTAAAAAATTTTCATTTTACAGACATGTAGTTAGTGTGCACATGTTTAAAGATGGTCAGATGTATTTTAGGTTATTAGGTAATTTTCTTATTAGAAAGATTTAGATTTAAATACATTTATTGTAGATGTAAGCATCTACAAACCCATAAGGACTTGTATTTCTGATGGATGTTGTGTTTTTATTCCAGACGTTGTTGCTTTGGGGTCCCTTTTCCAAGTCAATCCTTTGCAAGCAAATATGTGTATCTAAAAATCAAAGTCAGGTAAATAGGAAAAAGCATGGCTCACCCACTGATTTCAAGTAGTTGAGAGGCTGTGCTTCTAGGAGTCCTGCTTATGTTTCCTGGCACCAGTATTTTTCTCTTTTTAATGATAGAAATTATCAAGAACAGAAAAAGGGTCAAAAGCTTTCTTCAAGTACAATACAGTCCTACTGTACAAAAAATGTTCATATCTTGACTCCTTAGATCAAGATCCATTTTTGCCTCCTGCCTAATACTGTTCTGTGGCTCTTTGTCATTGTCCCTGGGTAGAAAAACCTGTCAGTCATTGAAAGTGCCCTTTGCATTGGTAATAGTATGCTGATTTATGATTCTTGTAATGTGAGTAGTCACCTTCTAAAAGAAATTTGGACAGGGCTTTTCATACAAAACTACATCTAGAAGTGTTCCTTTTGAAAGTGCTATGGTTTAAAATCCCACACGTCAGTGTTTATATAAGTTAGGCATAGATTTATGGTTCTGATTTTTTTTTTAAATTAAACTAGTTCTTAGTATCACTGGAATGAACAGTATGCTAAGAAAATCATGGCTATACAGCTGCAACATCTTGTCTCTCTTAATGTAACTTTAGACTTGATTCATAATGCAGTTTTTTCCCCAGAGACTCAAATGAAAGTTTCATTTTCAGTATAAATGTGCCTAACCAGTGTTAGGCAATCATAAGTGGTGAGAATTATATTGATCTTAGATTTATAATCTGCCTGAACCCATCCCTGAAAATCATCTGACTATTTGTAAGGAATATCTTAGAAACTTTAGAAGACTTATGCAGTCATTAAATTCTCATCATATGCACACATTTAATAGGACTTTTTTGTTGCTAATCTCAGCTTGGCAGACTTAGTCCTTCCCTTGTTGCCACTATAATTTATATGTAATCATAATTTGACAACCTTAGTCTAAAGCTGCACTCTGTCCTCCAAGGAAATTTAATACCTTCTGCTCTGTACACTCATAGCATTTATCACTCTAGCAATAGGTGTATATGACCCTGTTCATTTACCCTCCAATGTGTGCAAGGAGTTGCTTCAGTACAACCAGGTCCCCAACATAATATTTCAGTGATTGTTTTTAGTTGTTGACTTCCATACGGGGTGTTGTTGCTCTCTTCAAACTGAGTTAAATTTTCAAAGTATTTATTATTTCAGTGGGTTTTCTTACCTTGCTTTCTGATGTTATGTTACCAGCAAAAAGTAAAAGATGAGCATACACGATTGTCATGCATTTACAAATACACAAACCTGATTTAAATGTTTCCTATCTCTTGAGAAATGCAGCTAAGGTTTGTCCCAAGGCACACAGCTAGATATTTCTGGCTACCAGGCAGGTGTTTTGTATTCTTTGCTAGTTTCTACCTGTTCTGTTGATCCACCTGCTCTGTTGTGGTTATTCCCTGACTATCAGCCAAATGCCCACCTGGATATTAACACTCATTCTCCCTCCTGTGTGGGACAAGGGAAGGGAAACAGGATGAAAAAATCTCATGGGCTTTCCTACCTCAGCCCTGCTGAACTCAGACTTCTCCACCCCCAGCTCAAGCGGCACAGGGAGAATGGCATTATTCCACAGCAGGTTCTTGCTGCTGCTGCTTATTTCTTCTCTCAGTTACCCCACCCCACCATAGACCTGCAGTGGGCTGCAGTGTGAATACCTGCTCCAGCTTCTGCTGTGCCACCTCCTCTACATCCTCTTTCTCTTCTGACCTTGCAGCTGTTTTTTTTACTTTTTTTGGTTCCCTTTTTCTCTCTCTGAAAGAGTTTGGTTGAGGATTTTTTTTGCCTTTTTTTAAATATGCTTTCCCAGAGGTGCCAGCACCTTGGCTGCAGGGCTCATCTGTTCCCTGTGGTGGGTTATAGCAAGTCCAGCCAAGGCCTCTCCTCAGAGAGAGGAGAATTTCTATATTAATTAAAAATTAAATATAATTAAATAGAGACCACTAAAGAGTTGTTTAGTCTTTATCAAGGAAGGATATACTGAGCATGTAGAAGTGCCTTCCAGTTTGGTAATTGTTTCAGAGAAATCATTTGAGTAGGAGGGTTGGACCTTATCCTCATTTGCAAATTCTCCTTCACCAATGAGTATCCTTCACAAAACTGTGAACCTCTGAAGCCAGACATCTGCTTGAAACCTACCCAAGCATATTCCTTCAGTTCATTTTCTTGCTTGTTATCTCTAAACCAAAAACGTCATGTCTTTGTGCCAAAGGGCTGAGGGTTCTGTCTAGGTTCTTTCATCATGTTTCTGGGGTAACCAAAAGTAAGAGCCCAGTTGTCCCAAGTGAGAGCTCTAGAGAGTGAGGTAAGGTAGACATTTGTTATAGATTATTTATGTCCCTTTACACTTTTCCTTGCTTTCTGCTCAATCCCACCGCTACATTAGGTGAAGCAAATACGGACTAAATAAACCAGCTACCAGCTCAAGAGAGGAGGGAAGGAAGATACCTTCTTCTGTCTTTCAGGTCTCTGCAGCTGGAGCAGAAGATAGCCTCCATCAGGCGTCAATCACATCACTTTCACATTTACAGAGATCTCCTGGATCATGAGGATGTTCTCCTTTCCTGGATTCATCAGTCTTTGCTGCTTTTTAGTTTTGGGAAAGACTCAAGTACATGAGACATTAGATACTTTGGTGTTTTTGCACCATGCTTCCAAGCTCAAAGATTTAGGTATTAAAGTAAAACTAAAAAAGTGGGATACTAAGACTAAATCTCTTGTCTGCAAATGTCTTTTCAGCCAGTTCCTGGCATAAATCAACTCACTGTGACAAAAACATTGTTGAAGTTTTATTTAATATGTGTTTCAACTAATACTTGTTGATTTAGTTGGTCCATTAATGCAGGTCTGAATGTGTGGCTGTTGCTCTGTCATTTCAGTGACATGTCTTGCAGCTTTGCGTGGACTTTAGTAGAAGATAGTTTAAAGTAGAAGGCTGGACTTGAGGCACTGAAGTACATAGGTATATGCATCTGTTGCAAATCACCAGATCACAGGCACAGTACCATCCAAAACTACAGCAGCAAAATTCACCAGATTTCAATTCTTCCTTATCTAAGTAAATTGAAATTCAAACCTAAGTTGTGGCACAAAAGAGAATTTTACCAGTTAAATATCTGAAGAATTTGGAAAATCTTTGCTTCTTCTCTGATACTAAAAAAAAAAAAATATAATAAAAGATTGTATCAAATAAGTCCTAGGAGTGAAAAGAATTGCCACATGGTGAAGGAAGACACAACCCTGATTAAGTCTGAAACGTTTCAGTTTCTCTGTAATCGTTCTGTTTTCGATTCTACAGAGGAAGTCTGAAGTAAATAATATTGGTAAAACTCCTTAGGCATAAAAACAAAAAGGCTCAGAATTATATTCTGTTTTTTTAAATGGTGCATTTTCTTTATGGCTTAAGTTCAGGAGGTACTTTATCTGCACATCATGTGAGTCATTAACCACAGCTGCAGTGATATAAGATATGACCACTGCCTTTATACAATCAAGTGCAACATCCAGCCAAAGTACTTGATTCTGTTATCATTGATTGTCATTTCCCTTCAAGAACAATACTGAGACCCCAGTGGCAGATTAAAAAAAATAATATATCCACTTAGCACACTTGATGCTGACTTTGACAATGTCTGATTACACTGACTGCCAAGTTTTGTTTTAGCAATGACTTCTGATTGCAGTATCTTGCCACAAGCCGCACCAAATGATCATGAAAAGGACTGACCAGCTTATCAGGTACTGCATGACTCTTGCTGATCTCAGTGTTAAAATCTCTGGGACAATGAGTGAAATTGAATTTTCTCCCATCCCATCTGGTAAGCAGAAAAAAATTATGACTAGAAAATACCATTACTTTTATCCAACAGTCAAGAGTGTCTGTTTGGTTCAGTATTATCTATAAATCACCTTTGTGAGCCATGGACCTTTCAAATTACATTTGTGAACACTTAATTGCTTTCTTCTCCATGTTCCTAGCAGTTGCACTTTGTATCCTTTTATTATAGTGAATTATGCCTCTTGTCAAGGAGGCAACTGTTTGCAGGAGATAAAATGCAGAGGCACAAACATTCAGGCTGCTGAACTTCTTGTATGTGAAATGCTTCTTTGTCCTATTTTTAGATATTTTTAATATATTTTAAAGCAGGCAAGACAAACAAAAGTGGTATCAATAAATAAAACAAGAAAACAAAGAAAACCCTGAAACATTTCTGATGAATACAGCTGAAAATTCTAGTAAGTGAAAATGGGATTCTGAAGAAAATTGAGCTGTGAATTTTAGAAAGCTACTTCTTTTCCTAGAGCAAATACAAGTTGTGTATTATAACATTTACAAGAAATGCTGTGGGCTTATTTTAGTCTATGAATGATCACCATTTCTTAGAGTTTATTTCCTGGCAGTATGATTTACAAGAAACAAGTTTTGTGGTTACTTTGTTACTGGTATACTTGTGCACTTCTCTGAAGTAGTGAATAGTCTTTCAGTTAGTCATAAAAATAAACCTAGGGCTAAAGAGTGAAACATATATTTTAGGCACAAAAAATTTTGGTTGTGTGCAGAAATCTAAAGATTTAGCTGTGAAATTGGGCTGTAGGGTTGTTTGCTTTCATTTCTTGGATTGGGAAAATCCATGTATTACATCTTTCTCATTAATTACAGCACTTATAAAATGACAAAAAATCAGATCCTTGGAGACTTTAAATCATATAAGATATTGTTGGGGTTTTAGTTTAGTCTTAGGTTTTCCTGTTAAAGGAATTTTCTCCCATATGCATGTTGCTAGGGGACAAATAGCTGTACTTAAGAAAGACAAAAAGGGGAGTGGGGCGGGCCTGGCTACTCCTTTGTCTACACCTGGGTGTGGGGTCCGTTGCTCTGAGCGTCCGGAGAGAGAAGCTGCAGAGAAAGGAGCTGCTGCTTCTTTCTTTTTTGGCCGTTCTTTCTTCCTGCTGGAAGCAACGCCGGGACCCCAAAAGCCGCTTTCCCTGCCCTGCTGGAGACCGAGCTGTGGCTGCCCTGCCCCGCTGCTGCTTCGAGCTTTCGCTACGCTGTAGCCCTGCTCGCCCTGCCTGCCTGGGCCTCCGTGGGTTTTTTTCCCATCTGGATACATCTCGTCTGCCACCCGGGATTTGCGTTCGTCCCTGCCATTCCAGCCTGCTGTTCCTGAGAGTCCGGGATCGGCTGCCCAGCGGTTTGTGAAGCCTTTGTTCCATCCCTTCCCGGGATCCCAGGGCACCAGAGCCGCGGGTTTCCCGAGCTCGCTCTGGAGCGCCCCCTGCAGCCGCGGGGGAACCATCGCACCTGCCCTGCTCACCGGGAGCCGCCAGCGCCCCTGCCGGCTGCGAGCGGAACTGCACCCGAGGGGAAATAGCCTGACAGCCGAGAAGGCTGGGACTGGGTTTGTGATTGCTGTTACTGCCATAGTTGTTGTTGTTTTGTTTGACTGGTTATATACATATATATATAGAGTAAAGAACCGTTATTCCTATTTCCCACATCTTTGCCTAAAGGCCCTTGATTTCAAAATATAATAACTTGGAGGGAAAAGGGGTTATATCTGCCACTTCAAGGGGGGCCTCTGCCTTCCTTAGCAGACACCTGTCTTTCAAAACCGAGACAGGGCTTGGCGCCCAACGTGGGGCCTGAGGGCATTAAGAGATAGAGGTGAAAAAGGAATAGCAGTTCCTCGATAACTTTATTTTGTGTGCTGGATATTGGAACCTTGTTAGGCAGCACTATGTGGTCTAGTTTACCCTGGTTTGGGTGGCATGTAGCCGTGGCTATATTCTTCCCCTTTGCAGCTCCTTACTTGAATATGGGTCCTCTGACTAAGGCTACCATTGCTGTTATCCAGCTTGCGTTATGGGTTGAGAAGGTGAGGAATTCATGGGTTTTTAACTTCCTCCGGAATGTGGGCTCATGGATAAACAGCTATCACACACTGAGCACATGTTTTTGGGGTTATGTTAACAATGGTACCTTCTGTGAGGAAATGACACCAGGGGAAGTTTTCTCCCAACCCCTCAACCAGTTCTTTGGGCCCACCCCATCAATTTTCGAAGGGTTTAAATTCCCTCTGAATACTAACCATCTGCTGCTGATAGGCCTACTCTATTTAGCATTCAAGGATAAGTTGAGATTGGCTTGGATATCTACCCGGACACCAGCCCCAGAGACTAGAGATCCTGCCCCAGAACCTGACATGGCCCCAGAGAGTAGAGTTCCTACCCCAGAGCCTGATCCTGCCCCAGAGCCTGACACGGCCCCAGACACTAGAGATCCTACCCCAGAGCCAGAGCCTGCCACAGCCCCAGACACTAGAGATCCCGCCCCACAGACTGATACTGCCCAACAGTCCACCTCAGAAATGGACTACCCAAACTGGGTGGGGGTACTGGCAAAAGGGATGCAGGAGATGTGCCAAGAGATGGGTCAGGTGCGCCAGGGGATGTGCCAGGAGATGGGCCAGGTGCGCCAGGAGATATGCCAATTGCTAAGGGAATACACCTCCTCAGCTAGTGAAAAACCCTCTTCCTGCCCCAAAGAGGGTGAGTCCGATGGTGCAGCAGTGGAACCCACGGATGTTACAACCGTCCAGGCTTCAGCTGAACCACAAGGACAACCACAGCCAGCAGCAGTCGCCCCTGTGCAAAGGAGGAAGTATAAGACCAAATCAGTACGACCAGTTAATGATGATGGGCAACCAGGGCCCTCACAACCAGCAGGAGAGCCAGAGCCAGAAGTCATCACTGAGTCCCTGTCGCACGACAGTCTCCGTGCTATGCGAAACGACATTGTGCGAAGGGGGCGTGAGCCTTATACCACCTGGCTGCTTCGGGTTTGGGACCTTATGGGCACAAGTGTGCAACTGGATAGTGGTGAGGCAAGGTATCTGGGATCGTTGACCCAGGACCCAGGTGTGGACCAGATATTTGTGAGGGAGCCAGGGCCTCTCTCTCTCTGGGAGCGGCTCTTAATGAGTGTGAGAGAAAGGTTCATTCACAAAGAAAGAATGCAGGAGTATCATCATAGAATGCAGTGGAAGACACTCGAGCAAGGGATCCAACAGCTAAGAGAGGTGGCAATATTAGAGGTACTCTTTGGGAAGGATGGACAGCATGATAATGACCCCGATAAGGTCAGGTGCACAGGACAGATGATGTGGAACCTGGCAAGGCTAGGGCCATCGCAATACACCACCTTCATTGCAACGATTGATGCTGACAATACCCGAGAAACAGTGGGCTCTGTTGCCAACAAGCTCAGGCATTATGACAGCATGATCAATGGCCCGCTGAAAGCTCATGTCTCTGCTGTGGTCCAGGACCTCAAAGAGGAGATGAAGGAGATGAGGAAGGAGATGAGGGAGGAGATGAGGAGGGTCAGTGTGGCACCAGTGCGAGTCACAGGCCCCCAAGTCAGAGCCCGTCGTCCCCCTGCTAGAGAGAGAGGGTACACCCCACGAGCTGAGCTGTGGTTTTTCCTGTGTGAGCATGGGGAAGACATGAGAAGGTGGGATGGGAAACCCACCTCTGCCCTGGCAGCGCGGGTGCGTGAACTCAAGGAGGGAGGCACTAACCGAGGGGGTTCCGCTAAGGTGAAGGTAGCCTCAGCCTCCCGTGACCGAGCTGCCAGGTATTACAGAAGGGAGGATGATATGTCGGATCCCCTTGAAGGTACCTCGAGCATGTACGCCCAGGGAAAGAATGATAACCAGGGCTAGAGGGGCCCTGCCTCTAGCCAGGAAGAGGCACGGGAGAACCGAGTTTTCTGGACGGTGTGGATCCGATGGCCTGGCACATCAGAGCCACAAAAATATGATGCGTTGGTTGATACTGGGGCACAGTGTACTTTAATGCCATTGGGACATGTGGGGGCAGAACCTGTATCCATCGCTGGGGTGACCGGGGGATCACAGCAGTTGACCCTTTTGGAAGCTGAGGTGAGCCTGACTGGGAAGGAGTGGCAAAAGCATCCGATTGTGACCGGCCCAGAGGCCCCGTGTATTCTGGGCATAGACTTCCTCCAGAATGGCTACTACGAAGACCCAAAAGGACTCAGGTGGGCATTTGGGATTGCTGCTGTGGAGGCAGAGGGCATTAGGCAATTGAACACCCTGCCTGGACTATCTGAGAATCCTTCTGCAGTTGGGCTCCTGAAAGTGGAAGAGCAACGAGTGCCAATTGCCACCTCGACAGTGCACCGCCGGCAGTATCGGACAAATCGAGATGCTGTGATCCCCATCCACAAGATGATCCGCGAGCTGGAGAGTCAAGGGGTGGTCAGCAAGACCCACTCACCCTTCAACAGCCCCATCTGGCCTGTGTGCAAGTCTGACGGGGAGTGGAGATTGACTGTGGACTATCGTGCCCTGAATGAAGTGACTCCACCGTTGAGCGCTGCCGTGCCAGACATGTTGGAGCTCCAGTACGAGCTGGAGTCCAAAGCAGCAAAGTGGTACGCCACTATTGACATTGCCAATGCATTCTTCTCCATTCCTCTGGCAGCAGAGTGCAGGCCTCAGTTTGCCTTCACCTGGAGGGGCGTGCAGTACACCTGGAACCGACTGCCCCAGGGGTGGAAGCACAGTCCCACCATCTGTCATGGACTGATCCAGACTGCACTAGAAAAGAGTGAGGCTCCAGAACATCTGCAGTACATTGATGACATCATTGTGTGGGGGAACACCGCAACCGAAGTGTTTGAGAAAGGAGAGAGAATAATTCAAATTCTCCTGCGAGCTGGTTTTGCCATCAAGAAGAGCAAGGTCAAGGGACCTGCCCGAGAGATCCAGTTCCTGGGAGTAAAGTGGCAAGATGGACGACGTCAGATTCCCACTGAGGTCATCAATAAGATCACAGCAATGTCTCTGCCGACCAACAAGAAGGAAACACAAGCTTTCCTAGGTGCTATAGGTTTCTGGAGGATGCACATTCCCGAGTACAGCCAGATCGTGAGTCCTCTCTACCTGGTTACCCGCAAGAAGAACGATTTCCACTGGGGCCCTGAACAGCAGCAAGCCTTCGCCCAGATCAAACAGGAAATTGCTCACGCCGTAGCCCTTGGCCCAGTCAGGACAGGACCAGAGGTGAAGAACGTGCTCTACTCTGCAGCCGGGAACAATGGTCTGTCCTGGAGCCTCTGGCAGAAGGTGCCTGGTGAGACTCGGGGCCGACCACTGGGATTCTGGAGCCGAAGCTACAGAGGGTCTGAAGCCAACTACACTCCCACAGAGAAGGAAATCCTGGCAGCTTATGAAGGAGTCCAGGCTGCCTCAGAAGTAATCGGCACAGAGGCACAACTCCTCCTGGCACCCCGACTACCGGTGCTGGGGTGGATGTTCAAAGGAAAGGTTCCCTCCACGCATCACGCCACCGACGCTACTTGGAGCAAATGGATTGCCCTCATCACGCAGCGCGCCCGAATTGGAAACCCAAGTCGCCCTGGGATCTTGGAAATAATTACAAACTGGCCAGAAGGTGAGACTTTTGGGTTATCTTCTGAAGAAGAAGAGGAGCAGGTGACACGTGCCGAAGAAGCCCCACCATATAACGAGCTACCAGAGAGTGAAAGACAATACGCCCTCTTCACTGATGGTTCCTGCCGAATTATAGGCGCTAGCCGGAAATGGAAAGCCGCTGTATGGAGCCCCACACGACAAGTTGCACAGGCCACTGAAGGAGAAGGTGGATCGAGCCAATTTGCTGAGCTCAAAGCTGTCCAATTAGCTCTGGACATAGCTGAAAGAGAGAAGTGGCCAAAGCTCTACCTCTACACTGATTCATGGATGGTAGCCAATGCTCTGTGGGGTTGGCTGGAAAGGTGGAAGAAGGCAAACTGGCAGCGCAGAGGAAAACCAATCTGGGCTGCTGAAGAGTGGAAAGACATTGCCACTCGGGTAGAGAAGCTATCCGTGAAGGTCCGTCATGTAGATGCTCACATCCCCAAGAGCCGGGGTAATGAAGAACATCGTAACAACAAACAGGTAGATCAGGCTGCGAAAATGGAGGTGTCCCAGATAGACTTGGATTGGCAACATAAAGGAGAACTGTTCCTAGCTCGATGGGCCCATGATGCCTCAGGTCATCAGGGCAGAGATGCCACCTATAAGTGGGCACGAGACCGAGGGGTGGATCTAACCATGGACAGTATCTCCCAGGTTATCCATGACTGTGAGACATGCGCTGCGATCAAGCAGGCCAAGCGGGTGAAGCCTCTGTGGTATGGCAGGCGATGGTCCAAATACAAGTATGGGGAGGCCTGGCAGATTGATTACATCACACTGCCTCAAACCCGCCAAGGCAAGCGCTATGTGCTCACAATGGTAGAAGCCACCACTGGGTGGCTGGAGACCTACCCTGTGCCTCATGCTACTGCCCGGAACACCATCCTGGGCCTGGAAAAGCAAGTCCTTTGGAGGCATGGCACCCCTGAGAGAATCGAGTCTGACAATGGGACTCATTTCAAGAACAGCCTTATAAACACCTGGGCTAGAGAACATGGCATAGAGTGGGTGTACCACATCCCTTACCATGCACCAGCAGCTGGGAAGGTTGAGCGGTGTAATGGACTGCTTAAAACCACCTTGAAGGCACTGGGTGGGGGGACTTTCAAAAACTGGGAGATGCATTTAGCAAGAGCCACCTGGTTAGTTAACACTCGAGGTTCCACCAGCCGAGCAGGCCCTGCCCAATCCGAACCCCTACAAACAACAGATGGAGATAAGGTTCCAGTGGTGCACATGAGAGGTATGCTTGGAAAAACTGTTTGGGTAAAGTCTGCCTTGAGCAAAGACAAACCCATCCGTGGGGTTGTTTTTGCTCAGGGACCAGGTTGCACCTGGTGGGTGATGCAAAAGGATGGAGAGACCCGATGCTTACCTCAAGAGGACCTTGTTTTAGGGTGAACTACCCATGACTCTGTACTTGTATCAGTATCAGCATGTATATTTGTATATAATTTGGGTAATGCATAGATTTATATGGTTAAAAAAGTTAAGTTTCATGTAACATGTTAGTATGGGAAAAAATTCAGGGTGGATAATGTTGGGGTTTTAGTTTAGTCAGGTTTTCCTGTTAAAGGAATTTTCTCCCATATGCATGTTGCTAGGGGACAAATAGCTGTACTTAAGAAAGACAGAAAGGGGAGTGGGGCGGGCCTGGCTACTCCTTTGTCTACACCTGGGTGTGGGGTCAGTTCGCTCTGAGCGTCCGGAGAGAGAAGCTGCAGAGAAAGGAGCTGCTGCTTCTTTCTTTTTTGGCCGTTCTTTCTTCCTGCTGGAAGCAACGCTGGGACCCCAAAAGCCGCTTTCCCTGCCCTGCTGGAGACCGGGCTGTGGCTGCCCTGCTCCGCTGCTGCTTCAAGCTTTCGCTACACTGTAGCCCTGCTCGCCCTGCCTGCCTGGGCCTCCGTGGGTTTTTTTCCCATCTGGATACATCTCATCTGCCACCCGGGATTTGCGTTCGTCCCTGCCGTTCCAGCCTGCCGTTTCAGCCTGCTGTTCCTGAGAGTCCGGGATCGGCTGCCCAGCGGTTTGTGAAGCCTTTGTTCCATCCTTCCCGGGATCCCAGGGCACCAGAGCCGCGGGTTTCCCGAGCTCGCTCCGGAGCGCCCCCTGCAGCCGCGGGGGAACCATCGCACCTGCCCTGCTCACCGGGAGCCGCCAGCGCCCCTGCCGGCTGCGAGCGGAACTGCACCCGAGGGGAAATAGCCCGACAGCCGAGAAGGCTGGGACTGGGTTTGTGATTGCTGTTACTGCCATAGTTGTTGTTGTTTTGTTTGACTGGTTATATACATATATATATAGAGTAAAGAACCGTTATTCCTATTTCCCACATCTTTGCCTAAAGGCCCTTGATTTCAAAATATAATAACTTGGAGGGAAAAGGGGTTATATCTGCCACTTCAAGGGGGGCCTCTGCCTTCCTTAGCAGACACTTGTCTTTCAAAACTGAGACAGATATTTATCATTTGTTGTATAGAATGAATGCACTGATACCCTGTCTCCTCCAGTGAGGGAGGTGGGGTGAAAGGAAAAGGAGGCTTGTAATAATTTCCTACTGTGTTCATTTAACTTTATGATGGTTCCTCTCAGGAGACCATAATGAAAAGATGAGAGACTAATGATCCATAAATTTAACAGAACCCAGATTGAACAATCTTTCAGTCTGATAAAATTAATTAACATTAAGACACGTTTTCTTGAGATGAGTATGTGTATATGTGTATGAAATCAAGCCGCAAGATAAGAACATTTCTTAACTTTTCAAAAAGTTTGCTTTTAGACTGCCACTTTAACCTTCCAAAACTGACTCCTTTCTGCTTTCACAATCTAAATTTGCTATTTTCAGTTTTATTCATGCTTTGTTTTCAAAAATACAGCTGTCAGTGCTCATACTTCATACTTGATCTTTTACTTGGATATAGAGTCACAACTATTTATATAAGTAACAAAACTAAGGATTTTTTAATGATTCCTTTTATTCTGATTATATCTCTAGTATCACTAGTAGCAACATAACCAAGGTCTTGAATTTACTTGTGGTAAAGCTAAACCAATCTGTAACTTAAACATAGATTTTATATCAAGTCCCATCCCAGTACTGACAGCTTAAATTCTTGTATGGAGCAGTTTTTGAAGCTGAGTGGAATGGCCTTGTCACCTACTCTCTCATGACTCTGTCATATCATAGTGTGGACACCCTCACTAGTGAGTATGAGAGTATATTCAGAATTAAGTTTTCTCTAAAATTATTTTTAAAGGAGGTTAAATTTCCCTCCTTCTTCATAGTGAGTTGCTAACACAAGCATAGGCAGAGCAGCTGAGTGCTTGAGTTGCACTGAGTTGCACTGAGACTGATCTTGACAATGTCTGCCCACAAATACAGGCTCACTCTATCTCATTATGATACATGCTTCTGCATAAAATCGGTGTAACTGAGGAACTTAGGAACATTTGCCAAGATTGTATCAATGCTTGTGTGAATAACACAATTTGTGCTTACACTGTAAGTGATCACACCCTGTATTATCTTTTACTTAGGAACTTCTGATAGTAATGAATCCTTGAGGACTAAGCTTTGGGTTTAGGCACATACAAGCTGAACTGTCTTGTCTCATTCACAGGTGGCTCGTTCATACTTGCCTAGCTATATTCATGCTCTTTTATATGCCTGTGCATGCTGAAATCAGATTTCTGATGACAATACAGAAAAGATCTGTATTCTTTTTTACTTGTGATTTTGGTGGGATTTGTTTACATCTTTTTCTCTGTGGCAGAAAAACTAATAAGACTGTAAAAGTTATGTATTACACAGATGACAGACACAAATTTCACAGATAGGAATTTTGGTTAACAGACAATAATTCTAACTTGATCAATCAATAAGAGTTATTAATATGTTGTACAGCCCTCTGATTTTTTTTTTTTTTGCCATTTTGTTTTGTTTTTCCTCTACATAGTGTGCTGCATGGCAGAAAACACGTGAAATTCTGATTCTGTCATTGCTTTCATGCCTTTTTCTGCTTGGTTTCTAAGGAGCAGTTTCTTTCAGAAAGAAGCAGTTCATTTTGCTGTGTAAATTCATAGAATCTTATCAACATTTTGCTTATTCTGTCATCACTTTTCAATGTGGCAGCACTCCATATACATGCTGGAAGCACTGCTCTTCATAATCATTCCCTCTTCAGTAAAAGTCATTAAGCCTACATTGTCAAATCTTACCTTGATTACAAATGTACATATTTTCCATACTGCTAATTTAAAATAAATGTCACATATTTTTATTTGCAGCTCTAGCAAAGTGGTTGATATTAAGGAACCATTAAGGAAACCTGAATCCCAGATCATTATTCATTCAACAGTCAAAAAAAGCATCTGTGCATTAGATGCTATTAGCACATGCAGAATGCCAGATATAATGATCCCATTAAATCAGACTTGATTAATAGTTTATAAAGACTGAATTTATGTTATTTTTGGAAATACAGTTTATATTATCCATTTGCA